>NW_024962266.1:4782792-4830800 GCF_019238085.1 Lagopus leucura | reverse complement strand
TCAACCAGTCGTCATCAGATGGGAGCTCTGAGATGCAGCCATCAGCTTAGCACCGAGCTTGCAAGCATCAGCCAGCCACAATAACATCACGCTCATGGCAATAGCGAAGGCTTGTACCAACACCCTGCATCGTGCCCAGCTCCCATGGGTGCTCATTCCCTTTAACTGAGGCTCTGCCAAGCACCTGCTAGACACAAAGTCAAGTCAGGGTGCATTGATGAACTCTCTAAACACACGCAGAAACTTTTGGGCAGTGGCAGCACACTCGTTGCTGGGGAAGGATATAGGGAACTGCAGGTAAGCTGAGAAAGGAGAAGGCTTTGCACGCAAGAGTTAAACAGCACATAGATTAGATCTCATCACTTGAGATTTCCAGGAAAAGTATTGTGTTGCTATGGAAACCTCAACATAACCTGGGTTTTCCCTCCTTTTGTTTGCAGGGACTTCATTACCTACAAACATTGGCATCTCCCAGTCTCCTCCAGCAGGCCCTGCGGCACGCAAAAATTACTCTTCCCCACGTCCAGTTTTCTTTGCAAGCCCTATCATCAGTATATTCTGCACCATCACTGTTGCAACCTGCAAACTCTGCATTTGCAATAAGTGTTGTACAATTCGCTACCCAACAGGAGCACTTAAAAGTCCTTGCTCTACTTCTGCTTTGGGAGCCAGGGAAAAAAGCCTAGTGGTAATAAAACTGAGCCTTCCTGGGCTTCATTCAAGGAGAAGCCACATCTACAACCCCCCCTCTCCCAGCGTGAGGGATGTGAACCTAGTGATCATGTTTTAGCATCTGCAAGGACCTGTCCCACTTTAGGCATTGCAGGTGCTACCTTCCAGGTTGCAATGACTCTGCCCATAAGTTTCCCATGTAGAAAATGGGGCCAAACTTAACTGGCAACATACGATCCCTAGAAATGGACTTAGCGTTTGCAGTAGGGTCAGGCAACCACATCAAAGCAAGGAACACAAGGTTGGGTAGATTCTTATCAAGGGAAATACCTGATGAGAAGTCACATTGCTAGCACATACTTGCAAAGAATTGCGTAAAGGCAGTGAAATCAGTCACAGCTTAAAAGGGCTATTGCAACTTACCTGTCATTCTGCCTCTTTTGAGCTGACAGCACCTTATGGCAGAGAGCATCTCAGACCATTATAGCTACATAACACAGAGTGAGCCAACCCTGATTCTGGTTCATAGGTACCACAGAAGCAGAAATGACATAAGGTGGTAAACAAAGCATGGGGGAGCCTGATCCAATCCTCCAAATCTCACACAAGAGCTAAAGACTTGGTCTCCACCTTGCAAGACATCAAAAGTTCTTAAAAAGTAAAGGAGTTTTCCCATTTTAGCTCTAAAAAACCAAGTGGGTATTCAAACTGGGAAGTGACCGCTACACATAGGCTTTATTTCGTCCTTTCTCCAGACCAGCTCTTCTTTCGGCAGCAGAAAGGGCCGATCCTCAGATGCAAGCACCGGTCCTTACCCGCTCAGTGCACCGAGCCGCCCCGCACACTCAGCCACTCCTCCCCAGCTTCCCTGGCGGAGCGGAACGGAACGGCGCTCCCTGCGCCGACAGCGCCACCACGCGGCCGAGCGCCGCACAGCAGCCAGAGCAGCTACGGGAGCCCTGCTGGGTACTGCCCCAACACCGCCCTGCTCGCCCTGGCCGAAGAAATCATTTCCAGCAACAAATATACACACGCGCTATTCTAAAGCGACAGAATCAGGCTGCCCATCTCACTTGTACTGCTTTTTCTACCTGCAAAGAAAGCAAACCTGGTTTTAGTTCTTCAAGAGATCGGAACAAACTCATGTTCTCCCTCTAAATGCATCCAAGGAGATATCTACCTTCCTTTCTAATAGCTGGTGGCATGCATCAAAGACACTCACAAATAACAGGAGCTTCAAGCAGCCCAAATACATATATATTCTGAGTATTATTTTCTCCTACAAGCTCAGACGTGCATTTTCACCTCTGTGTTCACATACAGCACTCTGTCAGTAGTGCAGCAGTATTTCAGCTTGGCTGATCTACTCCATACCCTCTCATCAACTCAACAGTCCACTGGAAAGATCCCTTCTTCCTTCAAATTTTACAGTTTAGCAAACACATCTATGATGAAAGTAAAGTATACTTCAATCCAGCATTACGGGAGAGGGCACATATCCTGATGTACAGATTTATAATATCAGCAGGCTCCCTTCTTTCAAGGAGAGGACCTGTAGGGAGCAACAGACAGACTTCTATGGAGAAAGGAGCAAAGTAGTGTAAGAAAGAAGGGTGAACTGGGAAAGAGAGCAACAGTAACAGTAAAGACAGCAGCATCACTTAAGTTGAGAACTTTGCTGAGAGGGCTGCAACAAACCATTCCTGTCCAGGCAGACAGCCAGAATTACTCAGTGCTATATTCACCAGGTAGGAGATACTGTACATACATTGCCAGACTACCAGGCACTCATATGGAACAAACATGTCCAAGTTACACATTGT
This sequence comes from Lagopus leucura, assembly GCF_019238085.1. Classification (NCBI taxonomy): domain Eukaryota; kingdom Metazoa; phylum Chordata; class Aves; order Galliformes; family Phasianidae; genus Lagopus; species Lagopus leucura. Next base: position 4,828,305 of record NW_024962266.1, on the reverse strand, counting down.
TTACAAGGTTGGAAGTCAAGAAAACTCCAATGGTTCATGTTATACTTTGCACTCAATGTCTGGTGGCAAATATACACGTGCAGTCAGTATTTTTGTACTGGTAATGATTTCACCCTGAAGTAATTCACGTATTAGGGATAGGATGCCTGACAACTTAAGTCTATCTGAAGGATGAGCACAGGGAGCAGAGACAGCATCTCTTCAGAAGGCTGTTATAAGGCTGCTGTTTTAAAGAATTTGTTTCCTTGTTACTTACAAAATAATGTTAATAATTAAATGCATTTGAAGCTAGTGAGCAGAAAGTCCATTAGCCTAAGCTGTACAGTGCAATTTTGCTATGAGCTTTATGTAGCATATGAATTATGAATAAATATGTAGCATAGAATTGAAAAATACCAGTATATGAAATAGTGGAAGCTATGCTAAGGCACATGGAAGACAGGGAGGTGATTGGGGATAACCAGTGAGGCTGCACAAAGAGTAAATGTCCCTCTGCTCCCCACTGGCGAGGCTTCACCTTGAGTGCTGCATCCTGATGTGGAGTCCTCAGTATGGGAGAGATGTGGACCAGCTGGAGCACATCCAGAGAAGGGCCAAAAATGACCCAAGGGATGGAACACCTCCCTCTGAGGACAGGCTGAGAGCTGGGGCTGTTCAGCACGGAGAGGAAAAAGCTTCAGAGAAACTTGAGAGCAGCCTGTCAGTATCTACAGGGGCTGTAAGAAAGATGGGACGGACTCTTTAGCAGGGTCTGCTGTGATGGGACAAGGGGAAATGGTTTCAAACTAAAAGAGAGGAGATTTTGATTGCATATAAGGAGGAAGTTTATTACAATAAGAGCAGTGAGGTGGCACAGGATTCCTAGAGAGCTGTGGGTGCCATCCCTGCAAACATAAAGGTCAGGCTGGAGGGGCTCTGAGCACTGATGGAGCTGTGGGTGCCCCTGCTCCGTGCAGGGCAGGAGGACCAGACGGCCTTTAAGGATCCCTTTCAACTTGAAAGATTCTATGACTCTACTACAGTATATGTGGAAAAAAAAATCAAACTGCATATAAACAGTGTCATGCCAAGCTGAACAGCAGTTACTAATAGCCTGTTTTCACAAGCAGGCCATAGGGAAGGCTACGTAGGTCTCATTCCACTAAGTCTAACCTGTCCAGTTTCTTCTCAAGCTTCACAATACATTTGTCTCTTAAATTGCTTATTTTAAAAGACTACTATGAAATTTAAGAGTTCTGCAAGTTTGATTTAGGCCTTGGCAGAAGATTATAGGCATTTAGACAGATGTACTGCTAAAAGAAACAAGCAAAAAAGAAGATTTTTTGAATGTCACTGCCCTCTTGAGGGAAATTGAGTTGTAGTGCCTTAACAAAGCCATTCTTCCTGCACTGCTATTCAGGTCACACCAGAACTCCCCCCACTGCCTTACTGTATGGTTCAAGATGAGTATTAGCTCCTGAAAGGCAGCAGGTAGCTTCACAGCTGGGAATCACTTATCTCTGGCTAAAGCATAGCTTTGGTTATGTTTTGCTTATAGGTATTTTGGGGACAACTAGACAAGCCCCTCTGAAGCCACAAGAGTCTACTGAAAATCCATAAACTTGTCCCTGGAAACCAGTAGTTTTGTTTCTCCATGAATTGTAGCCTTTTATTTTACCCAACAGATGTTGTCAGAAAACCTCTGAGAGCAAGAACCAGAACATAGCAGTTACTCTGCCCTGCACATTTCTAATCTCTGAACTATACAGGCTTATTCACAGCCTGGTACAGCATTGATTTTCAACCTTTTGGCTTGCCTGGGCTGCAGTGAGTGAAGAGGATTTGTCTCAGGCTCTGTGTACAGCCTTGAATCCTCTCTTCTTTAAGAGTGGAAAACTCTAGTAGTACACATTCCTACAAATGTACAGAACAAGTTTTATTTTCCAATTGGAACACTTGACAGAGGGAGTTGAGAGAGTGGGGAGGAGAAGAAGCATAACATAGCAATAGGATTAAATATCCTTATATCAGCTATTTTAAAAATTGACAGTACTTGAAACAATTGAAAAGCATTCTCAAAACACTGTGGCAAACTAAGTGCCATCACAAGTTAAGCTACAGATATTCCTTTGGTTTGGGGGTTTGTCTGTTGTTTTGTTTTTTTAAAAGGACTGAACACCCAAACATGGACTTGAATTAACATATGTGAGGATCCAATACCACCAAGAGCAGAAACAAGTTCTAGCATCTAGTTAACACAACTGTAAATATGTTCTGTCGTGGCTTTTGAGAAAGCCGTTTTTTGCCTGGAATAACTCTCCATCTCACACAAAGCACAAGTTGCTGAGTTCAGATACGAAGATAAACAGAAGAGGAATACAAGTGAAGGCAGGTCTAAGAACTACTTCCAGGACTCTGAACTCTAAGCAGTCCCTTCTGCAGTTCAGCAATCTTATCTTCTCTTGAGGCTGCATAATTCTTTGCTGTCTTTATGAGAGAATCGTGACGCTTCTCCAATCCAGCCTTCAGGTTTTGGTATATCTCCTAGGAAGGTAAAATGAAACAAAAAACCACACACAACTCCATCAGAAAAGTTAAACCCTTATAAAGTTTAAAGCATAAGCCAGAGAGGTCTCATGCAATTTCAAAGTTATTGCTTCCTTGGTATACAGAATACAGGAAAGTTACAGAACCTCCTAAGACCAAGAGCAGCCACAAGCAAAATCCCAGTATTACCATCTGTTGTATGGCTCTGGTGCTCACAACACTAAGGTTGTCAAACAGCAGCACAATCTTCACACTGGTGCAGATTAACACAGAATGGAGCAGTATCACCAAGACCTCTGCCCTGCAGAGAAGGACCTAGGGGTGATGGATGGATGGATGAAAAACTTAACCTGAGCCAGCAGCGTGCTCTTGCAGCTTGGAAAGCAAATGGTATCCTGGGTTACCTCAGAAGAGGGGTGGCGAGCAGGGACAGGGAAGTGATTGGCCCTCTCTACTCTGCTCTTGTGAGGCCCCATCTGGAGTACTGTGTCCAGGTCTGGAGCCCCAGTACAAGAAAGACAGGGAGCTGTTGGAGAGGGTCCAGAGGAGGCCACAAAGATGATCAGGGACTGGAGCAGCTCCCCTGCAAAGACAGGCTGAGGGAGCTGGGCTTGTTCAGCCTGGAGAAAAGAAGGCTGCGGGGTGACCTCACTGCAGCCTTTCAGTACCTCAAGGGAGCCTACAAACAAGGGGAGTCAACTCTTTGAAAGGGCAGATAACTGCAGGATGAGGGGAAATGGTTTTAAGTTGAGGGAGGGGAGATTTAGGTTGGATGTCAGGGGGAAGTTCTTTACCATGAGAGTGGTGAAGTGCTGGAATAGCTGCCCAGAGCTGTGGATGCCCCGTCCCTGGGGGTGTTCAAGGCCAGGTTGGATGCAGCCCTGGGGAGGTTGGTGGCCCTGCATGTGGCAGGGGGGTTGGAGATTCATGACCCTTGAGGTCCCTTCCAACCCTGTGATTCTGTGACCTCTGCCCCTGCGACTACTATGGCTGTCCTCCCAGCACAGACAGTACTTCAGCACCAAACAAATAGAAGATGCTACAGGCTGACTGCAATCCCTTACTCCTAACCCACCAGGATTTCTGCCTTTCTAGAACTGACCTGGACAATCCTCCTCCTGAAACTGTAGGAAGAATGGGTTTGCAACATGGCAAATGTTCCTTTATTTGAGGAAGACTGTCAAGAGGTTTCAGCATTGCTTGTGACTACAGCATGAAGGTAAGGCCTCAAGGAATAGGTCCCAATGGCCCAGCAAAATAAATAAAATCAGACTGCTTAGAGCTAGAAGGTTTGTGATACAGAAATGGACATCACTGAAACTAGGATAGTATGTGCTAGAGATACACACGAAAAGACAAGTTCAGTTTCATCTCTCAAAATACTGGGCCATCGTATCATTCCAGAACCATTTCCCAGGTTTGCAAAGCCCATTTCTTCTACACACCACATATAGCATGCAGACACATTGCAAACAAATCCTAGCATCACAGCAGAACCATAAGCAAGTGCTCTCTGTCTCACTATCCACTCCAACCAACACCTGCTCAGCTTACTTGTTTTTAAGGCTGATAAGAATTATTTCATCTGCACAGACCAAGCTGAATATCAATTTCCAGACTACCAAACAGATTTCCTCTAGAAGATAAACAAATAAACCCTACACAACTCACTTTAGCTTTTGTTTCTTCTTTTTCAGCATTCTCATTCAGTTGCTGGATTTTGAACCTTGTCTGTTGGATTTCCTTGTGAATTGCTGTCACTTTATCATATACAGCACCCCTCTTTTCCTGAACTCTGTTAAAATATCTAAAGGAGGGAGAAAAAAAAAAATTAGTACTGAACCACTCAGCCAATTCCAGATTAAGCTTAACCCCCCCCCCAAACTTGTATTTAATTAGCATGCCAAGTGCAGTTTCTAGAGACAATACTGCAAAGAGTTTACTTGCTCTGAAAGTACAATTAGGAAACGTGGATATTTGTCTAATCCTTCATCTGGAATAGTATAGATACGAAAAACAGAATTCAAAATGAAGTTACAGGGATTCACTGAAGCCCCTCCGTTGCTGTCAATCAAAACTGCAATTACTCCAATAGAACTGACTCAGCTGAAGCCTGCAGATAGCTGGACACTCCATCTTTGAGCCTTTGTAGAACACATGTAGAGAGCCTGGGCTGAAGGCCAGCACAGGCTTAGGACCCAATGTAGGAGTCTGAAAGCAACACAGTTGCATTTGGTGTTTCAGCACAATTGAAAGTCACATTCTCCTCAGCCTCAGATCCCCATATTCCATCCACCTGTGAACATTATTTCCAAATCCTTCCAAGCTTGCAGGTGAATTTAGCTAGCTCCAGCTGTAAGCTGCCATGTAATCAGCAGTGTTACTGTGGGAACAGGAGATCTGCAGAAAACACTTAACACTTTATACTATTTGCACAATAATTACAGTTGGAACTGTAGCAGCTGCTTTCTCTGAAGATTGGGCTGAAATCATTCAAACTTACTGAAAGCATATTTATATCTTTCTACCTCAAGGGAACAGTGAGGACACATTTTCTTACCCACCAGTGAAAACTTGTTTCCAAATCAAGGCAACCTCCCTTTCTCTCTTTCTTATCAAAGCATCTAATTTAAATACTCAAGGGAAATATCTAACATTAGAAACAGATAAATTGGCAGCAACATTTAGTACAGAGGAGCATTAGGCTATTATTTTCATTCTTTAATTAAAAGCTGCTTTTCCTTCCAATCTCCCTTTAGCTGATAGTGCCCTACATGAAGAGCAGAGGCCTAGGAATCTTGCTGCCTTTCTTCATGATGGTGACTTAGACTCCACTCTCACTGATTTGGAGAAAAAAAAAAAAAAGCTTTCTTCCACCTTTTTTAAGCAACCCCAGCCAGTAATTTTCCACATCCCTTTTCCTATTAGTGTACAAAAGCATTATATAACGAGCTTTCTTTACCACAGTTCAGCACAGTGAACATCAGGGAAGCCATGACCTTACAACACCACACTCTGCTACTGCAGAAGTGACTGCTGTGTGTAAACACTGCTCTGCAACTTGCCTTTAGCATACAGTAGAAAGAGAGATGGGCTAAGAGGCTTTGATCAAATGACACTTTTCCTTTTGTTTTAGAAGCATCATGTCAGGATAATGCTCCTCTGAGATACGAGCCCCATTTCCCCATGGGTCTTGAACATCTTTGATAATGAGCAAAAGTGGCAAGGGAAATTATGAAAAATTCATGAAAGGCAAATGGGGCTTTGTTGAAGTCTGATAAGTTAGGAAATTATCCCAATGTGACATTCTCTTTAAGAAGATAAAAGAATCAAGAATAAGCATTATAAATTAAATTAGCGATCCAATAAAAGAATTGCTGTCAAGTCACATTGCAATTATTGATTTGAGACCCCAACTCCCTGCCTGCAGCACTACTGGTCTTCATACCAAGCTATCCCACATCACTCATTTTCCTCTTAGCGCTAAGCTACATGTTTGTACCAGCACATAACGAAGACATAGAGCAGCAGCAAGCAGGAATATCAACTCATCCTTACTCAAATACAGTGTGCTTATATTGCTCAACATCTTCACGCTTCTTTTTTATCCTTATTTCAGCTGTAGACAGCCTCTCATGCTTCGCAGTGACCAGTCTCTTCAGGGACATTTCATCCGTCTTCCCTTTCTTCAGCTCGATTTGAGCACTCTCCAGCTGGTCTTCCAGATTTCTGACCTGCAGTATGTAAAAAGCATTGAAATAAACCAAAGTGGGGGGTATAAGCAGAATGATAAACCATATTATCATCATGATAAATCATTATATACCAATTATAACCGATTATATAATGATAAACCATGTTAGAAGTTCCCTAAGATCAGAACAGTCTTCCTGCTTTTTAAAGATCTGATAGCTGACCAGCTTTCCTTACTATCTCCCAGTTTATCTAATTAGAAATACATCAGAATGAACAAATTACTATTTGTATCATTTTTAGAAGCTACTTTGAGCTCTGCTGTAGCTCTTAGGCTATGGTTTTATGAAAATGTCATACAAATAACTTAAAAGACTATGCTGTTTTTTCCCTAAATGCTCTTAACAACTCTATTCTCAGTTTAGTAGTAACTAGCAAGGTACTTTGTGACAAGCACTTCAGCAGAAGTTTAGCATAGTACATCAATAAACTAAAACCTTGAGAGATAAAGTAATCTTGAAGTAACAGTTTATTTGCTCTAGTTTCAGCTCTATATGCAGAAGAGAACATCTCACTTCCATTCTTCTTCCATCATTTCCTTCTATCAACCCCCAGATAACAATTTTAGGTCAGGTATCTATGGCAACAAAGCTTGAGACTATTAAAAGTGGCCAAAAGGACATTAGTGGTACCCAGCAAAGCAGCAGCTATGTTTTACTGATGTTTCCATAATGAGGTTTTAAAGTGATCCAAATTCTTTCTTTTGTGAGCAGACAGGAGAAGAGAGCAGATGTTTACTAATGACTCGACTAACTGACTTGACTAACTGACCTCGACTCAGACTGACATTAAAAGTTCTCCCTAACCAAGTTTAACTTTGGTAATACAAACCTCTGCTAATACACTGGCCAGTCTTTCCACATTTGCTGCCTGTCTTTCCATCTTCTTCTGATATAACTGCACCTCCAATTGGCACGATGGCAGAACTTCAACCAGGTCTCGATAACCTTCGTATTTCTCAATAACCTCTTGCTTTAAAAAGAAAAAGTATTAATAGGGGAGTTCAGCAGTTACTGTCAACGTTGTACTGTGTATATTGACTTCTGCCCATTTCTTTCTTGCTAGTATTTGGACAACCTGGTCTAGTGGAAGTTGTCCCTGCCTATGGCACAGGGGAGTGTGGAAATAGATGATCTTTAAGTATAAGTCACTCAAAAACTAGTTTAAAACAATGGAAGTTCAGTAAGATGCACTTTTAAAGTTTAAAATCTCCTCATGTGAAGGAAAGGAAAAGCAAATCTCACCTTGGATTTCTTGAGTTTCTTAACAGTCTCCTTCATTAGTTCCTTATAATTCTTCAATTCCTCTGGGCTCTCCACAATTTTTGATTTCAGCTGCTCTTGTTCTTCTTTCAAAGTAGCCATTGTCACTTTAAGCTCATTCTAGTTACAAGGACAAGAGAACTTTGGGTCATTTAAGTTGCCAATTGCAAAGAGGAATTGTGAAGCATAGTTTGCATGATCTCACGACCAGACAAATTCTTTTCTCTAAGTCATTCCTTCTTAGGAAGTCCTTTAAAAAAAAAATTCCTGTGAACATCAACATTCTCAAAACAATTAACAGTCCACTCTGCTCCCTGAGCACACTCAGTGGTACAGCACTGAGTTGTAAGAACAGTATTTAACCCAGTGCTTCACAGAACACCTGCCAGCTAAAACACATGGTAAGCAGCTCTCTCCTTCAGAGCCCCTCACTTAAGGCAACTCAGGCAGTCACTGCAGGGTTTCCAAGTCAGCTGTGATGCTCACGTGGAAGAGCACCACACTTCCCATGGCATGAAAGTGAAGCAGTTCTTGAAAGATGAAAAAACACAACTAGTAACCACATGAACATTAACTAGCTCCGAGAATAATCTAACCTTACAAAGATTATCTATTAATTGAATTAACAAGCTACAGCCTACACAGAGATGAACTCACCAGTTTTCTGGTCCTCTCTGTAATATCTGACTTCTTTTGTGAAATCACTTCTTGCAATGCTGCCTAAGGGAAAAGAAAAAAGAAAAAACAAATTGAAATAAAATTGAAATAAACATCTCTACAGCTACTGCCTCCTTTGTCCTTCTATTAGACACGTATATGAGATCTCACTGATTGTTTCTTCGGTGCACCAAGACTAGAATACAAAATTGCAGCCTAATTGCACTAACAGAAGGCCCTCCAACTATAGAAGTCAAGCCCACGGTCAACAGTATTCATGGCAGAAACTTGACTTACAGTAACATCCAAAAAAAAAAAAAAAAAAACCTAACCACATTCTTTTTCTCTCTCTCCAACACAGCTGAAGAGGTCTATGAGGTCTTAAGGGCAAGCCTGCCATTGCTGGGCAGTTATCCCATCCTGTGATCGACCTTGCTGTTTTTGTTAGCCATTCCATTGGGTGACCTTCCTAAGGCCTCCTGTCACCTGCCATGGCTCATCTCCAGTTCTCATTCTTAAAATTCAGGAGCAAGAAAAAACAAGAACTTACAGGGAACAACAATAAGTGGATCTTCCAAGTCATGGCAATAACTTATTTCAAGAAAGAACCAAATACATTTCTGTGTTCTCTAAATCTGATTTCATGCGTGTTTTACATTCCTTACAGGTAATGCTAGAGATTAGACAGGACTTAGTGTTGCAATAACCACTTATGATTTAAATCTGAACACCCTGCTTTATTCTCTGTACGAGACAAGGAACAAAATAAAAATCAACAGAAATAATGTTGATCAGAAGCCTTGGCACCAGTTCAGAGAAATACACAAAGAGATCATACTGTTTTCCGACGATAGTCATGGCTTAGAAGTTGCTCCAGTTCTTGAATGTCATCCGACAGTTGCTTGAATTCTGCTTGCTGTTCAACTGGAACAGTGCTAAGCAAAAAAAATAAAGACATTAGACAGGTCCAGCATCACCATAATCAGGTGAGAGTACAACAAATGAAACAGTGTTTCTCCAAAGGCTTTACAGCCAGCAACATCATGGATCAGGTCGAAACAGTCTCAAATTAATACAGCTTATTTCCCTGGGCTTATAAGCCTTTGTAGGCAAAACATCATCTAAAGAGCAATTTCAGAAATAAGTGGTACAGGTTAAAGTAGGACCATATATTTAATGATAGCATTAAATACAAATGGGCATGAAAGAATACTTCCACCAGTTTTGCTTGGAAGTACGAAACCTGCATATTGTGATGTGCCAGAGGAACAGCTCATATTGAGATACAACTATAGCTAGCTAGAGATCCTCCTGCCTTGCACATATCGAGAGCAGTTATCAGCAAAGAAGCTTTTGGTTTTGAAAGCAATCTTGGGAGCTAGCCATCTTTTTAGCCTGTTACCTACAAGCAAAACAAACTTAATGGGACAAAGGTGTAGACAGTGCAACTCAACTGCCTAAAACAGAGAATAGGGCAAATCTGTCAAATAACTGAGGAATGCTGCTTCACCCATCCATTAAGTTAAAGACCAACTTCCTAGAGCTATAGAAACAATAAAAGACAGATGACTAAACAAACTATAACATCAAGTTCCTCTTTAGTCTCCCCAATATACAAACCAGAGTATCTTCTCAAAGCAACTACACAGACCCAAAGCCACACTTATTTCCTGCCAGCAGCCTTTCTAGCTTAATGCCATCAGAACTGCCTCTGTAACCAAGTGCAACACAAAGACATCTCTATACTTTCTGCTTTATTTCCCAACGAGGCTAACCAGCAGCAAACTTAGACAAGTGCCAAAGGAGAAGTGAAGCCTGCTCAAATTAAAGGCTCCTAAAGGAACAGAATTGGGCATATAAATATTTTTTTCCTTATTATATATAATAATATATATATTTTCTTCTCTATAATACATGTGGGTGCATGTGATGAGGGCTCAAAATGGAGGAGAAGCTAGTCAGATGAAAAAACAATAAATAAAAACAGGCTACAAATTCCACTCCCATTAACAAAGATTAATCAGTGTCTCGATTTATTACACCTACACACTTAGATTCTGCCACCTATAGCATTCTAGTCTCACAAAAAAAGAAATCATATTACTGAACACAGTCACATCTCTTATAGACAAAAAGGAATTTTATCTGCATCAGACAGAAAGATCCTGGGACCTTCAGTCCTCATACTCACTTTAGCTTCTCCAGCTTCATTTCTAACTCCTGATTTGCTGTCTCCAGTTGTTGGTGTTTCTCCATAGCAGATTTCTGCAAGTTAAACATTCAGAACTTTTTGTTTCAGAGGAGTAGTTTCTCTTGAGTCCTATGAGGCCCCTGCTCATCATTTCACATGACATGCACGATCTCTGAACTACTGAGATATTCAGAGAGAAACCACCTGCAGTTCTAGCTTCAAGCCAACAATCACTACATCTATATTTTCTCCAAACAATTGGAGATGTCAAACCTTCACTTACAAGGCTGAACTACCAAATAAAACTGGGGAAAAAAAAAAAAAACTTCAGCTGACAGCTAAAGTAGTAGCTCAGCCATGGTACCAAGCAGAAACCTTTACAATGTCAACAAGCCCAGCCACTCATTCTTCTGAACTGACATGTTTCCCTAAGGGCATTGCAAAGTTCTACATGGAGCCATTTACAGTAGTTGTATTTGATGTGTAATGTAGCTGTACAAGAATTTTTAGCAAACGGGTACCTGCTTGTATTAGCTATATTTAAGATTCTCACATCACTTTAGGACGCTGTTGAAAAAACACAACCTTTATGTTCCCAATTGTAGGTTAGCATTAAGTAACTTCAGTAAGAGTGTGGAAAAACAGCATCAGACTTACATAGCTCAGCTGCAACTCCAAGTAGGCCTCGCGTCGGCATTCTCTGAAATGCACAAAGTTGAGAATGCCGCTCAAGAAGCGAGCTGTCCTCTTTGCCTCTGAAATGGAAGTTACAAACCATTACTACTTCTGTCCCTGCACACATTGTAATTGCTTAGAGAAAACTGGGCAAAGCATAATTTGGAGGAGAGACAGAAACTGCAAGAGAGAATACGTATTAGCTCTTTCCCTGCTCACCTTGCAAAGATTTCACAGGCTGCAAGAAAAGCAGCCATGAGCTTAATGCCAGATCTCAGCAATCCTATGCTATGTAACAAATTAAGAAAATGGCACCTAATAGAAAGATTAATAAAATACAGCCTCACTGTGTTATCCTACTAAAGGAGTAAGATGGAGAACCATCATTAAGAACCATCTGTAAGGTCAGATGAGTAGCTGGTGGGCAGGGATAGATCTCCATAATAGTTGCCCACCTGACTAGGTCACACAAAAGAGCCTAGATAACAAGCAGTGGCCACCAGCCCAGGAAACACAAGGCTTACAGTGCATTGGCTTACTTGGATTTATAACATCAGAAATTTGAAAATCATTAACCCGGCACACTGGAAGGAAGCGCTCCCTGCAAAGAAACAAAACATCTTCAGTGATTACTACACAGTTTTTGCACTATATACACAGACTAAAACCAGATAATGTCCTCTCATTGCAGAGCACATGCACAGCAAGCACACAGCAACAATAAGCCTCAGGAGAATAATACAGTAAGACTACTGTGCAGATCAGCATTAAAAACCTGTATTCTTACAGCATCTCTTAGGATTTCTATGAATACTCACCTGCAGAGCAGCTTAAGAAATTCCTTCACTTAACTGAGGGAATCAATTCTGCCATTAAAACAAAAATGAAGCTACAAGTGTAACACTCACATCATTTCAACAGATACATCTAAACAGAATTCAGACAAGTACCTAAGATCCTTCTGTCAGGTGCAATGGTGAACTTCAACTCATTAGAAGCACTGGAGTTTTTTGTTGTTTTACTTTGTTTTTTTAAATAAAATTATCCTCCACACAACTCAACTATATGTAGCCTCCTAACACATTCATTTGCCTGCTTGGAATTAAACTCCATTACCACACTGCTGTCGCCTGTTCACCTGAAAACTTTGTTTTGCTCAGAGACAAGTAGTGGAACCAACCACCAGAGGCACAGTACCCCACTGCTTCTAGTAACTCCCTATAAACATTCCATTAAAAAGTGCTATCTTGTACTTACATATGAATATACAGATTACAAACAGGTAGAAAGCCTTCAAATATCTGTGGATACACTATATCAACGTTGACTGGCATCTGAAAAATAAAGAGAGCCAATACATAACCAGAGTGCATTCATGGGAGAAAACACAGGTTTGATCCCACAGCGTAAGCTCATTAGAATTAGTTGAGGACTGTCTTCCATCCGAGGTGGACACAAGTCAAGAGGCTATCAAGTAAGCAGATGAATCATAGAATGGCCTGGGTTGAAAAGGACCACAACGATCACTGAGTTTCAACCCCCTGCTGTATGCAGGGTTGCCAGCCATGAGACCAGGCTGCCCAGAGCCACATCCAGCCTGGCCTTGAATGCCTCCAGGGATGGGGCATCCACAGCCTCCTTGGGCAACCTGTTCCAGTGCATCACCACCCTCTGGGTGACTATCAGGAATCCATTACTGTCTAGCAGAAACAGCAGATAAATGAAGTGTTAATCAGAAGGATATCAGTTAGCCTAGACCACCAACTGCCCCTCACCCTGCTTTCCTCTCAATTAACAGAGTAGAGGTGATTAACATTAAAAGCACCATTTGCTTCCCCTCTAACCCAGTCTAAAGGTCCTTCTAAGAGACCCTCATCCATCCATGGTCAAAGCCAGATTCCCAGGAAGCCTGTATGTTTTTTTTACAACATATATAAACATTTATTACAATATACACACACACACACACATATATATATATGCATATATAAAAAAAGAAGAGTATACCACTTGCCATTTTCTAGTAAGGTGATAAAAGGGAGATTTGACAGCATTTCACGGGGAAAGCACAATTCTTTTCTCCTTTCGCATCTCCTTACCCCCTGCCAATGCATACGTACCATGTAGAAGTGCTCCAGGCGGATCCCATACACTTTCTGCAGAATTCTTATGAAAATCATGTGCAAAACTTCAGGCTGAGGAAGCAAAGGGCACAAATCAGCATTGATGAGGACAACAAAGCAGTTCTGCCTTTTAACACGTGAAAAGCAAATTCACCAAGACAAAAACAAGCTTTCCTTTCCGGCTCCTTGCAGCTCAAGCATTAAAATACAGCTAAAGGAACAGCAAGCAGCTCTGCTAACGAATACGGCAGTGCCTTAACACGAGGCTTTCTGGTCACGGGGCGCGCAGCGCAGCCCCACAGCACGGCGGGGGCCCTCACACACCTTGAGGGTGGCGAACAGGTCGGCCTTGGTGAGGTTGCGGGCTTCGGCTCCCACCAGGACGTGGCTGCGGAGATAAGCGACAATATCATCCGGGCTGTAGCGGGGAAAGGTCAGCGCCTCCATCACGGCACCAACCGCCGCTCCGCGCGCCGCTTCAATCTGGCGGGCGCGCCGCGCGCGTCACGCATCCGCCCCGCGTTGGCCTATCAGCGGCGGCGCTGGCGGGAGGAGGGCGGAGCTTTGCCAGGCTCCGCCCCCTGGCGGCCGTTAGCCGTTAGGTGGCGGGGCCGGCTGAGGAGCTGGGGGGAGTGGCGGGAAGGGCGGTGGCTGCTCGGCTGGCGCTTCGCGCCCGCAGCTGCGTGACGGCTACCGGCCTGCGCCGGGAAGGCGGGTCCGGGGCTTGCATCCGCTCGGCAAAGCCGAAAGGAGCGGTGGTTTGAAAACTTTGGTTGGCCGGAGAGCTCTCAGAGTGGCGCCCGGCTGCTGGCATCGCAGCTACGGTGGCGTAGCGAGGCGCTACTCCGCCCTTCTGCGCGCAGAGAGCCGCGAAGCTGGGCTCGGCTTCCAGCCGGGCAGCCTGCCAGCCAGTCAGGTGAGTCGCCGATGTAGAGCACGTCCCAGCGGACACCCGTCTCCTCAGCGTCTCCTGCCGCGGTCCCCCGGGGGCTGAGCGGTGCGGGAGCGGCGGGCCATGTCTCCCGCAGGTAGATGGCGGCCCCTGGGCCTCGTGTTCCTCTTGGGGATGGGGATGGCATCGGGGAATAGCGGCTGCCCGAGTGGGTGCAGCTGTCGGTACCTGGAGGTGAACTGCACCGGACGGCAGCTGCAGGAGTTCCCCGCAGCCATCCCGCTGGACACGAGGCAGCTGATCCTGGCGGCAAACAACGTCTCGTACCTGCCGGCGGTGGAACTGAGCTTCCTGGCGGATCTGGTGTACCTGGACTGCCGGAAGAACCTGTTGGGAGATGACCTGGATTTCACTTTCGTTGGTGTGGTCAAGCTCGTCTACCTGGACCTCAGCTTCAACAACCTGACGCAGGTCACCTTCAGCACCTTCTCACAGCTCCTCAGCCTGGTTGTGTTGAAGATCTCGGACAATCCCAACCTTGTAGCAATAGAGAAGGATGCTTTTGCCAACAACACCTGGCTGAGGCACCTGGATGTGAGCCGGACTGGTTTAACATTCCTAGATGCCAGCACCGTCCAGGTCCTGCCCAACCTGAGGATTCTGGGGCTTTCTGACAACCTGTGGCACTGCAACTGTTCCTTTTTGGACTTCATCACCTGGATGACAGAGAGCAGAGTTCATTTTCCAGGTGAGGGCTGTGTGAGCAGGATTCCTCTCCTCTCCGTTCTGTTCCTGGGTGGAATGGACAGGACCCTCTGATCTCTTTTCATTCAGCTCATTGGGGCAGCGCCACTGCCTGTCAGCCACGCATCTCACCATCAGCTGTTGCACAAAGCACTGATCAGAGCAGCAGGGCTACACACTTTCCACCCTCAGTCACACTTGCTCACATCCTCAGGACAGTAGGGGAGGTACAAAACACCTGGCAGCAGGCTCAGGAGGTATCACTGTGCCTATGAGTCACAGCACCCTGCCGCCACAATGCCAAGAATGAGCAGCTGGCTCAGGGCAGATATGCTCCGGGAAAGCTATTTCTCTGAATGTCCTGCCTTTTCTCCATCTGCTCTGATCTTCTGTTGCTGTTGCAGTGTTGGTGTGTCTGTAGTGGCCAATTAGTCCCCTTTGTGATCAGTAGAAATGCTTGCAGTGCTGGTCTGTTCCTCTCTCTCCTCACCTCCCTGGAACAGCCCCTCCAGCCCTGAGCTCTCCATTGTTGATCCTGTCCCATTAGCTCAAATACTGCCTGTGTTCAGAAAGGAAAGCCAGCATCTATTATCTCACAGCCTGCACTGGAATTTGACAGGACATAGGCAGTATTTCCCTGGAACTGAATCATTCCTGAGTTTCCCCTCTCTCACAGTTGCAGGTGAAACTGTGCCTAATTGCAAACCACTCCAGTTTCCAAACTTGACTCCCAGTGTGCAAGCCTTATGGCTCTAGTCTAAAAAGACCTCTTTCCCTTTAGCCTTGTCACTTAAAAAGGTGTTTGAGGCTTTAAAATAATGACAAATGCTCTTATATTGAAACAAAAGTGCTCGATCAGCAGAGATGAACAGCACAGCTACTGCAGTTTGTCATAATCCAAACAGTGCCATAATAATCCAAACAGAAATATTTTCCTTGGAGGCACTGCCACGGAAATCATTCTGGCAGGCTGGTGGTTGTGGCTTGGCCAAACTCTGGCTGATTTCTCCTAGGCTATGAAGGGAGAAGGACATGAAGCGTGGAGAAATTTTCCAGCAGTTTAGCAAACTCCTCCATCACTCTTCTAGCAGTGATGTTTCCTGCTCACTAGTGTCTTAGACACAGGCAAAAGAGTTTTGCTTTGCTTTTTTCCTCTGCAGACGCCAACAACATCACCTGCTACACACCAGAAGCCCTTCGTGCCTTGAAGATGCCTGCAGCAGAGGTACAGCTGTACTCCAGCTGCCAGACCCACCTGCACAAGCACGACTACATCTTTCTGTGTTTCATTGGCTTCTGCATATTCTTTGCTGGCACTGTGGTGGCCTGGCTGGCTGGCATCTGTGCCGTCATCTACCAAATCCACAGTTCAAAGGAGGAGGAGGAAGAAGAGGAGAAAGATGCAGCCACTTAGGGTCAGCCCTACAAACCTTTCCGGATGCTGTCCTGGGAACTGAAGGCAGGCCCTTCTGAGTGATTTCCCAAACTTTATACGCAAATTTTTTGAAGTGAAATAAAGCCACAAGAGAAGATATTCTCTGTGCTCCAGTTTTACTCACAGTGCCACCGCTGCGTTTCTTCTTCCAGTGAGACTCAGGACTTTGGCAAAATGTTCAGTGTGAGCCACAGGAGGTGTGGACAGTGCCATGCAGCAACCAGCAGCATTTACAATCCTGCTTTCTCACGAGACCACGGAAAAGCAGGGCCAGCATGCAGCCTGTCCTGCCACAGGGACAGGTCCCAGCAGCCAGGGAGCTCACCAGGGCCTTTTTGGCCACACTGGGGCAGCCTAGATAGCTTACTTCTGCTACAGGGAATCTGAGAGCCTCTGCTGTGGAAAGGCAGAACAGAGAGGTTCAGAGCAGGTCTTCTGTGGGCCTGGGATCCCACTGGGTCCTTCTTGCTTCTCCATTCTACCTGTTACAGCAGAAGACACCACCGGTCCCCCTGTACCTCCACTGGACTGTGAGCATTTACAGAACCAAGTTTTGTGTCACATAACCCTAGAAGTGACTTTATTTTGAATGTAAGAAATACCTCTCACATGCAATCCAAGTGTTCTTGGAGATGGCTTGTGTTTCCGTCCCAAGTCCCAGGGCTGCACGTTCAGGGCAGAACAAAGGGAGGTGTAAATAAGATCCTTCATATCACTAGCACAGGTAATTGCCAGGAGTGGTGTCTGCTTACTTGAACAAGTGCAGTGGCTGCACGTGTGAAGCATTGGCTTCTCATCCGAAACCAGCTGGATCTGATGGAGGAAAAGGGAAAAGCGGGATTTTAGCAGGCACGATACAAATTAATACGCCGTTAATACAGCCATTAAACTGCGGCAGGTCTGCCGACCGCGAATCAAAGCTGAAATCCTAGGACCACAGAATAGTTTAGGTTGCAAGAGACCTTAAAGATCCTCACCCCATGGGCTGTCTGCTCCCAGCTCAGCTGCTCGGGGCACATTAATGGCGTGGGGGCACCTCCAGGGATGGGGCACCCACACCTCCGGGCAGCAGCGCCGGCGCTTTTTATTATTTAGAGTGCATGGCAGTAATAGGAAGGAACACGCAGCAGACAAAACGCGCCCTCGCCCCCATACGAAGTCCCGCCGTTCTCCCCCGGCCAATCCCCCTCTCGCAGCCCGGCGCGGTGCGCCCCGCCTGGGGGCGCGGCCAGACCAGGCCCGGCCCCGCTCCGCCCCGCGGCGTCCCGGGCTGCTCTGCGCCGCAGGCTGTGGTGAGTGCGGGCCGGGCTGCTGCCGCGGGGCGTAGCGGAGCTTCCGGGAGTTCGGTAGGCTGATGTC
This sequence comes from Lagopus leucura, assembly GCF_019238085.1. NCBI lineage: Eukaryota > Metazoa > Chordata > Aves > Galliformes > Phasianidae > Lagopus > Lagopus leucura. The sequence continues at coordinate 4,810,688 of NW_024962266.1, read as the reverse complement.
TGAGCGTGGTGAAGTGGGGGAAAAATAGAGCCGGTGCGGGGGAACTCCCCCCCCCCCCCCCCAGGCGGGACAAAGGGCTCTGCAGGCTGGGTTGGAAGGCTGGGCTGGTGGTGCGATCAGAACCCGAGCGTGGCTCTGCATGGGGAGGCTTCGTTAGCTCTGCTGATTCATAACAGTTGCGATTATAGTTGGTTACGTATGAATATAGGATTAAAGTGCCTACAGGAAAGCTGGGGAGGGACTTTTTATATAAAAAGGCAGGAAGCGACAGGATGAGGGAAAATGGCTTTAAACTGGAAGACGATAGATTTAGACTAGGTATGAGAAAGAAATTCTTTACTGTGATGATGGTGAGACACTAGCACAGGTTGCCCAGCGAGGTTGTGAATGCCCCCTCCCTGGAACATTCAAAACCAGGCTGGATGGGGCTGCAAGCAACATGGTCTGGTGGGAGGCATTCCTATCTACAGCAGGAGGGGTGGAACTAGATGGTCTTAAAGGTCCCTTCCAACCTAGACCATTCTGTGATTCTATATGCAGCAAACCTGGGAAGAATTGTTGCTGGGAGCACTTTTGCATTCCTCAGCCTGTGCTGTGTCATGCTCCGGTGTCCCTCGGCTGTGTGGGTCCAGCCTGAGCCATTGCTGCGTGGAAGATAAAAATTGAGGCTTGTGCAGGGCAGTAGTACTTGTCAGCAGAGTCCTTGCAGCTGTGGACAAAGGTTGCTGAGCTGCAAAAGCATCAGGAAGCAGCCACAAGGCGTGCAGGCAGGGAACTGAAAGTCATGATGACTTTGATTTGCTTTAGCTTCAGGTTACGGGAGCACAGGCTTACTGTTTGGCTTTAGATCAGTAGCACGAGTAGCACTCTGTAACATCTGGCTTAATGCTTACTGCAACCAAACGGTGCTTTTTGCTACCAACATAAAAGATAAAATCCCAACTTACAGCTTTATGAAAGCAAAAGGCTTTGTCCTTGCTGCTGAGGCCAAGGACAAGCCTGGAATGTGAAGGGGGAAGTAAAACAACTGACCTGTTCTGCCAGGTCAGGGAATGTCCCACACCTTCTATGTGCCATCCCTAAGGTGCTCACCTCTATTACATATGGGTGCAGCTGATATTTTTTGATTACTTAAGGCTTTCCAGCATTCTTATTAATATTTCTTTACCAAACTGCATGTGGACAAAACCAGCAGGTTTCTTCTTGCTCCACCAGCCATAATCTTTTTGCAATTAAGAGGTAAAAACCTTTGCTCCCTTAAGATTGATCCTTTGTGAGGAGCATTGGTGCTGTTGCAATACGAGGGCTGGCTGCACTGCTTCCTTGTTGAGGTGTGATGCTTTTCCCTCACACTGTCAGATTGTGCTGCTGGGACAGTGCCAGAGGCACCAAAGCCTTGCATCGCTGAAATAGGCTTTGGTTAAAGTTTAATTTCCAACTTGTCTCTCATTCCCACATCATGCCTGGTCTTCACTTTGAATTTATGGCAATGGCTTGTGTTTGCAGCATCCTTTAGTGGGGAATTACATAGATTTAATTCCTACTGAATGAAAAAACATCTTTGCTTTGTTCTGAGTCTCTGCCCTGGCTGCGTTTGGTGACCTCTAGTTCCACTGTCAGAAGTGAACCAGCAGTTTCTGTCCACCTTCTCTAGCTTTTAGACTTTTTGAATACAACCTTGTTTGTTTGCTCTCTTTATCCCAGAGTCTTGGCTTGCTGGGTTGTTTCCCACATAGAAGCTGTTGTAGATATTTGAACATCTGACCCATTCCCAATTTATGCTCTAAGCTTTATAGGGTGGTGGGACAAGAACTGGCCACGCTACTCAGGCTGGAGTTAAACGAGCTTCACACAGTGACATAATCAGATTTGCTGACCTGGTCTCTAATCTGACTGTGGAGTCATTTCTGCAAGTGCAGGTCGTGCCTGCATCCTGAGCACAGGACAGGATGAGTTACAGCAGCGCCCACCACCTCTCCTTGATTTCAGGCAGCACAAGGACCAGGCTGCAGGAAGGGAGGAGCCTTTGGTGCATTAGAGAGGACAGGAGTGCTACGGGATGTGGTCAGACAGCCAGAGCTGATGGGACCTTTTCTTCAGCCAGTTCTTGTGCTAGGATAACTCTCAGCAATTGTTAGGCCCAGACACGTACACACGCACACTTCTACATGTGTTGAGCTCCAGTCACACCCTGCAATAGTAACGGGCTCTCTTTTTCTCCCAGCACCAAGATGGCTGTTCTCTCCAAAGAGTATGGCTACGTGATCCTGACAGGGGCTGCCAGCTTCGTCTTGGTGATGCATCTCGCTGTGAACGTGGGGAAGGCACGCAAGAAGTACAATGTGGAGGTGAGTCCCCCTTTTCAGCCTCAAGCAGAGGGACCAGGGATATCACAGCCTGTTTGCAGAGGAGCGCCAGCCAGCCTGCTTTATTGCTCCTTCTCTTTTTTTTCCCCTCCCCAACCCAGAAGGGCATACAGCCCTTGCCTGCCTTAGCTGCACCTCTGTAGATAAGCGTGGTGACACCTTGGTTATTTTGGGTTGACCTGCTGACTCCTCCTGCCCCACAGTGTGAGTGCAGAAGGGATGAAGCTGGCATTCTAGCTCTCCAGACTGGAGCAGACAAGGCAGAAATCAGGGTTTGGCAGATAAGATGCTTGGCACTGAGCCGAGACAGCTGAAATCACAAGACTTTCAGCTTCAGAAACTATGATGAGCAAGAAACCACACAGTCTTTCTCCCTGCAGAGAGGACAGACGTGATGTTGGGAACAAGGGCATCTCAGTGGAACACAAGCATACAGGGAGCAAAGCAGTTTCACACAAGGAGCTGTGGGCAGGGAGTCAGGCTCTAACTTGCCACAGCAAGTCAGTTCTCCAAGCAGCAGCACAGCACTGCGCTCCCTGAGGAGATGCAGCACGTGCACCATGCTGCTGGAGGAGGTTGGCTGCACTTGCTTATCTTCTGCTCTTGGCTTTCTTTGGCAGTATCCAACCATGTACAGCACAGATCCTGAGAATGGGAAAATATTCAACTGCATCCAGCGTGCGCACCAGAACACGTGAGTACCACGTGTGAGTTTGTACTGCCACAGCTAACAGGAGCCAGGCTGCAGTGCTACAGCAAAGGGTGCTGGGAGGAACAACTGGTTTAGCTGGTGGTAGGCTGTATTTAGCAGTGGGTCAAGGCACAAAATGGAAAAGAGCGGATGGGTGGCCTCAGACAGAGCTGAAGTCTATGGAAGTCTGTGTGTGCTGCACTTCATTTTGTGCCTCAATTTCTGGCCACAGCATGGAGCATGAAGACTAACAAGTCAGGCCCATCAAGTACCCTGGCAGGGGATGTTTGCAACTGCATTTCTAGATATCCTCTTTACAGGCCACTTGAAGACAAGTATAACGTTCTTTCTTATTTTCAGACTGGAAGTTTACCCTTCCTTCCTGTTCTTCTTAGCCACTGGTGGAATCTACCACCCGGTAAGTGACTGTGGCATGCAGGTCCACACAACTGAACTTACTCTGTGACTCAGAGCAGGCACGAGGCCAAGCTCACCCAGCTGAAGGCAGCCAGGCTGTTTCCTAACCCCACCTCATTCCACAGCCATGCCATGCAGTGGAACCACAAGTACTTTCACCACTGATGCTTCAGCCAGTAAGCCTCTTTCCTCCCCATAAGGGTTCTTTGTCAGACAAACTGAAGCATCCACAGCCTCCAATTTGCAAGTGAGGAGTGTCCACACAACCTTGTCTGGTTCTCTCAAGCCTGCAGGACTAATCAGCAGCTGTTTTTATAGAGGGTGGGAACCTTTCACCTCCTTTTAAACACGCACTTTAAAGAAGAGTTTGTCTGATAAGAATAGCTGAGGAACATTTCAATCTTCCCACCCACTTTCACCACCAAAGGAAGCATGTGGAGGATGATAAAAAAAAAAAAAGCCTAGATTGTTTCAAAATGAAAGCTGTAGAATACTTTTGAGGAGGCAGGCATGTGGGAGAGACTAAAGCCAGCAGATTTTCTTCACCACCGACAGACATATCAGGTTCTTCTTGAAAGTTTCTTTTCAGAAAGGAAAGGAAGGAGCATTAAGTAAATCTAGCAAACTGATGTCACATTGCATCATGCTCTAAATGAAGAGGCAGTGTGGAAGTCCTCCTGCTGCAGGTGTTGCAAACACATACACCTGCTTGCAGCAACAAAGCAGCACTTGGGAAGGCTCTGCAGCACAGCACCATAGGTGTCATGAAAGCGATTCCAATCCGACTCACTGTGGCTTCCACTATCAGCCACACACCTCTCCCAGGCTGACTCCCAGTTGTTGTAGCAGGGCCAGGACCCACGCTGTAGTTTGTGGTCACTCCTTGAAGCAGGGCTGCTCTAACAGCTGAGCAGGTGCAAGCAGCAAGTCTCCACAACTTTAATGCTTCTCCTTTCTCTCCAGCGGATTTCCACAGGGCTCAGCATTGCCTGGATCCTTGGCAGACTCCTGTATGCCCACGGATACTACACAGGAGGTGGGTCTTTACCCTGTAGAACAGAAGGTGCTTAGAAACTAAAGCCTCCTCCTGTGATGTCTGGGCTCTTTTCTCCAGTTCCTGCCAAACAGGCAGCATAAAGCTTCCAGTCACAGTGCAGGTCCACAAACTGCTACCTCTGCATTGTGTTTTTCCTGCTGTTATTAAGAGCGCTACTTTAATAACAGACACAGACAGAGGGCAGCTGCACAGCACAAGCTGGTAGTTGCCGTTGTGCCCAGATTAATGTCTAGGTCCTGCTCCCTCTTTCAGGAGAGGCTAATCTTTGATGGTATTTTTGACTATTGCACACACATTCCCTGCCCAAGGGGAAGGAGCCTAACTGACTCCAAGTATGTTAGGCCACTACTTGCACAGTGACTTGAAACAAACCGCACTAGGGGGGATGAATAACTTGGGGCATCTGACTTTGCACTGCACTTGGTTCTGGTCTGTCACACGCAGAGCAGTGTCCCAGCCTTCCTTTCTGAAGGTCTGCGAAAGCTAAATACACTTGTATTACCTCAAGTGCTGGGAAGGTGGAAGCAGCCCTGCAGTGCTGGGAGCAGCCTGGCTGAGAAAGCTGGCTACTGCTGTTGAACTGACAAGACGTGTCCTTTTCCAGAGCCAAAAAATCGAAGGAGAGGGGCCCTTGGTTCAGCTGCACTCATTGGGCTGGTGGGCACAGGTGTGTATTCAGCTTTCCAGCACCTTGGTTGGATCTGCCCGGACTAACTGACCATCATCATGGCTGCCTGGGAAACCAGAGGGATTTCTTGTTGTAGAACATTTCATTGCCTGTTTTTTTTCCCTCCTCATTCAATAAAATGAAGTTGTCAGTTCTGCACTTTCATTCTGAAGTTACAGAGGGCCAGCTAAAGAAGTCTGGCAGAAAACCAGCACGATTCTGATTTTATGGGACCGATCAGGCAGGGATGCTCCAGCTTTTCTGACTTTGGTGAATGAAAAGCAATCCTATAAACCATTTGTTTAACCTATCCAGCAACAGCCCAGTTCACACTCAAATCCTTTTTCTGGACTCCTCACATCATGTACTCTCCAATAAGATGTTCCAGAGTTAGTATTTATTTGATTGCTACAAAAGAAAAGATGTGAGCAAACATTTAAATTTGCTATTTTGTCATCACAGAATTACCATGTTTATAAAGGAAGGCCCAGAGAAAGGAAATCAAACAGCTTTTGATTAAGACAGGCAGCAATCTGTCTCATGTTAGAGCTCACTATCATTCTTGTTACGCTGTGCACTGTGTGTGGAGGCTATCTGCAGCAGTGCCTGTTGAAGCAGCATCAGCTCACCATCCCCACAGTATTGTGAGGCACACATAAAAGGCACAGAACTTATGTTCACAAGTGTGCTAGAGAAACAAATCCTAACCTGAAGGCTTTTACACAGCCAGAGAAGAGACAGAGCCAAGAGTTACTGGATGTTAACGTGCCTGAGAGCTTTTACACATACTGAGCAGGGTCACACTTGCTAAGAAGCCAGAACTGGAATTAACTAAGGGTGAAGGACAACAGCATTCAAGGTGCACTGGGTGAAGCAGCCTGGGCTGGGGCTCTGCCACTACCAAGCCTCTGGTAGCTGCAGGTGCTGCTGCTGAAAGCCAGGTCACTGTCTCCTGGTCTGAGGTCCCCATCTTCCACTAGAGAGCACAGAGGAGGCCCACAGACCGAGCTGTGTGTGTATGCTGCCCTTGCAGAAGCAGGATGGCTAAGAGCTGCTCTCATTCTGCCCCACTCCCAGGCACTTACAATTTTAGGGCACTTTACTGCTGTGTAAATGATCCACATTTCTCCTCAGATGGCCTCAGAGCCACTAAAACACGGATTCCACATCACCCATCTCCACGCAGACAGTCTTCAACTGCGAGTAATACTCGATGGCTGCCCGCCCATTCTCTCTGCCAAATCCTGCAGGGACAGGGCAGAAGTGAGTGCAACAGGCAGTGCCAAACACCACTCATAACCAGCACACAGCCATGCTGGGGAGAACACAAGCCACACTCAAAGCACAAGTGCAGCACACCTCATGGCAGCGCTCCCGACCAAGAACTGGATGAGCTTAGCAGCAAGGAAGGCTGTGTATATTAAAGCTCACCTCTGTGCTCACTCTGTACAAAGCCGTGAACCCTTCCACAGCTTCCCTTTCATTTCCCGGTGTGGTATCCGTGCCTTAGAGGCAATCACTGTGCCTGTCTGCCCCAGCAACAGGCTGCTCACATCTGCCATCACAGACATACAGAAGCTGAGTCCAGGGAAAGCCAAGCATTGCTCACCTGATGACTTGTATCCCCCGAAAGGCAGCTCCACAGGGCTGATGTTGTAGTTGTTAATGAAGCACATCCCAGCCTTGAGAGCAGCCACGACCCTGTGAGCCTTCTGGATATCCCTGCAGGAAAACGGCAGCTCAGCTGCAGCCCTTTCACCCCCTTATCCCCGAGACCCCCAGCAGGTTGCAGTGGTTTTTAGAGCCCAGCTTGCCCTACTCAGAGGATACAACACCTAATTCCCAAGGACGCTCAGCACAGTACTTCATTTGAGAGGGCAGGACAAGGACACCAGCAAAGCAGACTCCGGCAAGCAGCCAAGAGCCATCTTTGCACACATTCAGCAGCATGGCAGGCTCCTGGTGAATGTCTCCTGGAGGTGCAGGCAGGCAGGCAGCTGGCCAAGTGCAGGTTGGAAGGAGCCTGAAGGACAGCTGGGCCCACCTAACCTCCTCAGGAAAAAACAGGAGGTGATATGCAGTCATTTAAGAAGTTCCCTTCTGGCATTGTCTTGCTACAGCCTTCCTGGAGGAGGATATCCATGCCCATGCCAAACACTGTGAGAGGAACATCAAGTTGCTGCTGCTTTTCCCTACTCCTCCCCTCCCTAGACCGCTTCCCAGCTGTACCTGGTAAAGACACCGCCTGCCAGGCCAAATTTGGTGTTGTTGGCTCTCTCCACGACCTCCTCCTCTGTATCAAATGGCAGAATGGACATGACAGGCCCAAAGATCTCTTCCTGCACACACGTCATGTCGTCTCTGCAGTTCCCTGGAAGCATGGCAGCATTCAGAAGGAAGTTAGTGGCAGAGCCTGTGCATTCTGCAACCCACAGAGCCTTCGAGACAGCACTCAGCACTACACAGCTGCTGCTCCAGGTTCCACAGCTACCTCTGGTACACCTGTAGAAGTGCCTGCCCACACCACAGGCATTCAGAAATATAGGCACACAGCTTCATCTAGAAGAAACTCAGCAACATCCACACAATGCCACTAACAGGAAGGATCGTACCTAACACGCATGGTTGCATGTAGAAGCCATTCTTCAGCTTCGGGTCATCTGGTACATACAGGTCTCCCCCGCACAACACCTGAGCACCCTGAAAGAGAGGCAAGCAGAAAGTAGGCAGGCATGGCCATGCCATCCTGCCCGGCTGTTGCAGCTCTGGCTGGCCAACGCTCGCTGCCAGATTTACTCTCCCATCCAAGGAACCACATCAGGGCCTCCTCTGGTGCCTCTCCAGGTCAGGTATGCTGATGGAGCATCACTAGCAGATCAGGGCTTTCATTCACACTTCCTCTTTTCCAGCCCAGTCTGCTTGTCTGGAAAGAACAGGAGACATTTGAGGGCTGACACAAGGCAGCATCACAATCTCACCTGCTCCTTTGCCTGCTTTATAAAGCGCTGGACACGTTCCAGGTGGGGCCGGTTGATGAGGGCTCCCATCCGTGTGTCTTCCTGAAGTGGGTCTCCAACTTTGATTTTCTGGGTGCGTTTCACCACCTCCTTTGTGAAAGTGTCCAGTATTTTCCTCTCCACAAACACCCGCGTGCCATTGCAGCACACCTGGAATACAGAGCAAGCTGCTCAGAACACAGCACTTTGCAGTCTTTCATGCATGGGTTCTGCTACAGACTCTCAGAAAAGGCCCTTCACAGCTGCTAAAAAACAGCCAGCTTGACCTGGGGACAGTGAAGTTCCAGGGACAGCAGACAATTCTGCTCCTGACTGCATGGGACAGTCTATTCTGGATACAGCTCCACTGATGCCACCAGGTGGCTATAGTGTGTCACCGGCAGATAAGCTGACTGTTCAGTTCCCAGAGGTGAAACAGGTACACAGTTTGCCAACAAAACCTGCAGAAAACATGAAGAACCCAAACTTGGGGCCAACAGAGCCCCAGAAAGGTATGGCTCAGCATACTGGACTGGGACCTGCTCCCTCTCCAGAGGAAACTGCTTCTGAACTCTGTGCTCCAAAGTGGAACCCAGGGCACAGGAGTAGTTGCTCTGATCTGGGTACTGGGTGCCAGAGAGGCTCCACTTCAGGGAAAATGGTACAGGTGTCCATGCCCTGCTGGGACACCCTGCACTGGAGGTTCCTTTGTGACACTGCACAGGGAGATGTGTGGCAAGATAGCAGCTTCAGGGCATCCCTCACTACAGAAGGACAGGTTGGCTACCTCGACAGCTGTCTCTGGTCCCAAACCACAGCCTTGCCCCATGGATACACACCTCTCCCTGTGTGAGGAAGTTGGCCATGAGGGCTCCATTCACGGCGTTCTCCAGGGAGCAGTCTGAAAAGATGATAAGGGGGGATTTGCCCCCCAGCTCCAAGGTCACTGGTTTGATCCCTTTAGCTGCCATCTCCATGATCTGATAAGGACAAAGAGACAAGTGATGCACGGCCAACAAGGAGGCTGCAGGGAGGGTTCAAAGGGCAACATTTCCCTTTTTCTCAAACCTCAATTTATTCGTAAAATATTTTTAGGAACATTTCATTTGATTAGACTAAATGGAGGGTGGGAAATTCACAGGAAGTAGGCTACTTCTGAAACCAGCAGGCTGCACGCAGTCCAGCTGAACTATCACTGCCAGAAACGTTCACACATTTTCCCAGCTGGTTCATGCAGCCTCCTCCCCATGTGGATGCTCACTTGAGCAACTCAGAGCCCTCAAATGAACGAGTGAAGACAACCAAGGGGCCGCTCTGAAAGCCCTAAGTGCTTGAGCTCATGCCCAGTGCACTAACTGGGACTCCAGCATAACACTTCAAGCTCCTTGCTTGTCCCCAGGCATGCCAACTCACACCATATCCTTACACTCCTCACGCACATCAAGCTCCCCAGCACACTAGGAAGGCTGGTGCACAACCCCTCGTGTTCCCCCCAGTTCCCACCTTGACACCAGTGGGCACGCTGCCAGTGAAAGAGATTTTGGCCACATCTGGGTGGTGGCAGAGGAACTGTCCTGTGGCCGCTCCACCCTGCACCACATTGAAGAGCCCCTTAGGAGCACCAGCCTCTGTGAAGATCTCTGCCAACTTCAGCACAGAAATGGGGGTAAAAGGAGAGGGCTTGAAGACCATAGCGTTGCCTAAAGGAACCCAGACAGAAGCAAGGTGGGTTAACAACCAAAGTGCTTAGGGAAAAAAAAACAGACAAAAAACCCACCCAATACAATCACAGAATTGCAGGGGTTGGAAGGGACTTCCAGAGATCATCAAGTCCAACTGCCTGCCAAAGCAGGTTCCCTACAGCAGGTTGCACAGGTAGGCATCCAGGCAGGTCTTGAACATCTCCAGAGAAGGAGACTCCACAACCTCCCTGGGCAGCCTGTTCCAGTGCTCCGTCACCTCACTGTAAAGAATGAATTTGTTTCTGCTGATGTCAAAAATCTCTCCACCAAAGAGAAGAGGAAACATTTTTAGCTGAACTCTCTGCAATCAAAGAACGGAGAGAACTGCATCTCCTGTTGGGAAAGGTTGGGGAGATGGGGATGTTGGTCCTGTACTGCAGACATTTCCAGAGACATTTGTCCCTGGTACACAGCCAAGCCATCAGTCTCTTTCCTGATGCACTCACTGCCCCCTCAGCATCTGTCAGATTCACATTTCCTGTTCTTCCTTCCTGGAGGCTCTGCAAATCCTTCAGTGCCTCCTTCAAAGCAATCTCAGGGTCTGTAACTCCACCCTCCAAATCACTCTCCCCCACAGAATCCCCCGGCATCAAAGAGAAGCTTGAGTAGGCAGAAGGTCTAAAAGAGATCCGCTTTAGGGTCATTACCGCATGCCAGGGCTGGGGCAGACTTCCAGCAGGCAATCTGGAAGGGGTAATTCCAGGCTCCAATCCCTACACACACACCCAGGGGCTCCCTGCGAGTGTACCCAAAGGATCCCCCAGGAAGCTGGATGTGTTCACCTGCAAAGAGGACAAACAGACAGAAGTAAGAGAAGAACAAAGCCCCTTCCAGTTCAGTTAGAGCCCCTGAGGTTAGATCTCAAACTGGAAACGGACACAGCTTTTATGCCCAGCAAGCTCACAGGTGTGTCAGGGCCCACAAAGCACAGTAGCATTAAGTAGAGATCTCTGAAAATACTCCAGCATCTTCAGAAAAAGCATCTCTTAGAGAAACCAACGCCAAAGGTGCTCTTGTACAGCAGAAGTTAACCAAGGAACACCAGGACAAAAAGTAAAGAGCAAACTCCAATAAAGTTCTCACCGGCCAGAGATCCTGCCAGCCCTGCGTAATACTCCAGGCACTGCCAGGATATGTCAATATCCACTCTGGCTTCAAAGATGGATTTCCCATTGTTGATGGTTTCCAAGGTGGCAATTTCATCTCTCCTTTCCTGTGAGGATAACACCACAATGATTATACATCAAAGAAGCCCATAGCAGCACTCCACAAGGAGCTTCCCACAACTCTGCACAACTCTGAGGCTTTGCCTCAAGCTATCATCATCCCTAAAATGTACATTCCCAACTACCATTAATCAATTTTCCAATGGCGACTGATCACAGGTGAATGCCAGACAGCTGCTGGGTTCACTGCTCCTGCAGTCTTGCTTAACAGCTCTGCTTATCTAAAAGATTAGCAAACCTGAACAGAGAAGACAGATGGTAAACAGTGATTGGAATGCACAGAAATAAGGTGGAGGAAAGAGCAAACAGCAAGGATCTAAATAGATCCAGAGGACTCAGTGAAGGACGGCAAAACAAAGCAGCTGGGAAGCGTCCTTTAGCAGACTGTATCCCAGGCAGAAACATTCCCTGCTGTGGAAGTCTGGCAGAAGCAGAAGTTTGACTGAAAGAGAAAACAGTTCTCATTGCATACACACTGGGGAGAGGTTTGGTTTCTTACCAATGTCTCGATGGGGACTAATTTTGACATCTAAGAATGTGCTATCTCACAAACGAGTTTGTTATGAAGCCAGCATATCTGTACCCTCTGTTTCTCATGTGTTTATCTGGTGGTTTTTTATTGCTAAAGAAAGACACTCCAATCACGACAGCAGGGTCTGTCAAGCTGAAAGTTCAAGAATGTGTCAGTTACGCAACTTCAGCTTGGAAAATGCATGCCTTGCAATATCTGCACTGGATGGCTTCAGCTTTACGTCTTCTCACAGAGCAAAGCAGGGAAGAAGCTATAGGACACAGCGGCACGATAAGACCAAGCGCCCTGCCCAAAGCATCCCATTATCTGCTGGGCAAAGGTAGCTTTCAGCTCCTGCGTTCCATTGGAGCTCCTGGAGGGGGACAGAGGGTCAGAGCCAGCTGGGTGCACACACAGCCCTGTCCAGTACCCGGATGAGTCTGGCAGCCTCCAGCAGCACACGGCAGCGCTCCATGCCCGACATGCGGCTCCATGTCTGGAAGGCACTCTTGGCGCTCTGCACGGCCAGGTCCACCTCCTTCTCCCCGGAGCACAGCAGCTTGGTTATCACTCGGCCTGGGCACGTTGTAAACACAAAACAAGAAGTAAATCCCAGCAAAACAAGGCTTATCTTGCAGCAAAAGCCCGAGATCTCAGTCCCACCATAGAGCTTCACGGCTCCCACCCAAACCCACTCGGTCGTGGAGGAGCTCTGCAGCTCGGGAGGTGAAACCCAAAGCCTGCCCTCCTCCACAGCCACATTCCGGCCGCTCATCAGCTCCAATCTCTGCAGGTTTCTTCTTGAGCTCGTTACCCTCCCACCACCAGCACCAGGACCCGTCGTCACACACAGCTACGCCACCTGTCTTGCGCCGACCCATCCTACCCCCCTCGAGGCAAACGAACGAGTTAACCCCGAAGAAGTTCGGGCAGCACGTACCCGTGGCCGGCTCGTACACATCCTCGGTCTGCCGGCCGTCAACGGGTTCCACGCGGCCGCCCGCCCGGTAGTTGAGGGGCTGCTGCAGAGAGAAGGTGCCGGTGCTCATGGCGAGGCGGGGCTGCAGGCGGCAGAGCCGGGGCAGGAGGAACGCCAGCACCATGGGACGGCAGCGCGCACCGCCACGCCGACAGGGGGCTCCACGACGGCAAGTGGCTCCGCCCCGCGCCTGCGCACTGAACCCGCCACGTCTCCGGCGGTTGAGCGCCCCCTAGCGGCTCGGAGGAGACACCAGCGCTGATCCGCGCAGCAGCGCCGCCCAGCGGTAGCGGCACGGCTCCGGCTGCCCCTGCCGTGCAGGGTGCGCAGGTGGTTTGCTTTTTAATTTTTTTCCCCTTTCTATTTGGTGGATTTTTCGCAATTCAGTAGTTAAAGCTGCTCCTCTCTGGCTGCTGGGATTAGAGATTCCCACTGCACTGCTGCATCAAGCTGCTGACAGCAGGAAGCAACCTGCTTCCAGCACAGCAACAAGCCCTGGTTTGTTGGTAACTTCCTTGAGAGAAGCACACTGCAAAAGCAGGGGATGTGCTGAGACAGGGTTCTGGGTCACCACCGGGAAGCCCCTGCACAGCACAGCTCTCCACTCATTACGGTGCCTCACTCGTTCACGCAGGGCTGTCACAGCTCCCCCCACTCCTGCTGCATCTGACAGCCAGGTGCTACAGCAGGAACCAGTTCAACACCACTGATTCTGGCTCTGCTGTCACACAAGCCAGGAACCCCACACCCACAGCTGCCCTTTTGGCAAGGCAGTACCCACTGTGGATGCAGCAGTGTGTGAGAAAGGCAGACTTAGGCATTCTCCTGCTCCATTCTTGTTTCTATCAGTGAGAACGGATCCAAGTTCTTAATAGGGTACAGCATACACATATACACCACCATAAGGCATTCTGGGTGTACCTCTCACCCCAAACTCCAAGTAACATGTCCTTCATTAGAAGCTTCTGGTCACAAAAGCACCAAGGCCACAATGCCTATGGCTACTGTACACTTCAGGAACACTTTCAGCCTGACTTGAGCACAGTAGCAAAATTTATTCATCCGTGTAAAGACAGCCTGACCAACAGGACTGAGCCAGGTAATGATGTGGCAAAGTAGAAAGCACCGGGAACTCACTGGGCTAAGAAGGAGGCCGGGGGCTTTCAGATTCATACTGCAAAATAGACTGATGAGCAGCAAGCTCAGTGGCATGAATACAGATTCTGCTGCTCTAAGCCCTCAGGCAATAAAAAAGTTCAGTGGACAGCATCAATATAATTCAGCAGTTTACTTGTTAAGTTGAAGGCCAGGTCTGTCTCTGCAATTCAGCAGACTCTGCCGAAGCAAGCAACTTTAACAGAAGTCGTATATTGCTTCTAACCTCTGTAGCACCAAGTGTTGCCAGGAAGACACAGGCAGGCAGTACATCCAGCAATACTCGCAGCCTTGAAGAGCAGCCTGAGCCAATTAAAGAAAAATCTCACCCTCAACACTGGAAATTTGGCAAAAGGAGAACCAAGCACACCTACTCGCCCAGCTCCCTGCTACACAGGAGCATGACCAGCACATCTAAAACAAGGGACACCTCACAGCACAACTGTTGCAAGTTTTCTGAGCTATTCTGCAAATCTCATTCTTGATATCTGAGTTTATTTCCATGCCCTAAACTAAATCAACTGTGCTACAAAGTAGTTCTACTTGTCGTACATCACAATTAACAGACATCTAAATCAACATGCCCGAGCCATTTATTTTTCAGAAACAAAAGGTCAAGTTATCTTCTGAGAACTTTCTTGATTTGATGAGCAGGCAACTGCTGTTGGAATACTTCGAATGTAAGATGTTACCAAGACTGGTAAATACTGCATAGGCTGGTTTCGGCCACAGGAAGCCTGGTGTAGAAACCCATTGTTTTACCTCCCAAAGGCAGTCTTGTGCGGCTGGCAGACCTGCAGCAAAGGCCATAATTGTGCTTTAGGAGAACTTCCCTGCCTGAGGTGGGGGGCCAAGGAAGCCCCCTGCTTGCTTGGTAGCAGCCCGGGAAGGAGCAAGGCCGAGCATCTTCTGGATGTTCTGCAAAAAGAACAGAAGGGCACATCAGCACCAGGCCGCAACAAGGCAGACGCTAACGAGGAAGAAATGCCAGCTCTGCTTGCAGGTGTAACCTTCTCAGCAGCTTCAAAGGTTCACACTGTCACCCACAGAGTCTTATCAGCCTAACATAGAACAGAGATCTGCTCCTATACATCAGCAAGGAGGCAAACAGCCATCCTGAATGGCTACACTTAGCACTGGGTCTCCTTCTTCTACCTCAACTAAAGCTTCGTGTCTAAACCTGCATTTTGGCAGAGGGCTCTTTTCTACCTCCAGCTACACAGCCAGCAGACACACTGTGAACGATTTGGATCACAGATTGGTTTTATCAGTCAAATAGATGCAATCTAGCTGCAGTGGACACAGGAGCAGGGGCTAACATCAGCTCGTAGGCAGAAGGAAGGCAGATATGTTTGCACAAGTTCTAGAAGGCGCTTCTCAGGCACCACCAGCACCTGCAGACCAGCGATGAAGGCTCCTGCATAGTGCAGTCTGGATTTGGGTCAGCAAGGTGGCAACAAAAGCACTTCCAAATTCAAGCCAGACACGTAAGCACAGAATTAATATGCATGCTGGCAATGCAGACAAGAACAGAGGACTGGAGGAAACTCACTATAACAAGCACATGTAGCAAAACCAAGAAAATGACTACTGAAGTTACTTCCTCTGCTTTTTTGTGTTCGAGCAAGGTGTTTTAGTAGAAAGCAACAAGGAAAGCAGTAAGTATCAGAGTCAGGCACTAGCTACACACCTCACAACAAAATATTCTAGTAGTTCAATGTTTTTCTGCCTTTTTTGTGACACACTGCAACATTGCAACTACAGAGTTACCAGTTCTATTGGTTTCATCCTTTGCTGTCTAGCTACAGCTCAAGATGCTACTCATGCAGTGCTGACAGAACAGGGATATCTGGTGCAAGGGAAAGAAGAAAACTGCGGCCTGCTGCTGTCATCAGCTGAGTCCTGGCTATCCAGACAACAAAAGGAGGAAGAAGGGCTCTCTTCAAACCTGAGCGTCTTCTCCCAAATAACTGTCAGGACAGGTCAGACAGCAAGGCAAATTGAGTTCTTAAACATTTTTGATTATGGAAGAAGGAAACGAAGAGAAAAAAAAAAGAAAAAAAAAAAAAGGCTGAGCTGCTTAGTTTCAGAGTAGCTCAAAGGGGTCATCTAGGGTGAAGAAAGGAAGGTTTCAGCTGGCACCTGTAAACGTGAAAGCGAAGACAGTTCAGCCATCTGCGTGGTTTCTTGTGAATATCTTCAGCAGCACCTAACACAGTTAAGTCCAAGGCCTACATTAGACACTGGTTGATATTCAGTAAAGGAGAGCAGTTCACTGTGGGAAACTCCTTTGTGCGATTCACCTTCCCAGAACTTTCAGTCAAGAGACAGACAGAGGGAGCGAAGCAAGAGCAGCTAACAGACAGATTCAGTAACACCAGAGGGTGTTGCAGAGTCAGAAGCAGGAAAGACCCAAATCCTGTCAGCTTTGTAGTGGCTCATGCATGGAACAGAATGAGACCCTAGCAAGCATCAGTGGGATCAACTGCCTGCCTCTCTCATTCCCACCCTGCTCTTAGTATCAGGACAGAGAACTGTGGTGCTAAAATTACTCCATCTGCTTGAATAGTTCTGAGGAGGAGAGACAACTTGTCTGTACATGGATTCAAGTACACAGCCACCCTGCAGGATTATCCTGCCATAGGAGTCTCATTTGTGCTTCTGCATTAGCCACAAAGTGAGATCTGCTGGACAGAAGTCCTGATGTCTACACTAGGGCTGGGGCAAGGTCCAGCAGAAATCTGTCCTGGCTGCTATGCACCACGCTGCACAAGGAAGCCTGCAGAGTCTGCTTCCAACACAGACAAGGCCAGCACCTTCAGGAGCACGACAGGAAGAAAGTAAATCGTAAGGATCCAACTTCTTCATCTGAGCTCTGATAAACACTCCTCAGATAAAAGCAGATGTAGCTCTCATTCTTCTCGCAGTCATCTTGAAATCCAGAAGGGGCCTCCAACACATCAGCGCGTGGCTGGGAAGATGAGGCCATATGGGAAAGTGCACTTGGGGCAGTAAGGATAATCGTTGGCTCCCTCTCCCTCTGGGAACGCATTTCAGAGAGAAGAGGCCTCATCTATGGCTCAAGCACGTGTGAAAAGGAAGTGAAGACCAGCAAACGCCTGAGGAAGAGCAGCACAGCCTCCTTCACACGTAGCACAGGTGAAGGCCAGGAGTTCAGAAACAGGAGTGGGGACAGAGGATGTAACCCTGACACTGCGCCTCACGCCCAGTCCGGCAGCAGACTTTCCCAGCTGAAACCCAACAGCTCAAGGACCCTTGGAACGCCTCTCCCAGCAACCCTCTTCTCTCCAAACAGGAAAGCAGGAGGAACTGGGGGACAGGATTTACGTGCCAGGGAGAGCTGGGAACAGCGCAAAGGAAGTTACTCACCGCAAGTAAACTATTTTGGGAGATGCTGGCCAGGTCACAGGCAGCAAGCTTCCCAGTCAGTGTCTAAAGAGCTCATGCCTGAGAACCACATGAATAGCCTGCCTGTTGCTGCTCATCCCATTCAGGGGAGTTTAATCAACAGCCACCTAGCCTCCCCACCCTCACACACTCCCCTGCATTTCCCTCAGGATCTCTGGTCTTTCACATGCACAGAAGCTCCTCTGCTCTGGAGCTCCACCAGGATGGCTGCCTTCGCTATCTCCATCCCTTGCAGTCAGTTCTAGGATTTAGGAGAAGGTTGAGGGACGTACAGTTCCCTTATGCTTTTTTGCAGCCTGATCCTCCTCGCATTGGACCAACAGCTGTTTAGAAGGCAGCCCAGTGAAATTTTCCCTTTTGCACACAGTGAAACAACAACAGGTCATGAAGCTTTCACCTCTATAGTCGCAGCACCAGGAACAAATCTTTGGCACCATTATGAGCACCCTTAATTGCTTTCTTCCCCTCTCCCTTGGCCTCTCACAGCCAAAGTCCTCTTCCTCATGCTGTTATCATCTAAGTACCTCCAAATAGTAATAAAACCAATCACAGGATGCCAGGAATCACAGCTTTAGTTCCTAGCTTTTGCAGAAAGTAACACAGCTGGTCTCTGCCCATCCCTCCATACAGCAAGGAAGAAGAAACTTGGAGCTGCCTAACAGATGAAGAATTGCAGGTACAGTTAATCACAGTCATGTAGATAAAGACAGCAGTACAAAAGCTGCAATCTAATGTTCCAGAGCAAAAAACACTTTCCTTGAAAGCAACAAAGTAACTTCCATCCTCACTGGACCATCAGCACAAACTCTCCCACTCGAGGTAATTTGCTATCAGAATTTCTCCACTGAAGTTTGACATTTCTCCCCAGAACCACAGTGGTCAACTGCTCAGTTTATGATGTCTACTCATTTCATAACAGGCAACAGCAGGAAATGCCCAGGGCTAAAACAAATCACACAAATTCTATTCTTGGACAAAAAAAATCCACAGGGGATTTTTCTGCAAGACAGCTCCCCAGTCAACTCAATAGGTGCAAAACAATTCTTAGAGATGCTGTCTTCAGTTCCAGTAATAGTCTGCAGCACTGGAAAGAAGGGACTTTTCAACATTAAAGGTAACAGAAGAGCACCACATAAGATTGCCCAAAGGAACAGACCACAAAGATGACTCAAAGTGCTCAAAAGGTCCAACTTCTTTCCAAGCAGTATACACTGTTTGAATTAGTGGGAAGTTAAACAAGATTTGTCCTGCAGAAAACACGAGGAAACTCCTGGCCTTTGGTACTTGGACTTGGAAGCTGGCCCTGCTCTGAGGGGGGGCAGGGGGTGAAGGGTGAACCCAATGACTTCCAGATGACCCTCTCAACCTGCAATTATCTTATAATTCATTATTTGCTTTTACACGAGACCAGGCACAGATCCATTTCAACGCACACACTCAATACGGAGACAATATTGAATTTAATTTGTGACTAAAGGAACTTCATCCAGATGCTTCACCGAGCTCACTCAAACTTCTGACAGCAGTGGCACTTGTCACTTCCCTCTGCCTATCTCTTGAATCTATATCCCTTGACACCCACTGAGGAAAAGCAATAAGCTGGCCAAGGAGAAGAGCAGCAAGAATTCAGGAAGCAAGTCAAAGAAAAAGGAAACAAGTACAAAAGAACTGACTATTTGCAGCTACTTCCACCAGCATTCAATCCAAACTCCAGAACTGATTTATCCCCAGGACACTGAAAAAAAAAAAAGAAGTGGCAAAAATCTCTGGTTGCATCAAGGAGGTCTCCTTTGTCGTCCTCACCAGCCATTCTGTCTGTTAAGGAGGATTAGTCTTCATCCTCATCTCAACACAATGCTGCTGCTGAACAACAAGCCAGTCACCTAGCTGGTGGCTGGTCCTGAACATATGCTTCCTCTTATCCTTACTGACACTTCTCTTTTCAGAAGATGCAACTAAACTGCTTTACTGGGGACCTACGTGGCCTACTCTTGGTTCATCAAACCCCTCTTCTGAGTCACGTCCCTAACACTGCAAGAGAATCAGTGCTGAAGGTAAAGTTCTTAAGACTGGAGAAAAAAAAGGGGGGGAAATATCGGGTGGCCAGCATAAAAAGGAAAAAAAACCAAACCTTTAACTTTTCACCTATTTTTGGCAAGTCTGTGAACTGATTTAACCTTTACAAACCTCAAGCCATCAAGGAATTTTCCTCTGAAGATGCTGTACTTCTCTGTCCTCCTATTACTGTGAAGGTCATAACTAATGGGCAAGAAGTGGTACTTGTACTGGCCTCTGATGGAAACAGTCTCTCAGCATATTAATAAACAAAGTGAATTAGGGACACGCACAGGAATTACAGCCATTTCTGCTACTCCTGTCTTAGTGCTCTGGTGTAATTATGGAGAGACTGCACTGTGTGTGCGTTCCCTGCTCCACACATGCAGGAGACAGCGATGTACTCACCTGCCTGATAGACATTGTGCAGAGGATGTAGAGGAAGATGAAGGAGCAGTCAGTGTAATCCTCACCCAGAAGGTTGCGGTGGGACAGGCCCTGGATGTATGAGAGGGGGATAAAAGGAAGCTTTGCCACCACTCGGCCATCAAATCTGAAAAAGAGAATAAAAGAAGAGCACTGGATCACATCTGGGGAGCATAAACCACTTGGCTGCAGAAAGAACAGGTAAGCATTGCTCGCAGGCCACCAAAGCAGACAAGAATATGGAAGGCTGAAAAGCCATGCTGCTTTCTCCAGCCCATCCTTCTGCATTCTGTCAGAGGCTAAAACATCCCTTTTCAAAAGCCCCCTCACACTCAATCACCCGAAAGGTAATTGGGCTTCCCTCAATAGCTGTTTTGTCATGGTCGAAGCACGTCACAGTGACACACAAGTGATCAACTGGACTAGTTGGTGATTCATAAGATCTTGGCTGGTGTTTTGCAGCTTACTAGTGCATTTTATTCCAGTGCTGACTGGATTCTTCAATAAGATGGATGACAACCACGCTGCTGTACTGCAGGTACCGCAAGAAGATCGACTCTGCTTTAAGCAAAAGAGCATTATTAAGCAGAGTGTAAGTGAAGACATCTGTTTCTTCCCTGGAACAGCTATAATTCTCAGCACAAGATGCACGTAATACCCATCAAAAGCACACTTAACACCAACAGCCTTCTCTGTGTTATCTCTGCAAAGGCAGTAGAGGCAGGAAGATACCCCCTATTCCAAGCAGCCTGTTCTGCTCCTGGAACTCCTCCAGCTCCACATTCCAGGGCATCAGGCTGAGTGTGAACTCTGGCCTGTTTGCAAAGATTTCTCCCAGCCCAGACAGCCGTCCCAATCTTTTGAAGTGAAGTGCGTATGATGCCTCATCGGCATGTGCATATTTGGATG
The DNA here is from genome assembly GCF_019238085.1 of Lagopus leucura. Classification (NCBI taxonomy): domain Eukaryota; kingdom Metazoa; phylum Chordata; class Aves; order Galliformes; family Phasianidae; genus Lagopus; species Lagopus leucura. The sequence continues at coordinate 4,790,062 of NW_024962266.1, read as the reverse complement.
TTATTTTCTCTGCGTGTGCTGATTTTCTAACAGGTGTTTCTTGTTTCAAGAGATCCTAAACGAGCGTTCTTTCCTGTGGAGATGCATTCACACAGCTACAGCTCAAACACATGCCAACTTTGTTTACATCTCACAGGCAGTTTGGCAGAAGAACTGGGAACGGATGCTTATCTCCCAGTAACATCCCCCAGTGGTTTCAAATTCTGCGTTATTCCTGCTGTGAGAATGACAAGTACTCCAGCAGCAGCACCCTCAGGTACCTGCTGTTTCCTCCAGCAGGCTTTTACAATTAGCATGAAGAGGTATTGAAACGCACGGCTCAGAGCAAGGCAGGGAATTGATTGCATTAAGAAGCTTCTGACAAGAGAAAATTGAGACACACAGAAGCTAAATTCTCTCCCCAGAGAAAGCCCATCTGCTTGGAGGGCCCTGCTGCTACAGAACTCCCAGCCCTAAAGTATCTTTTAAGCCACACAACTGTTCATCTTCACGCAGCACTTCATTCTCTGGGTTTAAACCAGCCTGCAACAAATCCTTCCTGCATGCCCTACCCTGCTGCTCCATTAGTAGTGCCACAAAGCAGAGGCAATCATCACCATCCCATCCATTTTGGCTTGGCTGACTTGGCAAAGGCAAGGTGCCCAGCTACAGCGCAGCAGTGTCCAAACAGCACTTGTCCAAAGGGTGGCAACACCACGCTGCTTCCACCCAACTCCTGCTTCTTTTGTCCCCCAGAGCAACAAACTCATTCAAGAACAGGAAATCAAGCAAATTGGGCTACGGTCATTGCAGGTGTCAGCCATCCTTTTCTTCCTCTTCACACCACACCCACAGTGCCTCAGTGAATGACCTGGCAACAGCAGCTTCTCAGAAGGAGCCTAAAAGCATCCTGCATTCACATCACTGAAGCGTCCTCTTGAGCCACACAGCTAGTCTTTACACCATGCCAAGAGAATGCACATACATGAGTGGGAACCAGTTTCCTCAAACCATTCTGCAAGCATGAGAAAATGCAGGTAAAAGCCAGCAAAGTCATCTAAGATACAAATGCACTAAGCTACCCCACACTGAGACCAAAAGCAAAATAAAATCAACTAAAAAAATCTATCTGCCCCAAAAGCAAGACAGGCAAGAGTCCAGATTGTAATTCAGTGGCATCAGAACTCCTATGCTCAGCAACAAAGCTATTTCAATTCAAACACTCTCTGGAGAGCTCATGCTGCTCCTGTGTTGGCTCCCAGAATGGTCTCAGAAGAAAGGGGCAGCTTAAGGCAAGACATGCCTGGAAGCATCACGTGAGCCCATGGACAGCAACCCTCAGAGCAGAAGGAATACACATCCATTTGGTAGCCCAGGTAAGTGAATCAACAGCAAATCAAGACAGTACCCAGACTCTAAAGCACTTTAGTGCCACGCTCCCCTGCTCAGTTTCACAGCATTCCAGAGAATGCTAGATGCTGCAGTCAGACTAAGCTGAATAAATAAAGAGTCCACACAGTGGCAGTTCTGTTACTCCCTGCTTGCAATTATCCACCCACAGTCCTGCAGTAAAATAACAATTGACTGTACCCTAAGGACTGCCACCCCAAGAATGTAAACACCCATCAGCAGAGTAAGTACGCTGCCTAGATACTGAACAGGCTCCTCAAAGTCATACTGACCACGTTATCTTCAGATTTAACAGCTAACAAAGATTAGCTGTCACATTTCAAGACCAAACCAAGTTTTCAAAGCCAAGCAGTCCTTCAGTTTTGCATCTCTGAAGGAAAGCTTTCCATAACCATGCAAACCAGACTTTTTTTTGTTTCAGACTTTGACTAGACCAACTCCAGGTCGCTTTTTTAAAATCAAAAGAAGATTGGAGTCCATGCCTGGACCTGTTAATATCTTGACTCTGATCACCTTAAGTAGGGCAACGGCAAACTCTGCAATTACAGCTCATTTTTAAGGGCAGGAGAGCTGACCCAGTTTTGTTTTCAAGTGTTCTTTAGTCACACTATAGCAGAGCCAAATAAGCTGAAGACTGTGGCTAGATGCCTGACACCTACCAAACTTACCATGGTCAAGATGTTTTAAACAGAGAAGATCATAAGCTGTGTTCAGTTTGCATTCATTTTATTCAATTTAACAGCACCCAGCTTGCAGTATCCACTCTTGAGAATAGAGTGACCACATGCTGTGACCAGACCACATAATTCATGTGATATATTCATCCATTTTACAGATGAGTTATGGTTCTTGGATAAAATCCTAGAATAGTATATATATAGATTCAACATGAACATTTAAGAAAGATACAAAAAGCTGATACTTACATAGAGTTAAACATCCCCATCAAGGCAGTGAAGCAGAAGCCAATGGCAAACATGGATTTCATCCGAACCTGTAAGTTGAAAGGTCAGAGGTAATCAAACAGCAGGCAACAGGACTACAGTGAGAGGTTAGGGCTCACAGCCTCAAGAGCAGGCCTTGTACAGCATCACTGGAATCTAGAAAGAAAATGATGACACAAGTCTGGACGGACTGCAAAGGGAGTGACTCAAATGCAAGTCCAGTCAACAACCAGGCACAAAGCCACAGTGTGGAACACTGTTGTGAAGAGCAACTCCAGAGAGGAAAAAGGAACAAAAATTGCTTAGAAATTGTCTTGCTGGCTTTCATAGGTAAGCCTACACAACCAGTATGAGTTCATCCTAAAAAAACAACTTGCAAGAGGAAGTCAGACAACTAAGTTCTACATCATGGAAACTTATAAAAACGAAGGGGGCTAAGGAGGGGGATAAGGTGAGGTGGTAACTGCTGGAGAGTTCAAACTAAAATCTGGACGTATCAGAAGTAATCCACAAAGAACTGTGAGGAGGAGGAGCTGCTAGAGCTGCCAAATGAACAAAGACTTTGCTGGAAAACTACTGAGTGAAATCTCCAGCAGGTGGGAACTGGTTTAGTTTTCTTACCATTGACAAGTCTCTGTTGTTATTCTTCAGTTTCTCCTCTTGTCTCTCTAGAAGGACGAAAACAACAACAGTTATCATCAGTTACACCAAGCTAGAAACATGAACATTTTCATTTCCAGGAAGACTTAACCTTCCTAGCTCTCCAAACAAGTAACACTCCCCAAATCAACTCCACCTTTCCGTGCCAAACAGTATGAAGTGGAAAAATCACTCATAGCCAATTGTCTCTCCATCCCAACAACACACAGCAAAGCAGACACAAAAGAGGAGCAAACTAGAAGAATCATACACTCAGCACTTCTGGAAGAAATGCACAGAATGTCAGATTTGCCAGCTCAATCCACTAACACAGCAGCATGAGCAACACTGCCAGAAAACAAAGAGAGTGCCTACAAAGCACACTTCTGCAAGCTGTGCTCACTGCTGCAGGCACACCACATAAACAAGGATTTTATTTTGGAGGTGTCAGATTGAGGATCCAGAGGTGCACCCAGGGCTTTGAAACTGCAGTAAGGATGTGGATGAAGAATAATGTGAAAGCAGAAAGAAAGGGGGATGCAGAGCCACTATCAAGGGCTCTTCGACAGGCAAATTGTCCAGCAGATCCCTGCTGAAGTTTCAGTACAAGGAGCCCGCAACACAGAAGCTCAGAGGGTTATCTTTCAAGCCCTGAATAAAAGCTGATAAACATAGAGACTTGCAATCAATGTGGTTACAAAGCAAGAGAAACACCCCTACCCAATTTCTTAGAATCATCCCTGCTGTTTTCAATTGCTTATAACTGCAAACCATTCCCGAAGGCAGGAACTTTCCACACACCTGTTTCCTGACCTAGGTGGAGAGTTTTGTTTTCAGACACATCAGCAACTAGGCCAGATCTTCAGGAATCACATTTGGCACAAATACTTGTTTTTTCCCCTCACCTACATAACTAACCATCTAAATAGATGGACTAAAGGTTACACAGCAATGAAGAATACAGCCCAGATCCCCACCGTGCCTGACCTGTTTCTTATTTCTACAGATTCAAAACAAATATGCTCCAGGTGTCCTACCACTCTATAGAAATGGTTTATAGCCACCCAAGGCATACATCAACAGCATTTAAGTAGCTTGCTACACAGCTGGTAAGAATAAAGAGGAAAAAGACTGGGTTAACGAGGAGCATCTTGCAGTACCAGCTCTTCAAATTCTGCTCATTGGAACAGGAACCATGAGGACACAACAAAAAACCTTATCTGCCAGCACTGGTCTATGTGGGCTACTGGGAATGCCACAGTCTCTTTTTCTAGGTGCAGAAAGCCAGAGCAAAGTTACAAATGAGCCAACACACTCTTCCAGTTGAGGTGGCAGAAGCTGCATTGTGGTATTGGAAGCGTGCTGCTCCAGAAACATAAAAAGTGATTTAGACACTATGAGTAAAATCAGCTCTCTCTACAATTAATAGAAATTGTTAAGTAGGAAACACCAAATTAAGCTTGGCCATGCAACTTTCATCCTCCCTCCGTGCACACGCACATGATTCATCTGTTATGGGACCAAGCAAGGTTGCACACATACCTCCTGCCTTGCCCTGTGCACAAGACAAACAACAACTGAGGCAGGCCTGCACCACAGCTGTGACTATCTTGAGAAGGCACCTCTTGTTTTTTTTATTATCTGGAATTTTAGAACTCAAAGTAACCCCAGCACAAGTCATCTGACTGTCACAGCAACGCTACAATCTGCATAACTCAGCCACTGACATCAGTTTTCAACGGCTATGAGTCATTTTCTGGGTGCCCAGATGGGCATGCAGGCCTGATTTTTCAGAAACACTAAGAATGCAGCTTTGCCCGAAAGCAAACGACTTATGCAGCACTTGCAAAACAAAACCCAACCAACCCAACACTCAGTATCTTAAGCTTGGCCAGCAAGCAACGCAGCAAACAAAATCAGTGGTCACTTCCTAAGTTTTGTTCTTAATCCCTTTGTGCTTTGTTTTCATTTGCAAAACAAGATTATTTCAGCATATTGAAAAAAGAAAACAAAACAGTGCAGCACCTGATTCCTCAGATTCTACTGTTTATTAGTTTAGTCCAAGCACAAGTAAAATATTCTCTGCTAGAAACACAGCTTGGATAGCACCCTGCAAAGTCACTGACACATTGAGAAGTGACCGTAAGTAACAACAGCCACCTAAAATCAAAATTGCCTTATCCAGTCATTTTATTTATCCCATATATGGGTTACTTAAGACTAAAAGCTAGAAATAGGAAGAACAGAGGGAGAATTTGGGCTCCTCTCCTTTCAGAAGTGTAGTAATAACAGGTTTCATACCTAGGAAGAACTGTTTGAAGATGTGTTTATAATTACTCTGGAGCTTTGAACAGATCAAATGAGCAATTCAGCTACCTGGTGTTACAGAGGAACAAGGAAACCAACTCCCAGGAGCTCTCAGAAGTGTTCTTGCTATGATTTCTGTAATAATTTAACCAGGCTTTACTGTACATTTTACTTTAGAGACCTGAAGATAAGAGAACCTTCTAAATCTCAGACACATTAAACATCTACCACGTTATTCTTGCACAATCCACTGTTTAAAGAGTTACCTTAACAAGTAAAACTGTATTGACAATGAAAAACAGAACGGGAAAAAAGATCACATTGCTCAATTCTAGATACTGGTTTATCAAACTTTAAATGTAAGCACAGAGTCAACTCACAAATATCTTCAGCTCTGAAGTGCTCAAAAATGAAAGACCTAAAAATCACAGTCAGAGCTCCCACAAGCTGTCAGCATACTGCAGCAAAGAACTTTGGCAACTGAAATTAATAAGTCACATCCACAACTGTTGATCACCTCTTGGTGAGGCTGCACTCCTCCAAATTTTGTTGGAACCACCCAGAGGACATCTGCCTCCTGCTCTGGAGGAATAAGGCATCGAGGTTCATGAGCCAGCTGCCACGCTAAGAACCAGCTCCAGTACTGCTTCAAAAGGAGGGAAGGTCACTTTCTCCATGTTCCTAGGGCACTGCACTCCCCTCCTAACCTTACCTATTTTCTTTTTCTGCTGTCGGCCTGCTGATTCGGTTATCGTTTCTTTCTTCTTTTCCACTGCAAAATGCAAAGAAAGATGTTCCATCACTTGTGCACAGACACTGACCCCCCTCCTTCCACACAAGAAAACAATTTTATTCCCTTTAGAGAACAGAGACACAAAAGGAAGTTATAACTACGAACACGTTCAGAACTAACAAGTTATTAACCACTCCAGGCTGACCAGATGCAAACTGAACATTCAAAATCCAAAAATCTTTCCCAAAGCTTGGATGAGATATAGGAATGTTTCAAAGAGTCAATTTTAAACTCTGCTGAGAACACATTGTTAACCAAGCAGCCTGAGGACAATTTTAGCTCAAATGACCACTGCTGATTTGTCATTAGTAGTAGACAGTACTTTTGATTCAGCAAGTCTAATGAAAAGGGCTTTGTGGCAAGCTCTGCACCCGATTATCTGCAGTGGGAAGCAGAACACAGGAAAGCTTGTGTTCTCTGCCTGCCTGTGAAGAAGGGGTGTAATTCTCAGGGGAAACACCATCCAAGCAGTCAGCCAGAGCATCCCCATTCCTTTTCAATTAGTACTGAAGCAGTTCCAGTCCTCTAAAGCAAGAGCCTAAGCTCACAGTTAATAAAACCCCAAGTCAGACGCTCACCAAACAAATCCAAACAACCAACACTGCATTAAAAAAAAAAAAACAAACCTAACATAAGACCAGCATAGCAAACTTCCAATATAGAGAGTGTGCTGCTCATCTGAAAGTGCTCTTCTGGAAACAGCCAGAGCAGCTTTTCCAAAAAGAGACTGGTCTTGAGGTAAGACCTACAACAAGAGCACTAGAAGTGAGGATGATAAAGCACACAACAGTGCTTTCTTACCCTAAATTCTACATACATCTACTGTATTTTCCACCAAGCAGACTTGACTCCTGTAAGCTCACACAATCAGCTTTAAAGAGCTGAGCACCAGAACTCTGCTCTCACATCAGTAACAGCTCAGCACAGATGTTAGATCACAGAATCTTTAGAGCTGGGAGGGACTACTGAGGGCCACCTGGTCCAACTCCCCTGCAATGAACAGGGACACCACAGACATACTCTAGTATGGATTTTAAAGCTCAGGTAAAATGAAAACAGCCTTCCAAGTTATAAAAAGGTGTGCTGTGTTGGCTTCTGAAGTGCTTGTAATCTGCAATTCAGCCACATACAACTGCCAGGAAATCCATGCTAGCTGTATAACCAAGATGTTATAATTGCAATATAATCAAAAGAGTAA
>NW_024962266.1:4507979-4782782 GCF_019238085.1 Lagopus leucura | reverse complement strand
ATAACCAAGATGTTATAATTGCAATATAATCAAAAGAGTAAGGCAAACAAGGATCACAAAAGAGAATAAGTAGAAGAGCTTACCCTTGGGTTGAGCTCACTAGAAGATATCAAAGAGGAGGATCTCCAGAAGAGATCCTTCCCCTCTGGTAGCCAGCTCTTAAATAGGTCCAGGAGGGGTGGAGCCTGGCTCCACCCCTTCCGGTAGCACAGGTGAATTGCCCTCACCTGTGCTCCTCTGGCTGACTCATGGCTCACCTCAGGTGATCAATCAGAGGTTCAGGCCGTGACTCAGCAGTTCCCATACACTAGCCTAAACAAGGTGTCACATATAATCTACAACACATCTGTTGTAAGACAGCTGCTTTTCCAAAGAATAAGTACATCTACAATGAGCAAGATAGAAGGGCACAAGCCAGGCAAGCCTGTTCAGAGGGAATGCTTGGAGAGAGGTGCCAGACGACCATACATCTGTGCTCACAAAGAGCATCTCGCTCCTGCTGGGATACCCCAATCAGCCCAACCCAACCCTAGCCCACATAATCCCACAGTCTGGCAAACACTGGCTTTTCAGGGCTATCTGCTCTTTCCAGCTGTAACCAAGGGGCACCTCCAGATCCCAGCTTCGCTCCAAGTAGTGCTATTGGACCTTACGTCAGCCCTGACAGGCCCTACAGCCTACCTTCCCTTATGGCTTGCACAGGACAAATAACTGTCAGGCAGCCTTACAAGGCTGTCTGCAGGAGTACGGATAACACTTCCATCCATACCCTGCAGACCAGAAACACTTACTGCAAATTTACTGCTACATTTATCCCAGGACACCTGCTATCATTTCTTCATCAGTCTCCAATAATGCCATGTCTCTCAACAGAAACAAGAGAATTGGAAGAGATGAAACTAAGGATTACAAGTAAGAGTGCTGCTCAAGCAAACTACTCAGCCCATTTGTTTTGGCAAACTGTTAGGATTGCTAGTACTCCCACAGGAGAACTTAAAGATCTCTCATGTGTTTTTTCCTGTTTCAGATGTGTTGGACAACAGTTAAAAGGTGTGGCTCAAGAGCTCTACAAATTGCCTGTAAGCCATCAGGTCAGCCAGCTGTCCTCAGCACAGGAGGAAAACAGATCAAGCCTTAAATTTTAGTAACTCCTCATTATGCTGTTCTTTTTTAGGGGGGAGGGTGGCTGGTGATGTAGGAGAATAGAGGGAGCATCAAACAAGGAGATTAGAAACTAACTGAGATGCATGAACTTTCCCTTCACAGATTATAACCTAGATATCAGGACAGCTATTAAAAAACCGCACTAAAACCTTACAGAAATCATTATACTGCAGAGATTAAGCCAAGCTAACAGCCTTTGAGTTCTACTCTTCAGTTTTCAGCTGGGTTTCAATTACTTCTAAAACTTGCCTTCTGTGGCTAATTCTACCCAACTCATCTTTATCAGCCAAACAGGATTGGAGTGGGGTGGGCACAGATGCAATCCCCAACTGACACTGCCAAGATGACAAAAGCCCCTAAATTTAGGAGCCGAGACACAAGGATGACTAACTTTCACTTTCCAGCTCACCTTGCCCATAGGAAGGCTAGACTGGAAAGAACATGGTTTAATAATAATATTTTCTCTTGCTTTCCAGAAGCACTGATATCATGGTGAAAAAATGTGAAGGTTAACAGCAGCTCAGGTTCAACCCCCACATCACCACGTATTGTCTCTTACTGCTGGAAGCTGCACAGAGAATACACAATGAAGTTTGAACACGTAGCTCCATTTCTCCTCTGCTCCTTGGTGTCTGATACAGACAGGTCCACTGAAACACTCCATACACAAACATACCTTCTCACAACTTCTTATTTAACATCTGACACGTATCTTCTGACTGCTCGCTCTCCGCTCCCTTCTCCAACCCTTCTCTAATCTATCTTGTCTAATCCTTCCCAGACCTCTTGAAGTTACCTGGGACAGTTTTCTTCTATCCAGTTCTATTTTTGTTTCCAGTTTATAACAGTATATTTTCGTATCAGCTGACAGCTTGGATTCTTCTATCATAACTCTATCCTTACTCATTTCCCATGCTTAATCATCACTTTTTAGGTACTATGCTTTACCTCTCAGGGTATTCTTTCAAACTATTCTTACTACATATCTCAAATCCTTCATCCTCCTTGAAAAACAGAAACTACATCCCTGAATTTACTTTGGGGATCTAAAGGAATACAAATATATACACACACAAGCTACTCATGCTCAGAAGCTGACTCCAGTACTGATCTCCCTCCCGTCTTCCAAGAAAAGCAGAGTGGATGGCATAAAATTGAAGCCTTTCTACCAGCCTCAATTCACAAAAAGACAAAAATTAAGAACAGAGATAAGCCCTTTCCATACCAGCTTTTATTAGTAATAATAAAATTAATTAGTAATTTATTGTAATGCTATAATGGAATGATAATAGCAGAGTGGCAAAGTCTTTGTCTACAGCAAAGGCCAAACGCAGCAGCCACAAATGCAAAAATGAAGAAGAACTGCTTACCTCAGCTAGGCAGGGATCTTCAGCAAAAGATGCCCTCACCTCCACTGCCAACCCTTAAATGAGGGCTGTGAAGGGGGGGATCCTGGCTCTACCCCTTCCATCACTCAGGTTCACTGCACACACCTGAGCTCCCCTGGGTTGGCCCTGCCTTCCCACCAGGTGCTCAATCACTGCTCCAGGCTGTGACTTAGCATTTCCACTACACCTGTAAAATTCAGATCCTTTCTCTCCCTTAGAAGAAAATGCTGCAGAAATATCTCAGAGCACAAACTGTTTATTTTTACACGTGCCAAAGCAAGCTACAAGAAGAACAGCATTCTCTCTAATATCTGAAAAATACTTACATTTTTTGCTCTGTTTTTCCACTTCAGCCTTTAATCTCTTGTATTTGTCTGTTCGGTATACCAGCACCCAGGTTATACCTGAAACAAATAACCAGCACATATCTGGGTAAGTAAAGATCTCTTGTGATAAATAAAGATACGAGTTTGCAAACGTGTGTGCAGAAAATACATTGTGTCTACAAAACCACGTTATAATACAACAAATATAACAAATATAATACCACAAATCATGATCAAACCAGTCATACCACAAGCGCTGAGTGTTCAGAGGTTTCTGAACTGCTTAAACTGAGCTCTTACGTAAGGCTCTTGGTCCCCTTTTTTTTTTTGGGGGGGGGGAAATACTACTTTTTTGAAAGAGTGGTCAGGCACTGGAATGGGCTGCACAGGGAGGTGGTGGAGTCAGCCACCCTGGAGGTATTCAAGAAATGTTTGGATTTTGTGCTGAGGGATGTGGTTTAGTGAGTACTGTTGGTGGCAGGTGGATGGTTGGACTGGGTGATCTTGAAGTTCTTTTCCAACCTTGGTGATTCTATGATTCTGTAAATTTGGAGTTGTATAATCAAAGAATATTAGGATGTTATAATAACAAAATAAACAAGAGAGTTAGGCAAAATAGACTATGATAACAAAAAAGAATAAATAGAAGGCTTACCCTTATCTTGGGCTCACCCACAAAACACCAGTAGAGGCGACCTCCAGAAGAGATCCTTCCCCACTGGTAGCCAGCTCTTAAATAGGTCTAGAAGAGGTGCAACCAGGCTCCACCCCCTTCCAGTAGCACAGGTAAATTGCCTTCACCTGTGCTCCTCTGGCTGACTCATTGCTTGCCTCAGGTGAGCGATCAGAGGTTCAGGCCGTGACTCAGCAGTTCCCATACAGGAGTATAGCTCAGTCCCAGGGAAAGGGAGCAGCATCTGATTTGGAATGCCTCAAAAAGCATTCATTCAACCAGACCTTAACAATCTGTGCCTGTTTTTTCACCCTGACATTTAACAGCCCCAAATGCAGCCAATCTAAGTCTTCCTCATTGCAAGTTCAGTCAATTTCTTTGTATCTGTTTCGTAACAGCTACAAAAAAGAACTATATAATCACTCAGGTTAGAAAAGACCTTTGAGACCATCAAGTCCAACTGCAAGACACCAATATCCTCTTTATTTAGAGCAATACACTGAAAACTGTTATTATCTCCTTCCTTCTAAAATAAAAGGCCCATTCCCTCCACCATGCACTGCCAGACAGTTTTATTCAGGTGTTACCCACCGCCACCCCCTGGAGTCCCAAAGCCCACCTGTACCATCACCAGCCCCGAGTGGCTCTGACTAAGCGATCCCTCTTTCACCCCTCCCTCTTCTGCTTTCCCTTCCTCCACGTCTCTTCCAAACAAACCCCATCCTGCCAATCCTTCCTGCCTCCCCGCGCTCAGAGTCACGGGGAAGGGCAGCCAGCCCCCTGACAACCACCCCCAGTCCATCCTGAACAGCACCAGCAGACCAGGCCCGGCTCCGCGGCCTACTCCTGCGCAGGGCCCAGCCGGGGTAGGCCTCACCGCAGCGCGCCCGGTGCTGGACAGCACTCACCCTCAGCCAGCAGAGCGGTACAGACGGAAATGAATACGATAAGAAGGGTATCGGCGAACATGGTGCTCATGGTGCCACCGGCCCCACCGCCGCGCTCCCGGAAGCAGGCCCTGTCACCCGGAAGCTACTGAAGACCGCGTCGCCTAGCAACGGCCGGAAGCGAAAGTGTAAGCCCCGCACTTCCGGCTTGCTGACGCTAGCCAATCAGCTCGGCGCTGGGAGAAGGGCGGCAGGAAGTGAGGGGGCGGGGAAAGCGCGAGCAGACCCTTCTCTGATTGGAGGAGCCGGCTGTCAATGTGGGCGGGGCCCCACCCCTGGCTGTTGGGATAGGGTGGGCATTGCCGCAGTGTTGTGGTGCTGGGGAGTCGAGTTGGTCTGGTTGTCTGCTGCGGGCTCTGGAGTTCTGCCAGGCTGTTGCAGAATAAAGTATATATAACATAATATAATACTTCCCAATAATCAGTTGTCGGCTCTTTGTTGGGATGGCCTTTGTGCACCTTGAGTCCTAAGTGCTGGAGCCACAGGGCTGGGAGAAAGGAAGCAGGCCTTGCATTTCAGTGCCTGTGTGCAGTGTCTGCAGATGGAGCCTTGCATTTCAGCACCTGTGTGCAGTATCTGCAGATGGAGCCTTGCATTTCAGAGCCTGTGTGCAGTATCTGCAGATAGAGCCTTGCATTTCAGCGCCTGTGTGCAGTATCTGTAGATGGAGCCTTGCATTTCCGTGCCTGTGTGCAGTATCTGCAGATGGAGCCTTGCATTTCAGAGCCTGTGTGCAGTATTTGCAGGTGGGACGAGGCTCAGACCACTAACCGGACAGGGAAGTGATGGCAAGGATCCAGCAGGCTAATTGACTTTTATTGGGGCTACACCTGTAGTGACAGAAGGAGACCAAATCCACAGGCTATGCTAGGATGAGTAGACCTGGAAAGCTGACAAGGAAGCAGGGAGCGGCAGGTCCGTGTCTCCTCGTGTAACACTGGGTTTGCCAGCAGTAATCAGTACCCCATGGGGTTACGTGTATGAAGTGAAATATAAAATAAGGGAGGTAAAAAGCTCTGCCATTGCCCACAAGTTAAACACTTCCCAGAAAGATAATGGCAAAGTGGTAGTTCAGTGGAAGCAACAAAGTGATAAATGAAGGATGTGAGAGCAGGCAGCAAACAAACTCTCTGCAGCCTGATGACATCCACAAGCAAAGCGACACTAAAGCCACATGTGTGCAGGTGTCTGTGGTGGCTCTGGTGTCACTACAGCTTCCTGCTCAGTGAGAGCCATCAGAGCACCGTGGGTGACACTAATGTGTGGGTGAAGGACAGATGAGGAGCTGGGAGAAGTTTGATTTCATCTAACGAGCCTGGGATGTAAGCAAATGAAAAATGTTTTCCTAATACATGGCTCTGGATGTACAAGCTAAGGGCCCATCCAACCTATAAACGTTCTGGATGCAGCAGAGGTGGCATTTCTGCAGGTAACCCTCATATCCATGCTGGAAGAAGACACGTCCAAACAGACTTTGTGTACTGAAGTCTCCAGGCTGAAACCAAACAGAAGATTGGATAGTTTTGCAGGCTGTCAGTGACTGGCACTGCTCAGGAAGAGCAATGTAATCTTGGGTGCTTTCCTATGAAAACTGCTGTGAAGTTAACTAAGACTTGGATCTGATTCACTTCTACTTTACTACTCTGACCTGTTTCTGAAGGAGCTGTTAATCTGATTATTGCATGTTCTCTTTTTGTTCTGTATATTAGAGCCTTCAATATCACCCACTTGCACCCCATCACAAGATTTTTACTTATTTTACCTTCTACAAATGCACCCTGCCACAAGGGGAATGATGATGCGATGCCACAATAGGCATCCTGCAGAGCACCCGTGGTCTGAAATGCCCTCAGCACAGTAGAGATTCTGATCTGTCCCCAAAAAAGGGCAAGAGAGAGGCTGGCAGCAGTGAGGGAGGAGAACCCAGTAACATGGAGGTAACTGCACACCAAAGGGGCTTTGCCATTCCGGTACATGTGCATTGATCTGGGGGTGGGAATGATGAGCTTGGAACAGCTCTTGGTGATGTGCAGGAAGCGTGCTCGCAATGGGTGCTTGGAAATTGGCATGGAGCCATGGGAACCCACTGGAATTTGTCCTTGCAGGAAGCTTCCATCCACATTTAGCACTTCCTGCCCTGGCACTGCCACACAGTGCCATGCTCCCAAGTGACATGCTGCGCTCTGCGCAGGGAGAATTGGGAGCAGGGACAGAGGGCTGCACCTTCCCTGGAGATCTCCTTCTCATCCTTGTGGTGAGGGCTGGCATCCCATCTGGCAAACATCTCCACAGTGTTGTAGTGAAGTGGAAGAAGCTACAAACCTCACATCTGCGAGCAGGATGGGGAGGAATCTCAGCACGTCACTTAGGACATCTGTGTCCCAAAGAGGGATCAGCTCTATCAAAAACTGGGAGATGGTTTTAAACTAAAAAGGGGAAATGTAGATTAGATGTTAGGGGAAAAATTTTCACTCAGAGGAGGGTAAGGTGCTGGCTGCCCAGAGCTGTGGGTGCCCCATCCCTAGAGGTGACCCAGGCCATGGATGGGCCCTGGGCAGCTGAGCTGGGGAGCAGCCAGCCCACAGCAGGAGTGGGGCTGGGGAGTTTCGGGGTCCCTTCCAACCCAACCATACTGTGATTCTATGAAAAACTTTCTATATGGGAGCTTTCCCAGTGTGCTTTTTTTAAATCCTGGATGGTGGAGAGTCCCTGCTTTCCCAAAACAATCTAGTCTGATACTTCTTTCTCACACTTACTTAGAAAATACCCTTGAATATCTACTCTGAATTGTCCCTGTTGCAATCTGAGCTGGAAATGCTCTGTTCCAGTCCTTGTGGGTAGCAGAAATGTTTTCCCTGCTGTTCACAATGCCCTTTCGCAAGTGGTCCCCTCACCCATCTCATCCCCAGACCAACAAACACAGCTCCCATGGTCCTTTCTGTAAAGCCAAACCTCTGACCGTTCCCTGAGGTTCCATCCTTCTGTCTGGCCTCATCTTTCCCTGCCGTGGGCTGGCTGCCACCAGCTCAGGCTGCCCAAGGGCCCCATCCAACCCGCCCTTGGATACCTGCAGGGACGGGGCACCGATAGACCTGGGCAGCATCGCCAGGGCATAAATCTTTACCAGCCATCCAGCCGGTGTTACACGTTCCTAAGCGCCGCACACAGAGCTCACCCTTTCAGACTCGCATCCTACATTTGATACGGTTTGCCAAGCTCGATTGCGTCCCGGCCTCCTCGGGGACTGCTCCCGTTTGCCCACTGCAACCAGAAGCATCTGGACGGGCAGACTCGAGGCGCTGGGGCGGCAGAAGCAGGGCGAGGAGCGCGGGGTTGCCGCAGAAAGGCCCGGGGCGCACCGGGGGGAGCGCGGCCGGGGGGAAGCAGCCGCCTCGCCTTTGTCCCCGGGGTTGGAGGGGGGGAGGCGCGGGGCTGCGCGGCCGGGTGCCGGAGCATGTGCAGCTGCAGCAGGCACCTGGCAGGGAGCCGCAGCGGCGGGGATGTGAACCAGGCGGGGAGGAAGGCCCTTGACTCATCAGATAAATCCAGCCCCGCCAGGAGAGCGGAGGCGGCGCGGCGCTAGCAGGGGAGGATGGCGGGGGACAGCGAGCAGCGGCTGGAGGAACAGGGGCAGCCCAGCGGCGGCGAGCCTTTCCTCATCGGGGTCAGCGGCGGCACGGCCAGCGGCAAGGTGCGGGGAGAACGGGGAGCGGGGCTCGGGTGCACGCAGGAGGCCCCGGGGACGGGCGGCCGCCACCGCCGCGCCACGTGCGCCGCCGCCGCTGCTGCTGCTGCTGCTGCTGCTGCTGCTCCGGGGCCCCGGGTGGGGACTGCGGGGACACGGAACGGAACGGGGCTCCGTGCGGCCAGCCGGGCACCACCCTGCCTTTCTACTTTCTTTTAACGCTCCAGCGAAGGGCTGCCCGCCCGCCCGCTGGCAATGCGGTTATTCTTCACGCTTTACAATGCGACCGATCGGCGGTTGCTCCCTCCGGACGCGTGGAAAGAGGTGTGGGTGTTCTTTTTTAGGGTTTTTTTGTTCTTTTTTTTTCCTTTTCTTTGGAAAGGCAGCCTTGGGGCACCGCGTGGCGAGCTGCTGACTCACAGCAGAGCCGCACCGAGCCGGGGGCAGGTGGGGGCGAGGGGCGGCCGGGCTGCAGTGCTGCGCCCCAGTGCAGAGCTGGGCTTTCCCCGCGGCCTAAAGAAAGCAAGCCTACTGCGAGCACTCGGTACTTTCCTATTTGTTTAACCTAATGTAGGTCACTTTTCCCCCCATCCTTAAAGAAAATTACTTCTTTCCCCCCTCCCCCCGATCCATCATACCATCTCCCCATGCAGCATTCTACCTGCGTTTTTTAAAAGGAGGGAGCACAAATGGTAGTGGAAACACCTCTGGAATGTTTCTTGCTGAGGAAACGTGGGCTGTGACAGGGAGCCTGTCTGTGGGTTTGCTCTAGAGGGGCCTTTCTCCCTTTAAGGGATGGTGTAACCCAGCTGCTGCCCCAGCCCATAATGACAGCGATTTAAGAATGTGTTGCCAAGCCTCCTATTGATTCTTGAACCGCAGCTCCTACTGCGAGGAGGAAAAGTCCAGATATAACAGGGAAGGGATGGTGAGAGAGGATGTAATCTCTACCACTGGGAGCAGGGCTGGATTGTTCCTGCGGCACAGCTCCGGTGACTCAAACGCTGGGGTTTGTGTGCTCCCTGATGCGTGTGTCTGCCTCTCTGTAGCTGTCCCAGTAACATTGTGTCTGGCACTGCTCCACTGTTATGTCTCCGAACACCGTGTCTCGGGGCCGGCAAGGTAGCAGTGATAGCAGTACAGTTCGCCACGGTTGTTCCCAACTTCAAAGTGGAAATGCTTTAGCAACAGCAGGCTGCCTTAGGAAAAAAAAATTAGGGAAATGGTTCTTTCTAGCAAGGGAGATGTACTAGCTGGCTTTTCCTGTCTCTCAGCTTTGATTTCCCCCCTCCCGTGACTGTGGCCTGCTAAAAAGCTCTGTGCAGCACTGCCTGCTGAAGGCAATCCAGCAGATCTATACGAAGTTTATGGGAAAAGGCTGCAAGAAATATGCTGGGGGCTGGGAAAAACCAATAAGGCTTGCTCAAAGAGAAGCAGTAAGAAGAAAGGAGCAGGGGCTTGTGCATGTGGACCCTCACATTTTTGCTGGGATGCTGTAGGGGTCTGTCCGCAGGTGATGCTGCGGGAAGGCAGCTCCCACCCACCACTGTGCCTATGTTCTGCTGCGGGTGGGAGCAAAACACACCCGCAGGGAAAGCAAAGCAGTCACCTTTCCCACTGGGAAGGTGGCAAGGCGGCAAATCTGCCCGCCTTCACACCAATTCAGGGTTGTTGTCCTAACACACCCCTTTGGCAGTGTACCAGCCCCAAGATAACAGAGGGTGTTTGCCGCCCAGAGGCCCCCCTTGCTCCTCCCGCTGATGTTTTTGTTGAGTCTAAGATGGGGAAAAAGGCTCCGTGGTCCGCCCGCGTCCCCTCTCTCTGTGAGCTGGGGCAGCCTCTGGTTGGCATTTCTGAAAGCCAGGTTGGTGAGAAGAGCGATTCAAAAGCTGGCTGCTGTTCCCTGCTGAGCAAGGGAGCAAGTCTGGAGACTCGGATAGGAGGTGGAAACCTAAACACCCTCCTGTCTTTGGCCTTTGGGAGAAATCAGGACTGTGCTGCGGGGGACACATGGGGTGTAGCAGAGGTGCTGGCATGCTGCAGTCGCTGGGCAGGCAGTGCCAGCACTGTGCTGGCTCCTCACAAAAGCCTGAGGGGAGACAGAATTTCCTTCTCCCACTGAACCCCCTAAATCCAAACCGTGTCCAGCCCGGACAAAGCTTGCTGCCATCTGATGTGGAGGAGATGACATGGCATTGAGACCCCCTCCTGTGCCAAAACCAGGCACAACCGCCTCCTTCCCTCAGAGGGATTCCCAGAGCTGGTTGTTGTAGCATTTTCTTTCATGCTCAATGCCTTCAAAGTGCTCTGCTGAAGCTTTGTTCTCTTCTTTTACCCGTGGTCTTTGTGCTAACAGCTTCTTCCCTCCCTCCCATGAGACACTCCTGGCTACGAAGTGCCGCAGCACACAAGGCAGGCAGCCAGGCTGGGAGAGAGTCAGGCAGAAGGACTGCTGAGATGGGCTGGGAAGTGCCAGGATGAATCCGGGGGGTCTCTGGGTGACTCTGCTTCAGCCGAGCTGCTGAGACCCTGCAGCAATGGAGCTGGGGTGGCTGCAGGGGTGAGGAGCACTCCTCAAAGCCACGCGGAGGCATTAATTGCTGGTCCCCACGTGATGCAAAACGAGGTGCTGAGCTCTACCTTCCAGCAGGAGGCTGGAAGAAAAGACAGATTTACAGTGGGCCAAATGCTTTCGTTGGCTGCCTGGCCCTCATGCTGGTGAGGGCTGAGTCTGAGTGCCAGCGGGACCTGATGGCTACACTTTCAGGGTCTTAATTAGCACATAAAGTCAGAAATGTCTGAACATGCAGTCCTAAGCATTTCCAGACTACAGAGCACCAGAACTGCAGTGTGCTCAGCCAGGTGTCTTGTCCGCTGCTAATCCTTGAGGCGCTTCTGCTATGAACACCATAAAAGCTGTATGGGGCTGTGCTGGCTGCCTAGAAGAGCTGAGACTCAGAGCCAACCATGGGGCTGAAGAAGGAGCCGGGCAGATGGGACAATCAGTGTGCTGGTCCCTAGGGAAGCAGTGACCCTCACACCTCCTCATGGGGCAGTTCCCTATTCACGAGGGCCTTCTTGCATGATGGATCTCACACGCCTACACTTGCAAGGGCTGAGGTTCCTCATAGCAAGCTGTGGGTTTAGCCACTGGGCCACCACATGGATGAGCCCAGAGGAGATTCAGCAGTGACCCAGAGGCTTTCACTCATCTCTGTATGAGGGCTTGCAAGGACTGCAGCAGCACCGTGTTGGTTCAACACCATTTCCTGGTGACGTTTTGTGGTTGGCAGGAGCCCTGGATCACAAGGTCTGACTTCATTAATGCTGGTGTCAGAGCAGGCTGGAGACTCGTCAGAACTTCTGGTAGAACATTGCTCTGTGCCAGCTGCTGAGCATACCAATGCACAGGGTGTTTGGTGGGTCAGCCCTTCCCTGTGCTGACAGGGTATATGTGAGCTCATCAAGGAACCTATCTGGTGTAATCCCTGTGGCTCCAGGAAAGCATATCATCTGCATTCAGATCCTGTTCATGCTGGAGCCCAGGGCTTCTGGTTCCATGTGGATGACAGGTCTCTGGATGTCCCCATCCCAGACTGGTCAGCCTGTGGCTCACAGAGTGAAAGGCAGGATGGTGAACCTGCCTGGGAAAGCTCTGGGTGGAGGCCTGGGCTTTTGGTATGAGAATAGCAAGTTTCCAGCCCCAGTGCTGCCATACAGATGAGCTCTGATAGAGCTGGAAAGGACCCTGTGGGTTGTGAACCAGCTCTCTGCAGTCACGGGCAGACATTTAATAGATGCTCTGGGAGCCTTCTCTGTTTGGCATCTGTTCTGTGTGTCACCTTGGTCCACTGAACACTTCCTAATACTCTATAATTACTGTAACCTTACAAGGAAAAACCCAAATCAACAATTAGTGTGCTGGAGAGAAGGGCAGCATCATCAGGGCTGCTGATTGCAGGGACTCGAGTGAGTCTGGCAAGGAGGCCATGCTCTGTACTGCAGGGGACATCATCCCTTGATATGACCTTAGGGAAAATACTGCCAGGTCCCCTAAATGGAGGCTGTCACAACCACAAGTGTGTGATGGGAACACCCCAGCCAGGCTCCTGCAGATGCAAAGGATGGTCCAGTCCCTTGGTCTGCTTGGTCTGGTCCCTCAGGGGAAGCAGCTCAGCCTGGCCCTTACCAGTGGGAGCACCTGTGCTGCCCCATCTTGTGCACCATGCTAGGGCTGGAGGTGTTATTGGGCCCTGCCCCATTCCTCTGCCCATCAGCTTTTCCCTAAAGCCCAGCTGAAGTTGTAATATGGAGCTACCCAAGAGAGATTGAGGGATAATCTACATAATAATATCGGGGAATTAGTCAACTCTTGAGGAGTATTTGAGCAGCTGGCTATAGGCCACAAGTGGGTATGAATTAAATATGTAGTATAATGAATATATTTCAAACAAACGTCAGGCGTGGGGCTCCAAGCACTGTTCTGCTGGATTTCTTCCTTGTGCAGCTCCTCTCTCCTTTCAGGAAAATGCACTGGCATTCTTCCCCATGTGCCCCCTGTGTTTCCATGCAGCTGGGAAAGAGCTGAGTGGAGCCAAGGAGACCTTCATGCTGTGCCTCTCATCTTCAGAGTATCTAGAAGAGCCATAGCTTGGGATGGGATCTAAATCCCCGAGTTTCTATGTTGGGATTCATCTACAGCGTTGTGCTATCTCCCTCAGGTCTGCCTTCCCTCTGCCTTTGAGCTCTCGGGGAAGAAATGATTGTCTTGTTTGTCCCAGGGAGAGGTGTTTCAGGTAGGATATTAAGAAAAATTTCTTCTCTGAAAGAGTGGTAATGCATTGGACTGGGCTGCCCACGGAGGTGGTGAAGTCACCATCCCTGGAGGTGTTACAGAACCATGGAGATGTGGCACTGAGGGACGTGGTGAGTGATGGGGATGGGTTGAGATTGGACCTGGTGATCTTAGAGGTCTTTTCTGATCTGAATGATTCTATGATTTTAAGTGGTTGCTGGTGGGGAAACAGGGAGTTAAGAACAGATGAGGAAGAAGTTGGGGCCCAGGTGGTCCCTTTGAGCAGGTGCTGGGTGTTACCCTGTGTCCCTTGGGTCACAGTCCCACTGGTATGTCCCAATGTGATCCATCAGTCACGCTTTAGTCTTGGCCAAGACGTCCCCTTGGGTGTTCTTGGGCCTCCCTAGAGCCTAACTGATATTATTTCCAGTTATGAGTGAATTTTTCACACTCTGATTAACATCAGTCACACATATGCATGCAGTGCTGGTTTGGGGAAAGGGGGTTTGAGCGGGGGATTTGTGTCACTTATTTGAAGGACACCTCCTGAGGCTGGGACTTTCTGTTCCTATTTGTAGGGGAACTTTTAACCTCTGCATTTCTGGTTTTGATTCCTCCTTAGCATGTGGTGCTTATTGAGCAAGAGGAATTGTCTCCAGCTGTAGGAGCATTCAGGCTGACATTAAAGTGCCTGCCTGCACCAAGAACTGGAGTGGTTGCTTTTCTTACCAGCCCCAAAGAGCCACCCCAGAGTGCTGGCCCAGGTGCACTCCAGTCCTCCTCCTGGTCCCCAGCAGAGGCCATAAGTGTAAGACAGGCTTTATGTTTCTGTCCCCAGCAGCTAAGGTTAACTTTCTCCTTGGGTATTTCTCACCACCTTGTGTCCTGAGTTGGGCATTCAGAGCTGGTGGGGAGTCTTGATCAGCAGACCAGTGCTGCAGATTAGTGTGCATAAGGTAGAAGAAGGACTGGGAGGAATTGTCTGATATGCTGAAATGATTTTATTTTTCATTTGTGTGCTTAGGTGCAAGGTGTGCTGGTTTTACTGATCTGAAGGAGCTGTGCTTCTGTCTCCCGGCTGGAGAAAACAGTTTCTTGCATGGATCCGTACAGCTCTGCAGGCTGGGGATCTATCTGAGTAGCTGTGCTGGAGAATGCTGATTAAAAATTGCAAAGGCCATGGGAAATCTGGTGTCCTTGGCACCTGTGACCAAGGCTGAGCCTGTCTGAAGGCAGAGAGAGGCAGCGGCATCTGGGGGAGAGCGCAAAGAGGAAAAGCTAGGGAAAGGCACCATGTCCACCCTGTTTTTGCAAAACCTGGCTGGATAAGCAATAGGGCTGCAGAAGGATGCAGGGAGTGGGAAAAGAGGAAAAGGAGAAGGGGCTCTGCCTCTGTCACGTGCTGAAGGGTGAATGCTGGCAGCAGCAGTGCTGCAGCTCTTTGTTCTGGGTGTGGGGCAGAATGCCCACGTGGCGCAGGAAGCACGGCTTGCCAACCCTGGCGAGCTGGAGGAGGAGGTGAGCTGCTTGGGGAGCCCCGACCCTGACCTGCCACCCAAAAGTGTGCCCAGGGCCGTGGTTCTGCCATCGGGCAGCCCGGGCCGGCTTGCTGGCTGTGCTCAGGGCTCTGCAGCTCGGCTGGGGCTGACTCACGGCGCAGCACTTGCAGCCAAGTCAGGTCAGCCTGGCCCAGTGGGGAAGAGACGCTCTCTGGGGACGACAATGCCGTCAAATCTTCCAGCTTTGCAGGCAAACAGCCTTGCCCTCTGCCTGCCGGGGTGACCTCCTCTCCCAGGCATGCTTTCTCCTCCTTTCTTCTCACCACTTGTATCTTCAGCGCTGCCTCTGGATACTGCCAGCCAGGTACAGAGCAGGCGGCCAAACCAGAAGGAAGATGGGAACATGGAAAGAGCCACAGGCAGGCTGGGGCAGGCGAACCTCTTATTGCCAAGATAAGAGCTCTGCAGAGAGTATTTCTGATGATTGAGGGCAGGAGCAGCTCAGCTGAGCTTTTGCAGCGAGCGTGACTCAAGCAGGGGGTGAAACAGCTCAGTTTGGTGCCAGCAGCGTGCCTTTCCCTGGTCCCAGGCTTGAGGTTGCTGGCAGATGGATGGGGCTCCTGCACTCGCTGGGTGCTTCCCTGCCAGCCTGACCTGCCTCTCACTGCCTGAGGCAGACAGCAGCCAAGGACTCCTGTGACCTAGAGAGAAGGGACTGAAACAGGCTTTGGGATTTGCTCTGATTCATGTTGTGATGGTGGGGGTCTGGTCACCCCAGTGCAAAGTGCCGGGATCTTGTGCCAGCAGCCAGAGCCATGTGGCTCTTTAGATGCTGGTTCTGCAGTGCCCTTAGTTTGCTGTGCCAAGAAGCACCAGGATACACTTGTAAATGCTCCTCCCAGCTGTGGCAGAGCTCTGATAAAGGCCCAGGGCTCTCCTCCTGGTGTCTTTTCATCTTGGACTTTATGTAGGATGTGAAAACAACTTCTGTGGGTCTTCCTCCCCATCCATGCAGAGGTGGAGTTTGTGGGCTGGAGCAGGGCTTGGGGGGATGCTGCTTGGTGCCGCTTTCAAACTAAAAGGCCACATGATGGTGCCCCTGAAGCACCTTTTCCTTTGTGAGTTTGGACTATGAGGTCAGGACCACAGATTCTTGACTGCAGGTTCAGCAAGCTGTGCACCAGGCCATTTCCTGAAATCCTGTGTGGCACAGATACCACTGCCACTGACTTGTTCCATTTGCTGTTCCCTTCCCAGTCTTCAGTCTGCTCCAAGATTGTCCAGCTGCTGGGCCAGAACGAAGTGGACTATCGCCAGAAGCAGGTGGTGATTGTGAGCCAAGACAGCTTCTACCGAGTCCTCACCTCAGAGCAGAAATCCAAAGCACTTAAAGGCCAGTTCAATTTTGACCATCCAGGTGAATGGAGAACAGCACAGGGGTGGGATGAGGGCTGGATTGCATCCCGCCAGCAAAGAACTTTTCATGGACATCAGGAGGACTCCATCTGTGCATGGGGTGGGAGTGAGTGGCTTAGCCTGTCCCTTGTTGGGCTGGGAGCTTTGTGGCCACTGGGGCCACTTGCATCTCCTGCAAGACAACCTCTGTCTCTCCAGGAAAGCAACTGCCTCTGGGAGTGCTTGGGATGAGAAAGGAAAGGTGGTGAATTCTCAAATTCCTTAAGATGAATTCTCATACTCTTCTCCTTGCAAAAATATCCCCCAGTTTGAAACCCCACCCCCTGGGCAGGACTAGGGAGATCTGCCTGGAACAGACCTTGGAGGCAGCAGCTCTGTGCTCTCCTTCAAGGAAGGAACCATCTTGCACAGCTGGCCTGCAACCCCTGCTGCTACAACAGGGGCTCTATGAACCATCCCAGAGCTTGGTAGGGAAATTCCAGAGCCGCTGTCCCCTCATCCGCACGAGGACAATGGCTGCAGGCAGTGAGCACGGAGCAAACAGAGCCCTGTCTGTGCAGCAGCTAAAGGTTGGAACACTGCTCCAGTCTCTGCGAGGGCTGGAGCCCTGGAGGAGATGCCTTCCCAAGCTCTCAGTGCTGCCGCACAAGGCTGGCATTGATTTTTGCAGACCAGATCCCAGGCTGGTGCAAAGCTCTGGGCTTTGCAGCACCCATGGGGATGAGCAGGGCTTTCCTCTGGAGCCTGTGCGTCTGTCTGTCTGTCCATGGGGTGCTGGTGGCTCTGGTGTTAGGCTAAGCACAGCATTGCATGTGAAGCTGCCTCGGGTAACGTTTTCTCTTCTCCTCAGATGCCTTTGACAACGAGCTGATCGTGAAAACGCTCAAAGAGATCACAGAAGGGAAGACTGTCCAGATCCCCGTCTACGACTTTGTCTCCCACTCCAGGTCTAACAGCCACTCCTGCCTTGCCGAGCCTCTGCTGATAGCAGCATGCAGCCCTGCCACCCCAGCCTCCTGCCCCTCTGCTTGTGCCTGCTCTTAGGTGCCCATATATCGACCCAGAATTTCAATGCTGACATCTCCACACTCTGTTAGGGGCACAGTTTTGTACAGGCACAGTCTAGGGGCCTGGAAAGCTGCATGACCACACAAATATAACAGGCATAAGTGGAGGAGGGCTATGCCCCCCCCCATCCACTCTTCCTCTCCTCATAAAGCCTCTGTTTGCAGCTTTAATGTGTATTCCAGGCTCAAACAGTCCAGCACTGTCAGGAGAAGAGTTCTTGAAGCTCTTGCTCCTGTAACTCCTCCCTTGCATGTGTTAGCTTGCATGCCTGCACTGACTGAGGATGGTGTTTTCCTACAAAAACACCATGACTTCAGAGGAGTGCTGCTTGCTCCCTGGGGAGCGAGACTGTCCCTACAGTTTCCCCATGCTCAGACTTTTTGGGTTTTATCGCTTGGCATCTAACACTTGCAAGCAGCATCTGGCCAAGGCAAGTGGGTGAGGGGCTAGCATGCTTCCTTTTCTGCTGTCTGTTCTTGTAGGAAGAGTATGCATGCCTTGAGTTCCCTTCATCACCAGTGGGGTAGGTCTCCCATCAGTCCAGCCCCCTGGTGCAGCAGTGATATCCCATAGCTGCAGCTGTGCTCAGGAGCACTGCTGTTTCCCCCATCTTGCTTGGCTTGTTTCCTCCCTGCTGGCATATTTTGACTCTCCTCCTTCCCTCTGCTAGGAAAGAGGAAACAGTGACTGTCTACCCTGCCGACGTGGTGCTCTTTGAGGGCATCCTGGCCTTCTACAGCCAGGAGGTGCGGGATCTCTTCCGCATGAAGCTCTTTGTGGATACAGATGCAGACACCCGGCTGTCCCGCAGAGGTGAGGACCAAACATGCCTCGTGCAGCAGGGACAGAAATGTCACCTGAATGATGAGCAGCTAGCTGCAGAGGCAGTTAACCAGTAGCAGAGCAGTACTGGAATCAGCACGAAGCTTTGCTGCTGCTAGCAAAGAGCCAGGGCAGCACATTGCACCAGGCAGCTCCCAGCAGTGGGGAGCACTCTTGCTTTGTGCTTCTTGGGATTCAATGGGTCTCTTGCTGCCTTGTTTGGGATCTTCCCTTTGATGCATCCAGTAGTGTTTTCTGTCCCCGTGTGGAAAGGGTGCAACAGACAAAGTAGAGCAGTTCAACAGCTCAATGGAAATTCAGCAACTGATGGTTATGCTCAGGTCTGAGATTTGGTGTAAGGGTGTCCGTCCCAGGTCATGCAGATAGGGAGCATGGTTGTACATCTTGTTCTGCTTGGCTGTGTGTTGCCAGCTTATGTAGGAGGCACTCCAGTTCTTCCAGGTGTGCAAGGCTTGAGATGCAGTCAAAGCTGCCTTTAGGTCTGGGGTCAGTGATGTGGCCCCTGAGCCTCTGGGAGGACTAAGAAACCATCCTGGGATTCTTGGGGCAAAATTCTGTTCTGTCTGCACTGTCCCTCTGCATACCTGGGCTCCAACAGCTTTCACAGAGTGTTCAGAGTACAGATTTATAGAATTAGCATTCAGGCCTCTGTGCTGTGGCAAGAGAAGTGTCCTGGGACTGAACGTGTGCATGGGACCATCAAATGTGTTCCTGGGCTCCATCAAAAGAGGAGTGGCCAGCACTCAGGGCAGGGAGGTGATCCCTCTACTCTGCTCTTGTGAGGCCCCATCTGGAATACTGCATCCAAGTGTGGAGTCTCCAGTACAAAAAAGACAGGGAGCTGTTGGGGAGGGTCCAGAGGAGGGCCACGAAGATGATCAGGGGACTGGAGCACCTCGAAGCACTGGAGCACCTGGAGCACGAAGACAGGCTGAGGGAGCTGGGCTTGTTCAGCCTGGAGAAAAGAAGGCTGCGGGGTGACCTCATTGCAGCCTTTCAGTGCCTAAAGGGAGCCTACAAAGAGGAGGGGAGTCAACTCTTTGAAAGGGTTGATAACTGCAGGACAAGGGGAAATGGTTTGAAGTTGAGGGAGGGGAGATTTAGGTTGGATGTCAGGGGGAAGTTCTTTACAGAGAGAGTAGTGAGGTACTGGAACAGGCTGCCTAGGGAGGTTGTGGATGCCCCATCCCTGGAGGTATTCAAGGCCAGGTTGGATGGGGCCCTGGGCAGCCTGGTCTAGTATTAAATGGGGAGGTTGGTGGCCCTGCATGTGGCAGGGGGGTTGGAGATTCATGATCCTTGAGGTCTCTTCCAACCCTGACCATTCTGTGATTCTGTGACCATCCCACCCTGATACAGAACTGGTCTTGCCTGCTGAAAGCCCTGCATCCCTCCTGCTGCCAGACATGCAACCTCCTCCACTGCTGTCATCAGTGCTGATTAAAAGCTGCTTCTTATGCAGCCTTCTTGACCCTGCCCACCGTTCTTGCATGACTCATCCAGGGAGGTGACAGCACAGTCATTGCAGGGAGACGTCTTAGCGGGTCACAGATACGCATCTGTAAGATCCTGCAATGTGATCCTGATCCTGTAAGTAGACAGTGCTGTGCAGGCACTCAACAACCAGGAGATAGCCTGTTTGTTTAGTGGTGCTCTGTATCAGCTGTGTGAAGGAAAGGCGTTGTCCTGTGCGTTTGCAGTGCCCCATGACCACGTGTGCATCCCAATTGCGCGTGCAGAGTGCGTACTTCAGTTGCTTTGGTTTGGCATGTAACCATGAGCTCAGGGCTTGAGAACTACTTGAGTTCATTGACCAGGAACCGAGACAGTGCAGCTGCCAACCATGATACAGAGCTTGAGCTGCAGCTGCTGGATGAGATTCTAAGCCTCATGGGCCACAGCCATTCTTGGAGTTTGCTCCCACCTACCGTCAATCACTAAAGCCTTGCAAAGGGGTAGCTGGACTGCTGCTGGCTGGTCAAGGTGGTGGCCTCTCCTTGTCTGGGCAGCTCATCCATCTCTTGATAGAGAACCAATCATCATCAGTTGATATCTCAGGTTGGATGTAAGGAAAAGCTTCTCTGAAAGAGTGGTTGGGCACTGGCACAGCTGCCCAAGGAGGTGGTGGGATCACCATTCCTGGAGGTGTTACAGAACCATGGAGATGTGGCACTGAGGAACATGGTTTAGTGGGTAAAGTGAGGTAGGTGGACTAGATGGTCTTTTCAACCTTAATGATTCTATGATTTTATTACAAGAAAGCAGCGAGTCTGTTTGTTGCATGTCTCCCTGGCATTGCTGGGAATGGAAAGTCAATGTGTAAGATACTGAAGGTATAATCATGTCCCTGGAATGTTGCTGGAGGCAGCTTGTAGCAAGAGAGAGTCAGGATCTTGCATTGCGACATGGCCATGAGTTGTCTCACTCTCACAGAAGTTTTGAGGAGTTGCAGCAGTGGGCTTTTGAGCTGGGTGGCAGCAGGGGATGGAGTTCCCAGAAACGCAGCTGACAGCTCAGTTAATTGGTAGTGCTGGGTTTCAGTACGTGTGGCTCATGCTGCCACTGGCTGCTGGCACTGGACAGGCACCAGTGTGTCCTTGGGACATTGGTCTGCTCTGCAAGTGACACCTCCCACTGCTGGAACCCATTGTTTTAGGGCCAAGTACGAGTCAGAGGGTGCTTGATTTGTTGTTTGGGGGGCATCACCCTGCAGCAGTGTGCCTTTGGGAGGGCAGGAGAGCTCTGTCCTGCCAAGAGCAGCCCTGTAGCCCGGGTGTCTTTGCACTTCGCAGGCTTCCCCTGCTGTCCCAGCTGTGTGTGCAGCCTCCCTGCCCCACATCGGCCAGCAAACAGGGCGTGGGACCAACGAACAAAAGTCTCTCTGTCTCTGCCTTTTTTATGTCCCTTGTCAGTTCTTCTGTATTGTTTGTGTTGGGGCTTGCTCCATCTCTCTGCAGAGGGCACGGAGCTGGCTGGAATGGCCTGGGCAGGGCTGAGCCCTTCCTGGAGCTGGCACACACTGCCAGGCCTTCACCTCCCCATGCAAGGCTGCCAAAAGGCAGCTGGCCGTGGGCAAACTGAGCTGCTGGGAGGGTGCCAAGGCAGTGTCTGGGCAGTAGAGCCATTCTGGCCCCACCTGTATGTGGGCACTGGGTCGGGCGGGCAAGGTGCAGTGGCTTGGCTCCACTTGGCACATGGAGGAAGCTGGCTCTGAACACAGCACCAGGTGCTGCCTGCTGGGGAGCAGCCAGGCAGCCCCCAGGGGAGAGCCAAGGCCTGTCTGCTCGGCCCCACGGCTGCTCTGGCCCTCACTGGTGGATGGAATTCCTGCTGCACAGGGACACCTGCCCATGCTGGAGTGACTCAGGCCAGAGCTGGCAGCAGCCCATGGGGACTGCTTGGATGTGTGGGAAGTAACTTCCAGGAGTGCAGGCCTTGGGGATAACAGCTGGTGGCTGGATGGGGCTGTCCTGAGGGGAAGGGGATGGTGCAATGCATGGCTTGGCTGCTGACTGTGCCTTACACCTTTCTTCTAGTGCTACGAGACATCAGTGAGCGAGGCAGGGACCTTGAGCAGATCTTGTCACAGTACATCACTTTTGTGAAGCCTGCCTTCGAGGAGTTCTGTTTGCCAGTAAGTATGGGGAATGATACTCACAAATGCCAAAAGTGCCTCTTTCCCTGGCCGGCTCATCAGACAGGAGCATTTTGTATCCCAGGGCTCTCTCCCTCAGGTGCTGGTGAAAATGAGGGTGCTGATGCTGGCTGGGTCAGGGTGAGATGAGGACTGTTTGTGCAGCCACTGCCTTCCCAGTGAGATCACTGTCCCTGTGGGGAGGCAGACACAGCAAGAGAAACCCCTCCCTGCACAGGGTCAGCCAAACCAACACCAGGCAGCTCAGCAGATGCCAGCTGAGGAGGGATGATTCTTGGCTGCATCTGGACAGGAAATAGAAGATCCCTGTCCTAGGCAATGACCACCGTGCCTGCCCTTTTTACCTTGTGTGTGCTTGGGAGATCAGAGGAGCATCTTCCTATGTTCTGTGTTGCAGGATGTGGTCTTGAAGGTTGTTGCATTTCCCAGCTTGTGAGAGGCCAAGCTGTAGTGCAGGCAGACCTTGCTGTTGCCCAGGATTTCAGGGTCTGCCTGAGACAAAGAAGTGACTTTGGGAGCCAGACTCTCCAGCAGATGGGGACTTTGCATGCAGGAAATCCTGCAGTCCAAGAGAACTTGCAGGTGAAACAGCATGTTTGCAGGACTACACATTGCACATCCCTTGTAGCATTGCTTCATGGAGAGAAGCCTGTGGCTTCGTTCTTGAGGCTTTACAAGAGTGATAGTTATACAAGGCATTTCTCCTTATTCTGGAGGAACAGAGCTTGCAGAAACCTGCAATGTGGGGGCTGAGAGCTAGCAGCATGGCCAGGAGATCATGCTGTGCCTCCAACCTCACTCAGACCTTGTCCACAGAGAGCTGTCACATTGCCTGTCCATATGGCCAGCTCTGTCCTTTCCATGGGAGGCACTGATTTGTTCTGTGCTACAAGGTCTGCTCCTGGTGTACCCCAGAAGGGGCCTGGGCTGCTGGGCAGCACCCTTGCAGATGTGGGTCAGGGGACCAAGGTGCAGTGTTGGCGTCAGTTCTAGAAAGGTTTTTCCTGGGAGGCAGGTCCTTCTTGCTGCCTCCCTGCAAATCTCCCGTGAGATAAATCCATCTGTTGGCAAAGCAGCAAATGCTGCATCAAGACTGTTCTGTTGAGGAGTGTAGGAGGGTGAAATATGAAACAAGGAGAGTAGAAAACAACTGCTTTGTGCCCACCCACCATCCCTGCACTGGTCTGCTTCCACCTCCAACCCAGTGATGGGCCCAGCCATGGAGCAATTGCACGTGGATGTGCAGCAGTCTGGGCACCCACTGCTGCTGTTAATCTACCCCTAACAGTTCCAGGTGGCTGAGCACTGGAACAGCCCTGTATGTCTTGGGGATGTTCCATAGGGCTGACAGTGCTGCGAGGTATCAGAATGATCCCCTTGTCCCAGCAAGCTGGCTGGCTGTTGATTGTAGAGCATGGCTGTCAGGAAGCTGATCAGCTGTAAAACTGGCACAAATAGGGGAGGAAGCTCAGACCAGCACCTTCAGAACTGGCACCTTCAAAACTAGTCCGGGATTGGAGTCCCGAATCAGATTTTTTCACAAGCAGTACTGGTAGAAAATTTCTCCTGCATCCCAAGCAGACCACATGGCTGCATCCTGTATATCCACGCAGGCTGGGCATGCCAGCTCTTGCTCTTCTACCTTGTCTGGCTGGATTTTGGGGTAGGTTGTTCCCCAGAGCATCAGCTGCTGCAGACCTGTGATCATGAAACTTTTTAATATCAGGTTTTGGTAGGGTGCTTCCTACTGATGTTTGTTTGAGCTCAGGAAAATAAAATCGAGGTGCAAAGCGGGGCCCTCAAAACACAGTGCAGAAGGCAAACAAGATCTTCCAAAATGTATGATCAGTCACTGCCTGCCTCCCAGCGTGTTTGGGCCATGTAACCCGTGGGGGTTAGGGCTTGGGAGCAGGAAGCAGGGGCAGTGCCCCAGCCTGGCAGCTCTCTACTTTCCCAGTAACACAGTGCTCTCTTTCCTCCCAGACCAAGAAGTATGCTGACGTGATCATTCCCAGAGGAGCAGATAATGAAGGTGAGCAGACCCAGACCCTATTCTTCCCTGGCAGCTTGCACTAGAGAGGAGGTAGCAGGGGCTGCTGTAGAGGTACACTGAGACGAGCCTTTCCCCTCTGCTCCCCATGGCATACTAGTGCCTGAGAGTTTGCATTACTCTGAGCAAGCCTGGGAGCCTGCGTGCATGGTGTCTCTAGACAAACAATTCCCAGCTCATACCTACAAAGGAAAAGGTGCTTCTCTGAGGCCAGGCGTGCAGCTGGGTGGTCACGTCTCCACATGGCTGGAGTCTATCTGAGTGTGCTGGCAGAGCACAAGGCCCTGCATGGAGAGAGGGAATGAAGTGACAGCAAGCAGCTCCTCCCTGCAGGCTTGCAGCTCCCAGTCAAGGGATGGGAGGGCATGGGAGTGGGGGGTCATCAGCACTGACTTGGCTCTAGTTTGTCACAGTCCTAATGCAATCTCTCCCTGATGTTTTCCCCTCCCTTTCTGCTCGCAGTGGCCATCAACCTGATCGTGCAGCACATCCAGGACATTCTTAACGGAGGACTCAGCAAACGCCAGAGCAATGGCTACCTGAATGGCTACACTCCCCCGCGCCAGCGGCAGCCCTCAGAGTCCAGCAGCCGGCCTCACTGACCCCGGGCGGCAGGCTGTGGGCGGAGGGCACTCGGGCCCTGCCACTGCCCCCCTGTACATACTGTCCGTTCATTCCCCCCTTATCTATTTAAGAAACCAGACGGAGACGAATGCCTTTAATTTTGTATGTTGGAAATGCCGAATGAGAAGCAGCCAGCTGCTCGGGAGCCTGGACCGCCCACAGCTCCTGGTCTTGCTCAGTAACTCCTCCAGCACGGAACCGGCTATAAATCTCTATAAATATAGAATTGCTCTATTTTTGTGTAAATGCAGAATAACGTAAAATTACTTGCCGTAAGGTATTTGCCAGGCTCGGTGTTGCTGGGAGGGAGCTGGGAATAGGGGCCTGGAGTTGGCATCCTCACCTGATAGACAAGAGGAAGAGCATCCAACAACTGTTTTAGTATGCCTGTGGTCTCCATCTGAGGGAAGGGGCAGTCTGTAATGGAGGTTCTAACTTAAGTGCAGCGAGGCTGGGGTTGCCTCCTCCTGTTTGTTGCTGCTCAGGTTCAGGCAGCCTGATGTTGGCTGGCAGGCACTGCACAATGCCACTGGCAGATGGCAGAATGGTGTGTAATAACTCCCCTGACTGTCTTTCATGTCTCTGGATCTCAGTCCTTCAACAGCATCCCTTTTTTGTTGTCTGGCATGTCTTCTCACCACGGTTGTGGTGTCTGTTGTCACACCCTCCATCAAGGACCTGGCAGGAAATGTTGGGTAGCTGGTCATAAATGTGGCAGCTTGTGTTTTTAGCAGTCTTGCTGCCTGGCTTGGATAGATATCCAAGATAGGATATGTGTCCCTTCAGCCCCTCTGAAGCTTGATGGCCATGTGTGTGGTGGGACTCCTAACCAAGCCCCAGGCTCATCCCTACACCTGGAAGTCAGACTGCAGAAGGTCAGATCTGCATCTGTCATTCCCCACTTGAAATGGTTTTGCTGTTGAGTAGGGACAGTTGGGTCTATAAATATGATTAATGGAGAACCAGCCATAAAAGAAAGTGGCAGTGGATGGCAGCTGCTAAGCAGCCTGAGGGAGTGCCAGCAGCATGTAGCAATATCTGGGCTCCCTAATATCTGCCTCTGTGCATCATGTCCACAGGCCCCAGCTGGATGGCCAGATGTCACTACAGCTTGTGTCTCCTTCTTTGTGTGCTGATGGAGGATGTGGTGTCCCCACTGCATGTCATCCCTGGCCATGTCCAGGAAGTAAACTCATTTGTTGAGGGTGAGAATGAGTTCCCTTTAAGTTGGTAGTGCTGCAATAGCGGCAGCATGGGAAAGCCTGATGGGGCTGCAATGTCCAGCTGGGGATGCCTGGAGGGCAAGGTGGAGCAGATGAGCTGGGGCAGATGCTTGGTGGGAGCCTGGGAAGGGGATGTGATGGGATGCTAGCCAGGGAAGAACCTGCACTCCTGGGACCAACTTGTCCCAGCAGATAACAAATCTCAATCATCCACAAAGCCTGGAGCTGGGACCTGTAGCCTTGCTCCCTCTCATGGTTTTCACTCCTTCCAGAGCATTGTTTTTGCTCTGGAAGCACAGTTAAAAGCTCAAGACTTTAGAAACTAGATGCTCCATTACTCTCTAGTGTGAGTTTTTGATTTTAACCAAGAGAACAAGAAAAAAAAAAAAAGTGCCTATCCCAACGAGCACTGCTGGAGCAGTCTCATTCCCTCTTGGTTTGTGATGAGGGACTGTGACATCAGCCCTTCATCCCTGTCACTGTCTGCAGACATTTCCCAAGGCATGACAGCTCTGCCATAATCAAGGGCTGACCTTGGCTGAATTCCTCCAGCTACAGCATGTCAGCCATGTGTGAGAGGGACTGAAGCCCTGCATATCTGGAGAGGCTTCTCAGGACTTAAGTGGACAATATAGCTGTTAGGTTAAATACTGATCTCCCCTTCCCTGTGAATAAAGACAACAAATGTATACTGGTGCTTCTCATCTCCGGTATATGGTGCTGTGTGCTGCTGGCTGTAATCCTAGTTTTGAAGCAGATTTGGGCATCATCTTAGTTCTGCAAGGCGAAGCCAGATGTGAAAGAGCACTACTGATGCACAGACTGCTTTGGTAGGGGCTCGATGAGCAGGGAAGTGGAGTGAAAACTTTCTGAAAGGCCAGGGTGGTGATCAGTGGTATGAAATCTGTTTGAATGTCAGTAACTAGCAGTATACCCCAGGGAGTCAAACTGGTTCCAGTCCTGTTCAACATCTTCTTTACACACTGGATGATGGGGCAGAGTATATCCTCAGCAAGTCAGTGGATAACAGAAAAATGGGAGGAGTGGCTGGTATATGAGAGGATTGTGCTGCCATCCAGAGGAACCTTGATAGACTGGAGAAGGGAGCTGACAGGAACCTCATGAAGTTCAGCAAGGAAAATTGCAAAGCCCTGCACGTGGCAGGAACAACCCAGGGGTCACCCAGCCTGGCAAAAGATTCTTTGGGGTTTTGGTGGACCCTAAGTTGGCCATGAGTCAACAATGAACTCTTACCCCAAAGAAGACTGTTGGTTACCTGGGCTGCTTTAGGCACGTGTTGACAACAGCTCAAGGGAGGCGATCCTTCCCAGAACTGGTGAAACCACACCTGGAGTGCTGTGTCCACTTGGGGGTTCACCAGTACAAGAGAGACATAGAGCTGCTGGTGAGAGTCCAGCAAAGGGCCTGCGGATGGGAAATGGCACGTACACAGATCTATGTTTACTGGGGGCTGGATCTGATGCTGATGGACTGCCTGGTGCTGTGGAGATTCTGTGGTTCCCTTGAGCAGCTGCCACTTCTCTACGGGAGCGTATTGGTCTTTTGTGGCAGGTGCCTATGTGTGATACTGATGCTCAGTGGACATCCTGCAGGTCCTGTATCTGGGGACTCTTTTCAGCATTATGCACCACAGCGCTTCAGAATGCTTCCACAAGAAATTGCTCTAGCCTGTGACCTTTTAGAGAATCACAGAGTCAGTAAGGTTGGAAAAGACCTCTCGGGTCATCAGGGCCAACCCCAACCCATTCCCAACACTAAACACATCCCTCAGTGTCACATCTCCACGGTTCTTGAGTGCCTCCGAGGGTGGTGACTCCACCACCTCCCCGGGCAGCTGGAGAGAGTAATAAGGTCTCCCTGAAGTTCCTCTTCTCCAGATTCACACATTCCTGTTCCTTCAGCTGTTCCCCACCACTCTTGACCAGTTGCCAGCTGGATTTAACTCCATTCACTGCTGCTCTCTGGGTCCCAAAATCTAGGTAGTTCTTTACCCAGCAAAGAGTGTACCCATCCAAGCCATGGGCTGCCAGCTTCTCTAGGAGAATGCTGTGGGAGACAGTGTCAAAGGCTTTGCTAAAGTCCATGTAGACTGCATTAGTAGCCTTTCCCTCATCCATCAGGCTGGTCACCTGGTCATAGAAGGAGATGAGGTTGGTCAAGGAACCTACTTTTCGTGAACCTGTGCTGGCTGGGCCTGATCTCCTGGTTGTCTCACACATGCTGTGTGATCACTCAAGATGACCTGCTCCTTAACCTTCCTCAATACCAAGGTCAGGCTGACAGACTTGTAGTTCCCCAGATCCTTCTTTGAATCCTTTTGTAGATGGGCATCGTACTGACAAGTCTCCAGTTGTCTGGGACCTCCTCATTTGACCAGTACTACTGATAAATGATGGAAAGCATATTGGCAATCACCTCTGCCAGCTCCCTCAGTGCTCTCAGGTAGATGCCATCTGCATCAAGGGCCTGTGATAGTCCAGGTTGAGTAGTAGGTTTCCAGCTGTTTCCTACTGAATTATAGAGCATTTATTCCTCCCATCCCAGACTTCTAGGTCAGGGAGTAGAGTATGCTGAAAATAACTGGCCCGACTATTAGAGACAGGAGCAAAAAAGGCATTGAGTACCTCAGCCTTTTCCTCATCCTTGGTGGTAATGATCCCCACCGCATCTAATAAAGGATGGAGACTCACTTTGGCTCTTCTTTTATAGTTAATGTATTCACAAAAACATATTTTTTTTTATCTCTTATAACAGCTGCCAGATTAAGTTCTAGCTGGGCTTTTGTGGTTCTAATTTCCTTTCTGCATATCTTAGCAACATCTTTGTACTCTTCCTAAGTTGCTTGTCCCATCTCCCACAGGAGAGATTTCTTTCTCCAAGTCACCTGGCTGCTCCGATGCTGTGAAAATGGGACCAGCAGTCTGGAATTAGAGGGCAGTCAAGTCTCTTACTAGGGAAGGGGGCACTGACAAAGTGATTGGAAAATGGACACAAGCCTTCGCTCTATGGAGGCAACTCTTGTCAGACATGAAGGAAAGGCATCCCTTCAAGAAAGATTCTGTATGTCACCTGGTCAAGTGTGCTACCATGGAGGGAGGTATGCAGTACTTGAGGGCATTAGCTGTGCTAGAGGTGACCTGCACCTGCAGCTCCATCAGGTGCTCAGAGCCCTGTCCAATCTGACCTTGAGTGTCTCCGGAGATGGAGCATCCATCATTTCTCTAGGCAACCTGTGCCAGTGTCTCACCACCCCTATTAGAAAATCTTCCTCTTATATCCAATCAAAACCTCCCCTCTTTTACTTTGAAACCATTTCCCCTTCTCCCATCACAGCAGACCCTGCTAAAGAGTCCGTCCCATCTTTCTTACGGCCCCTATAGATACTGACAGGCTGCTCTCAGGTCTCCCTGGAGCTTTTTCCTCTCCATGCTGAACAGCCCCAGCTCTCAGCCTGTCCTCATAGGAGAGGTGGTCTACCTCTTGGGTCATTTTCGTGGCTCTCCTTTGGATGCACTCCAATAGGTCCAGATCTCTCCTGTACTGAGGACTCCACATCAACAGCTGGCAGTGTAGAGGCAAACCCATCCGGGCTGCAGCACTGTGGAAAGATATTGCTGCCTGGGTTGTAAAAGCATGTCACGTAAATGTCCACATAACCACAAGTCATACCACTGAAGGACATCAAAAACAACCAGCAGGTGGATCAGGAAGCCAGGACTGAAGTGGCTTGGGTTTATGTGCACTGGCAACATAAGGGTGAATTATCTATACCTTGGAGGGCACGTGACACCTCATACCTTCAAGGATGAGATACAACATATTGATGGACTTGGGATGGAGGGGTGGACTTGACCATGGATGTTATTGCACAGGTTTTCCATGCATGTGAAATGTGCTGCCTTCAGGCAAGACAAGTGATTAAAGCCTCTTAGGTATGAAGGACGATGGCTGAAATGTAAATACAGAGAGGCCTGGTGGATTAAATCACACCACGGCAAGGTCCACGTGCTTAAAATGGTGGAAGCAACCACGGGACGGATGGAAACACATCCTGCGCCTCGTGCCACCGCCAGGAACGGCCTTGAAAAGCGAGGCTTGTGCTGACACGGCATCCCTGAAAGAACCGAGCCAGACAACGGGACTCGTTTCCAAAACAACCTCGTAGACAGCCGTGCCAAAGAGCGTGGCATTGAGCGGGCTGCTGGGAAAACGGAACGAGACAACGGTGCCTCGAGGGGATTTGATGTAGGGTGAGAACAAGGCAGTGCTTGGACTCGCATGATGTGATTTACTGAAAAATTCCCCACGTCATCACGACGGGGCTCGCCGTACGCATCAGCACCACTATTACACAGCCAGCCCCAGGCCCGAGGGGGGCGGCACGGTGGGGCGGAGCCGCGGCACGGCGCGGGGCGGTCGTGGGCCGGGCCGGAAGGGGCTGTCGGCGGTTCGCGGGGCCGTCCGCTTCCTGCCGCGGAGGAGGGCCGGTGGCGGGCCGGGCTCGGAGCGGAGGTGCGTCCCGCGGCAGTGAGAGAGCGAGCGCGGTGCGGCTGCCGGCCGTGCGGTGAGTCCCGCGCAGCTCGGCCTGAGCCCTCCTTTGATCCTTACTGAAATGCGTAGGCCTGAGAATGGCCCGGCCGCGGTGGGCCGTGCCCCGCTGCCAGGAGGAGGAGGCAGCGGGGAGAGGCGGCGGGTCGGAGCGCGGCGTGCCCGGGGCTCGGCTCGGCGGGGAGGGGGCAGGATCACGTAGGCAGGAGCAGCTGGAGCCATTTTGCAACTTCAGCCCAAAGTTCTGCCCTATAGGTTTGGGATGCGGGGCTCCAGCTGAGTGTTTCGATCGTGTAGAAAGGCTTTTGTTTTGTTTTGTTTTCTTTAAGAGTTATTCGGTCTCACTCCCATCGTCGCCTTTACTTTCACCGCTCCCCGCCGGGTGTCTGAATGCAGGAAGCCTGGGGACGTCAGTTTGAATGCAGGATGCTCTCCTGTGACAACAAGTCACAGAATCCTTAGAGTTGGAAGGGACCCTTAAAGGCCATTAGTCCAACTCCTCTGCAGTGAACAGGGACACCACAGCTCCATCGGGCTGCCCAGGGCCTGATCCAGCCTCACCTTGACAGTCTCCATGGACGGAGCACCAACAACACCACTAGGCAACCTGTGCCAGTGCCTCACCACCCTCCCTATAAAAGACTTTTTCCTTATATCCAACCTAAATCTACCCTCTTTAAACTTGAAGTCAGCGCTGTGCTGTGCCTTAGTTGCCAGCCTGCCTTCAGTCCCTGCTGCACAGCGAGGCAGAGCCCCACTCCTATCACTCAAGGCATTTTGTTCCTTTGGTCGAACAATCCTAAGGGTTCCGATAGGCAGGCGAGCAGACAGACAGTATCCTTTGATCCATGTGTGCCATTTGCCTAACAAATTGTTATGCAGCTGTGGTGAAATGACTTTTAATGATGTTTATATTTCCGTCTGCTTTAGCCTCTGCAGTTGAGACATCGTTAATCCAGGCTGCAAATTTTATAGCTGGATTAGAGCTTGAAGGCATATTAGGATGTGGATTTGGTCAGCTCCGCTGTTGCAGAGTCAGACTGAAGAGAGGAAGGAAGGCTCTTGTTTCACAGCATCACTGTTTTTCTTCTTTTTCTTCCTTCGGATCGGGTCCTGAAGTGTAGGGTGAAGGTTTCTCTTTGTGGTGCATGGACGGAAAGCCAATGCGCAGGTAAGATGAAAACCACTTGTCTCCTTTTAACCCCCTGTAAATAAATCCTGTGGTGAGTTGGTTTCAAAAGTTCTTAGACCATGAAACCTCTTTTGCTTTTAAAAAAAGATCTGGATAGGAGAGTTAGAGTGTAAGCGTTTATCTTTAGTCCTTGCTTCTGTGTGTTTAGTTCTCAGTATTTACATGACCAGATGTCTGGACGTGGATGTGCTGTTAGGAGAAGAGTTCGGAAGACAATTTATTGTAATTCTACGTTCTCCTCTGCCCCTCCTCGCTTTTACTATATCTTAAAATCCAATATTTAATTACTTTTTTGTTCTGATAACGTGAAATAAACAGTCTGGGAATAAAATTGAACTTGATTTCTGAGAGGCATTACTTTTCTCTTGACTAAAGGAGTTTAGCTCCTCTGATGGGGTAAGGCCTTAGATGAAAAGGAGATTTCCTCTTCTAATTATGGATGCCAGCTGCCTCAGTTCTAATGAGCTGAAGATGCAGCTGAAGTTTAATTCAAGGGAGTGCTTGCTGTGGCTATATCAGAAATGTTCTGTTATAGACAGGAAAAGAATTGTCCCAGTAAATCAGCATGATGACATGTAGGCAAACAGGATTGCTCTGGTTGCTGTTCACTGTTAAATGTGCCAAGGCAAACCTTAACAGCAGCTGTATTTCTGCATGCAAGCTGTGTGGAAGCAGAGTTGCCTGATTATTTTTTTTTTTTTCCAAATGAAGTAGAGAGAACTCATGCAAATAGCCTAGTCTGTTTGTACTCTAAGGTGTTAAAAGTTGGGAAACTTTGCTAGGGGTAATTCTGTAAGCATCAGCACGATGCTTCAATTAAACTAACGAGTAAACCTTGGTCCATGATATGGGCATCTCTGGGGCCATGTTATGTTAATCAGGTTTTTTTGTTTGTTTGTTTGTTTTTTGCCAAGGTGAGCAGTGTGGTTTTGGGGCAGAAATGAGTTAACCTGTGGCTTTTACAGCAAGTTCCTTTTTTCTGAGTGACATGTGAAGGAGCAGACAGCTCTCTTCCATCTCCGAGGCAGAGAATGGCAATGCAGGGATTGTTAGGTGTTCAGTAGGTTTGTGCCTTTGGTTTGCCATGGCAGGAGTTCTGTCTGCCACTCATGCTCGGCTAGACCTAACAGTGAGCAGCAGCACCAGGCTGAAGCAGCAGAGGTTTTCTGTTGTGGTGATGACCCTGGAGCTTCAGGCTTCTTCAACAACTCATAGAGACCAGACCTTCCATTACCTTCTGTTTTCCTTCCCTCTATGGCAAGCCAGTGCAGAGGTGGCTGGCTTGTTTGACGTGCTGACATGGTCATTACTTCTGAGCTAACCCTACTGCCCAGATGCATTAGTTGACATGGTGAGTTGGTACAAAATTTGTACAGCGTTCAGGGGATGGGGAGGGTGATTTGAATGGGGAAAAAAACTGCAGCTATTCTTGTCAAGATTGAACATCAGAGCATTCTCTCCGTCACAAGCAGGATTTGTTTTGCATTAGTAATGAAGCGATAGTTGGGGCAGGCTGTTCTCCCTGTCAGAGAGCAGCAAGAGAAAACTTCTGCTGAAGGCATCAGCGAGGCAGAGGAGTCCTTACTGATGAAGGGTGTATTTCTACAGCACCAAAGTAAGGAGGGCAGAGCAGATATGGTGGCTGGGGGTCAGCCAGGAGTCCTGTCATCATCAGGCAAGTCTGTAGCTATGCAGAAGGGCTGGAGTTAGGCCAGGAAGCCAACATAGCAAGTTGGTGGTCAGGCAGTGATGTGCTTGTACATAGCTCAAGCAATGCATGAGGACTGGAGCAGCTCTCAAGCGTGGGCACGGCTCTTGCCCAAGACAAGCTACAAAAAGGTTGGGAGGAAGACTCCTGCAATGAGCTTCCTGTGCTTTGGCGTCCTCATTCCTGGTGAAACCGAGAGTTCCCTGAGTTTGGTGAGTGAAAGTGTAACTAAGTGTAAATAGGGACTTGTGTACCAGATCGCTGCTGCTCTCACTTTAAGCAATATAAAATAATAATGCAGTCAGGTTTATGTGCTTGTTTGCTTAACACTACCTCTGTGAGAGTGTCTTCCTAAGCCTTGCTGTCTCTGTAAGAAAAGGAGTTAGTGGTATTTTTTACTAGTTATTAGATCTTTAATTCACAGAGTTTGAGTGGCTGCAATAAAGCATTTCCATCTACTTGGTCTATTACAACATCACCAACTAAATCAAAGGGCTTTGTCCTAGTAATTCTGTATGACTTTATGCATAAAATTCCAAGCTAGGCATTGACAGAAATCGCTACTGGTTTGATTTATCATCTCCGTTTGCTACTAAAATCCTTTGCTCCTGAAATCCATTAGAGCAATGAGTGATTTCAGCTGATGCTTTCAGCCTGTTTCATGTTCTGTTCTGTGGGCCATAGGTCCCATCAGTTATTTTCTTCTGCATTACATTAAAGCTTTCTTGTGATCTCATCCTCAAACATACATAATGTGAAACCAAAAAAACACAGGCCACCCTGACCTTAAAGTTAAGGAGCTCAATGATGTTTTCTGGAAGTGTTTTTGTTAGATGTTATTCTTGGGTGTATTTTGAACTTTTTCACTGCGGCTGTGTTGCTGTAAGGGTGAAAGTCTCACGGGTGCCCATGTTAACAGCTGAAGTTTTGGGAAGTGGCGTAGATGAATAAAATGGAGGTAGCACTGCCTGTATATCTCGCTGACTTAGTGTGGCAGACTGCCTGTGTTTCCATTTGTACTTCTCAGCAGTGTGCTACGGAAGCCCATCCTTTGTCAGCCCTTTCTTAATCGCATTGTGTTTGCTGGTTTCCTCAGCCCTGCATTTTGATGGAGGCTAATCCCAGCGTATCTGCGTGGCTGAGCAGCAATTTTTTATCCTCACACACACATTTCCTCCTCAATCCTCAGCTCTTTTTAATCGCCCCGTGTATTTGGGAGCAGCTCTTAGCTGTGAATGTGCTGGGGGGGTGGCAGCTAGCCTAGCATGTGAGAATCAAATGCTGCTTTCTGTCTTTCGCACCTCTAAGCTACTGAGTCACCGTTTCATTCTCTATGCATATATATGCATAATGCAGTGAAATTATTATCCTTGTGGAGACACAGGCTGTCGGTGTCCTTTTAATTCTATGCCTGTGCACAGCAGCAGCCCACGGTGCTTAACGTCAAGCACCTGTCTTGATCCAGTATGGAAATTCCCAAGCCCATTGATCACTTGCTTCTGCATTACCTAGAGGTAAGTTATGGATGAATCAGGAATGCTAATTTGCTTATTATTCTTTTTTTTTTCTTCTATCCATTCAGTTCTCTTTAATCATTAACCAGCCCCCCCTTTTTTTTTTTCTTGAAAAAGGGAGGCTGGATACAATAGGCACGCTCAGACAAATGAGGATGAGAACAGTGCAGGAATGCCTGAGGTTCTTAATAACCAGCTTCCTATTCAATTAAAGATCTCAACAGTCAGATTTGGGGAGAAAAGCCTATTCTAGCCTGGCAAGGAATGGGGAACTGCTGCCCAAATTGGGCCTTAGCAGAATGAAATCCATGCGGCATGCTTAGTGCAAGCTGGCCTCTATACTGAGGGGCTTTGTCACTGCCTTCCTCCATCCCTTGGTAGAGGGATTAAATTACTTACTGTCTGCCTTTAGCTGCTTGGGACTACTAGAGAAAGCCAGTTTGGTAAATTAATCTCTAGCTAAGGTTTCTTGAGATTTTTGTGAGGGTACCATTGAACTTAGTTCACTTTTGATGCTGTGAGGAGTGTTTACCTGCATTGTTTGGGAGGAACTTTGCAGAGCTTTGGAACACCGCAAAGTGAATTTGGGTTGTGAGGGACATGAGTGGGTGGAGGGGAGAGGGAGGCAGTGTAACAGCAGGAGGATTTGTCAGAGGTGTCAAGAAAGGAGAACAGCAATGGATATATTAAAAATATATATTTAAAAAGCAAACAAGCAAGGCATTTCAAGTGCAGAGGCTGAACAGGAGCAAAGTGCAGAGGGAGACCCAGCTGGATCTGTGTAATAGAGATAGGAGGGAGAGGTAATGCTCTGAAGCAGCTGAATGCCATGATCAAGGAGAGAGTGTGGGGGGAATGGGAAAACAGTCTGGGATGCAAGTAATTGGAACTGCTGCAAAGAGGCTGGTTTGCTTGTGGTTAGAAAATGCACTTGACATAATAATGAGAGGAATGGATGTGAGTTATTTTTTTAATTCCTCCAAGCATGCTGCAGAAGGCACTGAGCAATGGCAAAGCTGTCTCTTCTTTTGCTCTTAATATGAGCAGAGTGAGGTAGTGATAACTCCCAAATGCCAGTGTACCAGAGGAGCTAGGAATGGATGTATTGGCTCTCTCAATCTATCTCTGACAGCCAGCATGCTCACTGATTATTCATAGCTGTCAGCAGTCTGATTCTGCACACAGCGTGTTTCATTTGCTCCCAGTGAAGGGTTTTTCTTTTCTTCTAAGTGGAAGAGGCAATAGTTTCCTCTGTTTGCTTTGTTTTCAGAGCAGTTGATAGGTCAGTGGTGCTGTTGCATCCTTTTCAGTAATTGCAAACATGGCATGAGGCAAAGATTCAGATAACTGAGATGTCATTTTATGTGTTCAGAGCACTATTTTCTTCCTGTTTTGGTGGGATGGTGGTTGTGAATACTTCTGGTACTTCCAATATTGATTGGTCTCTTAATCCTGCTTGCATGGTATCTTGCAGGCCATCTGAAGCTACTGAAATCCTCAGGACAGCTGGGTGTGTTCAGGTATCAGTGATGGACACCCCTATTGAATATGGAGGCAGAAGAATAGAGAAGTCTGGTTAAATTGTGTGAGTGCTGTTATTTGCAGCAGAAATCAGTCTCCAGCACTGACAAAACTCAAGTGACAGTGGACAAATTGGATAACCTTCTTTGCTTTGAGTCTGTGAAATGGTGATAATATTTCTCTCCCATGTGAGGCAGTCATTAGGTTCAGTTAATAAATGTG
The DNA here is from genome assembly GCF_019238085.1 of Lagopus leucura. Taxonomy (NCBI): domain Eukaryota; kingdom Metazoa; phylum Chordata; class Aves; order Galliformes; family Phasianidae; genus Lagopus; species Lagopus leucura. The sequence goes on along the minus strand of NW_024962266.1, from coordinate 4,746,700 downwards.
TTCATGTGGTTGGACGTCACTGGCGTGTCATAAAAAGCATATAAAAACAGATATAAGCCTGTTGCAAGCTGGCATTTGTTTATTTCTAAGTAGACTTTGGTTTGAGACTGGTTCTTTTTGCACGTGATCATGTTATATTCACGTTCTCACGTGGAGCTCTGGGCAGCTTTTGCCTGTGTGATTGGTGTGAAGCGTTGAGCTTTGGCTGACAGCTGGTGATAGATGAGTTGTTGACCATCTTCTTTTTGGCTTCCCCTGCTGCAGGTGTACCAGTACTCGACCAGGGGAGACCGGAATGGATGTGACCAGCCGATGCACACTGGGAGATCCTAACAAGCTGCCGGAAGGGGTGCCGCAGCCTGCTCGTATGCCTTACATCTCCGACAAGCACCCTCGACAGACTCTGGAAGTCATCAATCTTCTCCGGAAGCACCGGGAGTTGTGTGATGTGGTGTTGGTGGTAGGTGCCAAGAAGATCTATGCTCACAGGGTGATCCTGTCCGCCTGCAGCCCGTACTTCCGAGCCATGTTCACTGGGGAGCTGGCAGAGAGTCGGCAGACAGAAGTGGTGATCAGAGACATCGACGAAAGGGCCATGGAACTGCTCATTGACTTTGCCTACACCTCTCAGATTACTGTGGAAGAGGGAAATGTCCAGACCTTGTTGCCAGCTGCTTGCCTTCTCCAGCTGGCTGAGATCCAGGAGGCCTGCTGCGAGTTCCTTAAGAGACAGTTGGACCCTTCCAATTGCCTGGGCATCCGAGCTTTTGCTGACACTCACTCGTGCCGTGAACTGCTGAGGATTGCTGACAAGTTCACCCAGCATAATTTCCAGGAGGTAAGAAGCCCCTCTGCTGGAACTGTGGTTTTAGAGAGCTGTGATTTACTCCTTGTTTGTGCTTCTTCCCAAACCCTGCCCTCAGTTCTGCTGATAGAAGTGGATACTGGCCTCAGCAGGGGGAAGAGAGCACCTGCAGGGCAGTGTTTCACTGTTGTTCTGTACGTCATAAGTATGATCCGTGGCATTTCCTCTCTTGGAGTTCTATGTTGAATGCTGCATGGAAGGCAGGGCCACATACATAGGTGGTGTTTGATGTTGCTGCTGATGTAGCTGCACTAGGGTGTGCTGCAAGATACATGATTGGAGGGGAGAAGAGTCTTAACGTGAGGGTAATATATGAGAAATAGAAATGTGCTGAGTGTAGGGCTTGAGAGTATGAGGGAGCTGGGTGAGCATATGGCTGTGTCAAGTGAAGTCTTCAACTCCCTTGCTATAGCAGAACCAGGGTTTTGCATTTATTATTCAGCAGAAGCTGGATAGCTAGATGTGGAATGGAATTCACATGTGGTATTTTGTGTCTGACCTTCATATGCTCAAGTCTCTTCTTGCATTTCAAATTCTCCATAGAAAATTTTTTGGGGGTTCCAGCTGCCAACTCAGGGAAGGATCAGCGTAATAAAGGATTCCCCAAGCAATGCCCAGAGAAGAGTGGGTCTTTACTTCATTCTTACACTTGGATGCTGAAGAGAGCCCAACATTTTTAAGTGGTATCTTTCCCGAGCCCTTGTTGGAAGGGTAAGAATTTAAGTGTGTTGGAAGCAGCTGCTTTCTGGGGGTGCTCTCAGCATGAAGATGTGTTCCCCTGGCAGGGGGATTTTTCTTGCCATTTCTACAAACTGCTCTTCTATCCACTGGGACAGGTAGCCTGCTGCAGAGAGACTTCTTTTTTCCACCTGCTCCACAGGTGGATCTTTTCCAAAGGCAGTGGTAACTCCAGGATGGAGTAGTGTTTCTAATTCAGATTCCCCAGAGAAGTGGCTGTGTGTGATTGATTGCAGCCTGCACACTCTTGTTTTCCCTGCAGGAAGCAGATTGGAACTGTATTAATTTCAGTCAGGTAGTACTTAAGAAAATTATGAGGAGGAGCAAACATGGTTGAACTTGACTGTTGGACACCTTGAAGACAATACTTGATATCTGACTGTAGACACATTACATCAGCTTACTCCAAAAGTTGCAATTAAATATGACTTCCCTAGCCATGAAGACAGAATTTGCTACTTAAGAGCTTGTTATTTTCTAGAGCTCGGTGATTTCCCAAAAGCTCCACATTCAAAGCCCTACATTTAGCTGTGTCATGTGCTGTGTGCTTGCTCTGCATTTCTTTTGCTCTGCAGTTCTTCCTTGGGAGCAGGATGGTAACCAGATGGTTGTTTATTTTCAGTACTTGGTGGTTTTAATGGTTAGAGCTGCGTTCTTCTTCTTATTACACGAGTAGGGCATGCTTACAAGCCTCTAAATAACTTCTTGACAGCATAAGGCTTTTGTATCTGAATGTTTTGGTGTTAATGCTTGCAGCTGGCTGTCGAGAGCTGCCTGCCGTGGGGTTCTTTTCTTTCACAGTCCCTCAGAGATGGCTTTCTGTGTTAGTTTTCCCTGTGAAAGCACACACAGGCAGGAGTTTTGGTCTCTAGAAAACACTGTTCTTTAAAGATGATGCAAATTATAATTGAGTTAACTAAACCACATAGATTAGCTCGCTGTTTGTTTGGCCTGGACAGTTTTTGATGTCCCACTCAGTATCCAAGAGTTCAGCTGCTCTTCATCCCTAATGATCTCCCATTTTCTTTCTGCTCTTTCTCTGCAGCCAGCATTAATGGTGCTCCTTGCTGGGCCCGTGTTCTGCACTGCCATTACTTTCCATCCAGAGAGTGTTGATCCCTTACCAAAGGGAGGGAGATAACTGATAGAAAACTTGTACTCCTATATATGGTCACTGTTCCTCCAAACTGACAAGGAGAAACATGAGATGGGAATTTCCTGAATGGCGGTGTCAAATATTAAGCACTAGGCATCAAGCCAGCCCTTGCAGTTACTTCAAATGCAGAGTGAATTGTTTCGTGTCCTCTGCTGTGCTAACCTCTACTTCTACTAATTGTTATATGTATATATTGCTGCATTACATCGTCAGCTTCTTGGTAGAATGTTTTCCCAAGTTTTTTATTCCCCTTAATTCAATTTCTTGCCTCGAACCCCCAGTGAATCTTGTGTGTGAGATGTGAAATGACTCTACAAGAGCAGCCTTTGTATTTTTGTTTGCTCTTTCACACCTTTTGTGAAGGGGAAAAAATCCACGTAGGGATGAACAAGCTGTACTTCATAGCAATAGACTCAGGTGCTTACTCTATCTGCAGATGTAATTGTTAACATAAGAGAGTTATTATGAGCACAGGATCTTGTTTCATTTATGCTGCAGACCATCGCATAAGTCAAGTAGTTCTAACGTGGTTGTAAATTACATGGACAAGCTGATATTCAGTTGTTTTATGCCAGTGAACCGCTCAGATGACTGGCTGTGGGCTGGGAGTGCTTGTGGGGAAGCTGAACTGTTGGGTGTCAAGGAAAACTCTTTGCTAGCAGCCTGCAGCCCCGGCACAGCATGTGTGTTCAGGGCTGTGTGCTGGGAGCAGCTGAGGCCTCCTGAGGAGCTGGTCACTATCTTGGGTGCTGAAGGAATTAACTGTGCTGGCAGACTGTCAGCAGCTTGAGTTTCACAAGGGATGAATCCTTAGGGTCTTCAGAAGCTCTGATTCCCTCTTAAGAGCCTTTGGACCTGCACGTGCTCTGTGCAGATATTGAAAACAAGTGAGAGACGATCAAATCTCTTTGTCCAGAAATATTTCTGTTCTGCCACAAACAGGCATTCAGCTCTTGGTAGCTTGTCTCTGAGACTTCTTATTTGTTTTCTGCTTTGGATTGCTCGAGGATAGATCCTCTCTGTTCTGGTGTTGCTTTATAAGTTACACAGGGCAAGCAGGAAGGCCGATTGTAAAGGCATCTTATTCTTTCTGAGTTCTGAAACCTGACTAATGTGTTCTGTGACTTAACCCTTTAAAACTATCTTATGGAAGCCCTTTTATGCATCTTTGGTGTGTTTTTGGGTCTGCATTTTGCAGCCGGCCTGTCATGTGTTGATGGCAAGATAGTGATGGGTAGCTGAGCCTTTGCTGGATCAGTCCATTGGGCTCTACTTCAAGTGGGCCACCTGTTCTTTAGAGTTGCACTGAGAAACAGAAGTAGGAATGGTTCTGGTGCTTTGGCCACTATCCTCATTTGTGTTTTCTATTTAACTAGGTAATGGAGAGCGAGGAGTTCATGCTGCTTCCTGCCAATCAGCTCATAGACATCATATCCAGCGACGAGTTAAATGTTCGCAGTGAAGAGCAGGTGTTCAACGCAGTGATGGCCTGGGTGAAATACAGCATTCAGGAAAGAAGACCCCAGCTGCCACAGGTAATGAGCACAGTGACATTCAAGGCTCCTTTTATTCAAGAGAAGAGCAATGAGGACTGATAGGGCAAAGCAACAGCAGTGTGACGGTTCTGAGTGCATGCAGCTCCACAATAGTTTTGTCTTCCTCCTGTGTTAGAAGGTTGGCATTTTCCTTTCATCTAGGCTGAAAGATGCAGCCACCAGACCTTTTAATAGGGGCTTTATTGATTTGTTTCCAGGTAGGGCTTGCCAAACGAGATTGTTTCAGTGGTCTATCCAGGCACGGTGGCCTGGATTGCTTTGAGTGTTGTGCAAAAAACAGTGGGTAAGGAAAAGGTCGTCTTCATTTGAGGTGCATCTTTAAGCTCTGCTGTTTGATTTATGCCTCAGCCATCAGGATCTTATACTGGAGCTTGTCAGAATGGTTTTGTTGAAATGCAGTGTTTCATCTGAGCCAAGCCATTTCACAGAGACGCACCCATTCTGACAAAGCTGTCAGCTGGAAAGCCTCTGAAGTCTCAGGCTTTTTGATCAAAAGGAGTGAGTGCCTACCCTGGTGTTTCTTTGGAAATACAGATATTTAATGCAACTATACTTAGGAAAGCTTCTGAAAATTGTTTAAAAGCAAAGAAAGAAATGCTGCTGTCCTCAAGTTAGCTCTTATTAATGGCATTAAAACTGTACGTCTTTTCAGGTCCCTCTGTCTGTACCTGCTTGTGCTTGTTATCATTATTAGCCAGTATTTTTTTTTTCCTCAATTTCTTTGTTTGGGGATTTACAGCTTATCCACAGTGTTGTTCTGTTCTCTGTTGCAGGTCCTGCAGCACGTTCGCCTGCCACTGCTGAGTCCCAAGTTTCTTGTGGGCACAGTGGGCTCTGATCCTCTTATTAAGAGCGATGAGGAATGCCGGTAAATCTCCTTGCTGAACTACAGAATGGGATTTCATTCTATTAGGGAGCCTTACTGACATCTATTCTCTGAAACTGCTTGTTTGTTAGTAGTGAACAGGCAATATCTCTCCCAACTTGTTCTTTTGCAACAAGGAGAAGAAATGCAAGACGACATGTTGTTTCTTTGCATAATATTGGTAGCATGCCCAAGAGGAATTCCATTTTTTTAAAGGTTTTTTCTTCTGTGTAATAGCAGAACTGAAGTACACAGGTTGACTTTTGGCTTAAAAAAAAAAATAAATTCCTTTGTATGGCATTTGTACATAATCTCAATATGACTTAAAGTAATTGCTGTATGCAAAACATGATAGCTGAACAGATTCCAGATGTAGTCTCTTTTCTGCATTGCTACTGGAAGGAAGCTGCCACTTCCTTCTCTTGTGACATAAGTCACACCTTTCTAATTCTTGTGGAGTTGTGCATTATCTGTTTTTCCGTATTGTGCCTAATGTGGAAAAGTTCAGGGGTTAGAATGAACTGTTTTTCTCCTGAGTAAGCACTCATACTGACCGAATTCCACACTCGTAGAGGGGAGGAGGACTTTTTTTCTGTTTTATTTTATTCAAGGGCTTGGTATGTTAGGATTAGACCAGATGATAAGTCATTAATGGATGGACAGTGCGAGCTGGCCAGAGCTCAAGGAGAAAATATTCATCAGAAAGATACTATCTCCATCTATTGGTCATGCGGGTATTATGTATTTATGTGCTTTTCAATTCCTGTTTTGTTCTAAGGTAAAACCATTGATGCTTAAGTTTTAACTTGAAGCAAACTGGTTTTTTTTGTTTGTTTTTTAATACAATTAGCCCAGGAAATCTCATCACCATTTTTTAATCAGTCATTGCAGCTAGTAGTATCTGATACTAACACCAGTCAAAAATTGATGCAGGGCTATTGCTGTCACTAAGTGACTTGTAAAAAAAGCTGATGAGGATTTTGGTGACAGTGCATGTTTTAACTGCATCTATTCATGCACTTCTGTGATTTGCAAATAACTGAAGTGCCCAACGCTTGCTGACTGCTCTTCCCGCCAGTTTTGATTCATGCTTTTTCCTTTGGCCAGTTTCAGGTGAACTTTGGGAATTAATATTTTCCTGTCTTGTGCAGGGATTTAGTGGATGAAGCCAAAAACTATCTCCTGCTACCCCAAGAGCGACCGCTGATGCAAGGACCGCGGACTAGACCACGCAAACCCATCCGTTGTGGAGAGGTGCTCTTTGCAGGTGTGTACAGCTCCTGCTGGCTCAAATCAGGAGATTCAAATCCGTTTTGCTGGTGATAGCTTTCTTTTAAACAGAATCTTGTCACCATCTTTCTGAATGACCTGTGTGTTAATATTTGGAGATTTGAGTCAGCTTGCACTTCCTCGCTTGTGTCATCTCTTTGGTGGTGACATTACTTCCAAGTGTAGGTTAATCCACTTGAAAATCAAATTCTGCCTTCTAATTGTAATCCTCAGAACGATGAACTCTGAGAGATGAAGCTGCTGGGTTAAGGCTGCTGAAGTGCAGAGGGGTTATTTGTAGCAGGCACGTGTGCACTATGTGTGCTTGGTGTGTTACTGTGACACTATTTCTTGCCTTTGGTCCCAACAGTGGGGGGCTGGTGTAGCGGGGATGCAATCTCCAGCGTGGAACGGTATGACCCTCAAACCAATGAGTGGAGGATGGTGGCTTCCATGAGCAAAAGGCGCTGTGGCGTTGGTGTCAGTGTTCTGGATGACCTTCTGTATGCAGTGGGAGGCCACGATGGTTCCTCTTACCTGAACAGTGTAGAAAGGTAGGTGTCTGTAAGGCCAACATGCTGAATACTAACTCTGAGTTCTTAAACTTGAGTGCTAGCTTCATCTTGCCAGCTATTTTTTGTTTGTTTGCTTTCCTGCTGGAAACCTGAAATTTTTATTACTTGCTATCTACTTCAATATGTACTGGTTTACTGCTAAACTAGGTCTTCACACATCCAGCTTGTGTATTTACTCTTGGTTTAATGGAACAAGACATAGCCTTTGGTAAAAGGAAGAATCATGAAGAGGTGGGTCTGGTTGTAATTGGTGGGAGGAGCGTGATCCTGGTTAGCTTTGCAGTTGCTGGTTTGTTTCTAGTGTTGTTAAGGAAGGTTGAGGTTGCAGTATGCATTACTTCAACAGTGAATGAAAGCATCCTGGAATTTCATGCAGAGTGGTAACTACAGAATTAAGGAACCTTGCGAACACATAGAAGAAGGAAAATAGGTCACTTTTAGGCCTGTGAAAGACACAAGTTGAACAAGCTGTGTCAAGCTTCATGTCTCTGGGAGCAGTATACTGCAGTCTGCCTGCCTCCAAGCCACATGACTCATGCACTCCAAATCTCTTCCTTATACCAAATCCAATGAGCTATACAAATATTCCTCCCCTTCTTTTCGCTGTCTCTTTGCATACTGCCAGCTTCTCACATCGTGATCTTATGTCTCCCACATCTTGCACTTTTCTGCTACACACCGTTGTTCCTCACCGCTGGGTTTCCAAGTTGGTCTGGTTCCCTTGTCTTTATCAATAAGAGCAGGTCCAGTGCTGGCTTGTATGAACTGCAGAGTATATCCAGCAGAGTAACTGACTGCTGCTCTTTGCACAGATGCAAGTTAGCACATGTCAGCCAGTCCCTGGTAATGTGCTTTCTTACAGACCTCAACCTTTGATCTTCAGTTTGAATCATCTGCGCTGCAGTTTGAACATCCCTGCAATTACATGTGCTGCGTGCATTGCATAATTTTGGAATTATTTATTCAACTTATAAATAGCTGTGTTGCAGTTCAGACTCAAGATGGGTGAATTTTACTGCTTCAGTAGTTTCCAAACTTGGGAAAGTCTGAAGCATAGATAAGCAACTTGCGCTGTTTTTCTAGGTACGATCCAAAGACCAATCAATGGAGCAGTGATGTGGCCCCCACCAGCACCTGCAGGACCAGTGTTGGAGTAGCAGTTCTTGGGGGCTACCTTTATGCAGTGGGTGGCCAGGATGGTGTCTCTTGCCTCAACATTGTGGAAAGGTACCTAAGTTTTTTTTTTAAAAAGGGAGCGTGGGAGGAGGTAAACAAACAAATCCCATGGGGATTTTTCTTTGGGGAGAATAAGATCAGCCTTTCTACCCCCCTTTGTGAGGATGTTGACATTTTTGTGACCTTTGATGTTTATTCTTCTGCCAGGTATGATCCCAAAGAAAACAAATGGACTCGAGTGGCTTCCATGAGCACCAGGCGCCTGGGAGTTGCAGTGGCTGTTTTAGGGGGCTTTCTCTATGCAGTGGGAGGCTCTGATGGAACTTCTCCTCTCAATACAGGTATGCCTTTTGCTGTCCCTCATTGCTGTCAGCATTTGTCATGATCCTGTTTGTTGTCTTTAAGATTTCCAGGTGGCAGCTGAATATCTTGGTGACCGGTTAGCTGCATGTTTTCTCCTTCAGATGGGATTTTGCTATATGGTAATTCATATATGGTAAATATATGAGCCTGTGAACCACCGTTACCTCTGTGTGTGTGTGCACATATAGTTTTTCCCATTAGATGCTGCATTTGGCATGGTAACGGTGATAATTTTGTAGCCAACTCATTCTTGAGTGAAGGTGCTTTATCTGATTGATTGACTGCATAGGATTGGAGACGGGAGAGAAAAGCAAGCTCTCTATGGAAGGAAAGCATGAGGGTGACAGAACAAACCAGTACATCCTGTTTTTCTTGTGTGGACACTACACTAGCTTTACAGATTGAGCAATGCTTTGGGTGCTGATATAAAAGTGCTGATCTCCACTGCTTGCCAACCCTGTTGCCAACAATATATCATTTCTTTTGCAGTGGAACGATACAATCCTCAGGAGAACCGCTGGCATACGATTGCACCCATGGGGACGAGGAGGAAGCACCTGGGCTGTGCAGTGTACCAAGACATGATATATGCTGTGGGAGGCAGAGATGATACGACGGAGCTTAGTAGTGCTGAGAGATACAACCCTCGAACCAACCAGTGGTCTCCTGTCGTGGCCATGACATCCAGACGGAGCGGAGTGAGTTTGGCTTGGTTTGCTTGCTTGTGCCATCTGTCATCACATGGTGAGAGTAGGGGATAGAGCATTATCGAGTGAGATTTCCCTCTTGCTTCATCTGTATCTTTCAGAATAGAAACAGAGAGGTAAATGTTTGCCCAGGGGTTATGCTCTTTAGTAAGACTCAAGAATGAAGTGGTAGTTGTGTCGTGGCGGGGTATCCAGTTGTTTGAAGGTCTTTTTAAAATAGTTTTGGTCCTTTACACTGAGGAGATAAACTGAGGAGGTCTTCAGCTTCTTCTGAAGTATACGTATTATTTGGTGTGTGACAGGACTAGAGAACAGTATTAAAATCAGCACCTGGGTCTCATCTTGCACTTTGGGTGAGTTAGGAGGTGAACAATCCTACCTGCACAGAAAAAAAGAGCTGGAAAACTGAGCAATTGTATGTAGATACTGACTTAGAGCTAAGCGCTTTCGCTGCCTAGATGTGTGTGGGAATGGGGTTTTGGGGCTTTCAGATGTTGCCTCTCTTCCACAAATCCTGTGGGTATGGAGAGTGACAGCATGTTTTCATCAACTCCTAATCTTCCTGCTTTCTGTAGGCATGCGAACAAAAGATTAACATGGCGTTTTAAGTAGTCATCATGTTTAGGCAGATGCAAATGTTATGAATATTTATCATTGGATACTGAATTACATAGTAAAGCAAAGCGTGGATTCATTCTGTCTGCATGTTAGTATTTCAGTGTGTGCTGAGGCAAGTGTGAATCATGACTTGAGTAAGTACTGGTTTGGGGAGCAGAAAATATGTATTTCCTTCCTCAAAACATTTAGTACACTGTTCAACACTGTCCTTTCCAGCTACCAATTAAGCATTGACTCTTCATGAATTCCTTCTATATTTGCACTATTTAGAAGTTCCTCAACAGATGCAGCTGCATGTGCAGCCCTCCTAAGTTGTGCTAAGTACTTCAAAACCAAAACGAGGACTGTATTACATTGTGTTCTTATCTTTGCTGCTATACTGCTTTGTTTTCACTGGAAGTGATCTGCCTAAACCACGGAACTGTTTGAGGTTTTTGTGATTCTTGTGCTTCTGCAGAAGGATAAAGTGGAAAGGCTGGAGGCCAAGCTGTTTACAGATGTTCCAAGCCACAGCCTGGGAGGAGCAGGCTGTGTAGGCTTACATATGGTTCTCCTCCAATTTAAGCTGTCGTTGCAGGCTATAGGTTGCTAGATGTTCTGGAGTACATGTTGTAATTTGTCAGGGAGTCTCATCTAGGATGTGATATGCATTGGCTGATAAAGACTTATGCTCTTATATATCTACAAACATTGAAGCAGTTCTAGCTCTTGTTGTCACCTTGGGAACCTTGTGCTTTTACTGTGATATCTCTGCTTTGGGATACATATTTAGCTTTTCATGTCTTGTTATTTGAAACCCAGCACTTGGATTGTGTGGCATCTTATACCAGTCTGCCCTAGTTAAATGCATTTTAGGCTGTTTTGTACTATTTTTTTCCCCTAGAAAATTCCATTGCTGCTTGCCTTTCTCCAAACACAGCTGCTAAACCTTTTATTAATATTTATTTCAATCGTTATTTTCAGGGTATGCATTCAGGACATGCCTTTTCAGCAAGTAGCTAAGCAGCTGCTGTGATGGTTGTTTTACAGGTTGGCCTTGCAGTGGTGAATGGACAGCTAATGGCCGTGGGAGGGTTTGATGGCACAACGTACTTGAAGACCATTGAGGTGTTTGATCCAGATGCTAACACATGGAGGTAACTGATAAGTTTGTGAAACAGTCAAATAGCAATCTCCAGATGTAGCTGCTGTCACCCAGCTGGAGCTGTCCCAGCAAATTAGAACCGTGACATACAGCTTGGTGCAGCAGCCAGCATAAATTTCATGCTGTAAATTCCTGGTTAGCATGAAGCTGTATGAGGATCATATTTTGAAAAATTGGGAAGGCACAGGAACTTTGTGTGGCTGCCTTCCCTGTTATGCTTGAAACACGGTCCAGTACTGAGCAGTAATTATACAAAAAGGTGCTCACTAACCTTTGTGGCGGGCTTGTATTGCTACAGCACTGCTGCCTGACTGCAAAAGCTTCCATGACAAGATGACTTCTCTGTTTAAATATGAATGGAAGTTGAAGCTGGTAATACGGCAGTGTTATTTACCTACTGCACTCCCATACCCACAACTAGTTGAGAAACACTTTCTTGCAAGTTTCTGCTTGGAAAACCAAGTCTAGGTAGGTTTTTGAGATCCATAGAAAATAGGCAACGTAGCAAGCATGTCAGGTAGCAAGGACAATGTTATTCCAAAACATAATTTGTTTTAAGTGCCACTTCTGAACTTGAAAGTGTGAGCCGCGCTGAAAGACATCTGCCCCTTGTGGTTATTTTGGGCTGAGTCTGCTCTGCTTCTTGGTAAAAACGAGCTGACCCTTAGAAGGTATAGAAACCCTTAGTCACGGTGTAGAAACCATCCTACTTATTTTTGGCTTTCAAGCTGAGGTTCTGAGCTCCACATTTTTCTGGAGGAGTTGAGGCAGAACACTTTGAGCATATGATGTTCTTCTCCCTTTAAGTCTGTAAGACAGCAATTAGAAGATTTTCACCTGATTCACAAGACAAAACACAAAATTGATTGAAAATGTATACTGAGAAGTTGTATTTCTTACTACTTTTCTAGTCTTAAATACACTTAAAAGCAATTATATTTATTCCCAAATCTAATTAAAGTTTCGGTCTTGCTGCTTTAGTAATCTGGAGGGAGTAGAGGGGAATAGAAAGCAATTAATGTCCTTATTCCTTTTGGCTTAGTAATACTAGTAGATTAATCCCTTTCTGCTGAGACGAGCTGTCATAAGGAGCAATGGGGGATCTTCCTCTTGTCTGCTGAGCCATGGTCAATGCTTGTAGAACTGCTGAGAAAACCCACCTGAGCAGAGAGGAATATGTACTTTCTCTTAGCTGAATGGTTTTCAGGTACTTTCAATGGCTGTAAGGATAACAAGATATTTTGAGCTAGGAGTTACTGTCTAGGCCAGCATTTGCAGGACTTTTGGAGGTTGTTCAAGGTATTAGCTGTGAGTCCCCCCCACTTAATTCAGAACAGCTGATCATCATCTGGTCTTCCTTTTCTTTGTTGAACTTTTTGTTCTGTGAAGGGCTTTTTTTGTGTAGCTCGACTAAGAAATTCTTCTGATATCACTTAATCCCAGATTGCATTGGTAAGAGTTGTTTGAAGAACTTGCTTCTCCTGTTTCTGCCAGCAGACTTCAGCAGCACAGAGAATAATGCAGCTGAAGTGAGTAGGATCCTGGAGTCTGTAGGGATCAGATTTCCATATGAAACGCAGGCACCATTTCAGTAACATATCTTAGAGAAGCAGATGGTGCTTGGGATGTTACATCTTGGTTGGATCAGCTGAATGTATAGGGTATTAGAAATGTAAAAAAAATAAAATAAAAATTAGTTGGTTTGCAAACAGCAAATCTGTCCTTGATCCAGTGCTATCCAAAATGTAGCCCAAGGTCAGCTACAGCCTGTGAAATTTTTTCTTTTTTTTTTTTTTTTATCTTTCCCACAGCCAGGCAGGGAGAAAGCAAGTGATTACTGAAATAACAGGAAACCATCGTGGCCAAACAAGCAGTTTCTGTTTAGAGGGAGAAAGGCATGAGCAAATACAAGTGTTTACCTTGGAAGTGTGTAAAAAGGCAGCTGCTCTGCTTCTAACTTGTCACAGCCCACTTTAAGCAGGTGTTAACAGTGGTGTAACTATGCTTACAAAGGCCGATCTGATCATTCCCATGGTGGTTTAATGAGAGAGCTGGAGCAGTGTGCCTACTGAAGCCTTCTCTTTGCAGGTTGTACGGAGGGATGAACTACCGGCGGCTGGGAGGAGGAGTGGGTGTTATCAAAATGACACACTGTGAATCCCATATATGGTAAGCACCAAGAGAGAGGGAGACCCCCTGGTTCCCATTCCTAGATCAACTGAAGAGACTTGCTGACACTGGACTCTTTGTGGCTCTCGTATGGACGGTCTAGACCTCATGTAACTCTTTGCCATTGGTTCTTTCTATGGAATTATAAAATGACTTCTGTGAGAGTGTGCCCAATGGGAGACCACACTGTCAGACTCCAGGGAATCACTGGACAAAAGTAGAAGTGTTGCTTATGTCCATATTTTTTTCTAACTAGTCTACAATTTTGAATAAACCAAACTGTACAATTCACCATAGCATAAACAATGCCAATGCACAGACTACAAGCTACAATGGGAATCTGGCAAGGAGAGTTTCCTGCCTTTCCCTCCTGCTGTGAGCATTGGATGTGGCAGCTGTGTTGGTGGGTGAAAGAGGAAGGTGATAGAGAAAACATTGCTTTTGCCTTATTTACAGAGAGCTTCAAAAAAGATAAAAGTACTTGACCTGCAAGGTGCCACCTTTGCACAGAAGCTTTCCTGTGCACAGAGTATATTTATTTTTTCATTTAATTTGTATCACGTCTTTTCTTTGTATTGCTCACAGCGCTGATTCCAGCTTTTTATATACATATATATGTGTGCATATATATGTATTTTATATATATGTATATGTGCGTGTGCAATTTGAGTTTTAATGAGTTGATGGTTAGGGCAGGGCTATGTCCTGCAAGCTGTTGTGGTTCCAACCCTGGTGGTATGTAGTTGGGTCTCAGAGTATGGAAGAGCTATGGGTACCCTGGGTGTCTTTTCAGTCTTGCTGGAGGCAAGAAGTAGAACTGGAACTCTCATCTATCGACTGAATCAGTGAAAGGCCATAAAAGAAGGTGAGAGTGAAAAGGATTTCATATGATGCCTTTTTACTGTACAGTGTATGGTACAAAAGTTCAGCTTTTGTCCCTCACCTCCTCTGTATATGAACCTAGAAACAACTAGCTGTTGCTTATTTAAATAAGTCTCATATATTCAGCAGGCAACCACTTCTTCTGTGAAGCTGGTAGGCAGGTATCATCTGTTAATTCTGGCTAGCCTAGATCAACACTCACCTCTCAGGTTCTTGTTAGAATGGCAGACCCGCAGTCGAGTCAGCTCCTGCTGTGAAATGCTTAGACCAGCATCACCTCAGCTGCCCTCCTGCCTCTCATCTGTGTCTCTAGAACTCCTGTTGTAAAACACTGACCACGATGAGGTGGTGCACTCCCTTTTGATGATTTGTTGAAAATGCACTTTCTCTGTTCTTGGCTAGAGCAGGAAAAGGTCTGAAATCGTGGAAGTTTGGAAGGGAGGGACTGTTTGCCGGCACTGTGAATTACTGTCATGTTTTGGTGAGTGCAGAGGTACCCAGGGTAGGGAGAGAGGAAGGAGGCACTGTGGACTCAAAGGTTCTGATACATTTGTCTGTACTGTAAGTACTGTCTGTACTGAGAAGACCTGTTGCACCTGATTTAACTTTGGACCTTATTAAATCTGATTTTAAAAGGACTGTGAATTCTTGAGATGAAGGCAGTGCTGACATCTTGAGTTCTGATCTCCATCGTTTGATTTATGTAACAGCATTTTAATGTGCTTGAATATAGTAGAAGCTACACTACAGTAATAAATGGGTCATTAAAAGTTTTTTTAAAAGTTCCTTTTCCCCTAAAGGTTGGTATTCTTACGTTTACATATGAAGATCATTTGCACCTTTACAAGGAAAACAAGTATTCTGTAAACAAATGTTTACATTTATCATTTATGCTTTTTTCTAGCATGAGTAACTTGTATAAATAGTGCTATCTTAATAAATTTCTTCTATGCTATTGTTTGTTTGTTCCTTTGGTTGAAAGCAGTGGATTATGTTTTTGTACAGTTTGTTTAGATATAGTGAATAGGAATGCTACCTTTTTCAGGTAAAGGTCCAAGTAAAAGGGGCTTAAAAACTCTGCTGGCATTTGGTGTTACCTTCACTTACCTAGAAGCATGTGCTTCAGAACCAGTTTTGTTTTCCTGGAAGAAAGTAGCTGTGTGATCTTGTCAAATCTACCTCTGCTGCCTTCTCTGCAGATGCTGAGAGCCGTAGCACAAATAAGCATGTGATAAGGTAGGGGAAGTAGTTCTTTATTCCAGCACTAATCCACAGGCAGCCTATGGTAGATACTGAGCACGATTAGCAGAGCACTGGCTTCAGCTAAGTACTAATCTTAAAAGCAAAGCATGCTGCTGGAGCATTCCCACAAGCTTCATATGCTTTTAGGTTCTCTTCTTAAAGCTACATTGAACTTAGAAGTTGCTTATACAAACTGTCAGATCAGAACATTAGATCTTGAAAATGACTAATGGGTTAACTTAAAATCAAATACAGGTCTGCTTACCAAGCATTCCTCTCAGTCAACATAGCAAACTTTGATGTCTTTGAAAGGAAACTAAAACAAGAGAACTTATAGTTGCTGGGCAGTCAAGACCTGTGGCTGTGCTTAACTCAGTAAGCATCCTCAATTCACCAACTACAGCCTTCACAAGGCAAAACTAACTCTGCTTAATACAAACTGAAAGCAAGTACATGGTTCTTTTTCTGACTGTACTAGTAGGCTAGTTTCAGTAAGAGATAAGGAGCTGGGCATGTGATGGTGTCATGTTGTTCATGTGTACATGGCTGGTTCATCTTAGCCTTGCTGGGGTGAAGAAGGAACAAGCCAGCTCCTTTAAGGTGGAGTTGATGTGTTCTAACCTTGTGGTTTGGTCAACTCACACCTTGCCTTCCTGCTTACAGGTAGGTTACAACATATTTAACTGATTACTTGTACAAAGTTCTTGAAGCCTAAAGTTATTACAAGTGAATTTCACAGGAAATTATGCTTTACACATTCAATAATACTGTGAGCAGCAAAGCTTAACAGTTTAGTCAGGTAAAAAAATTAAAATAAAATACAAGTATACATTGAGTCAGACATGCTGTTCGTCTCTAGTCAATTAGGGAAAAAGGCTAAAAAAAATATTTATGAGGTACTGTTATACAAGTCATAGCACTTCTACTTCCTTTTGGCTCACATAGTTTGTAGTCAGCCTCTGTGCACTAGCTCTGAACTGTTACCTGGTATAGAATGAGATCAAATATAAAGTTCCAGCACCAAGAACTCCAACTCAGAACTCTGGCCTACAGTATTACATCCAGGGCAATAAACTACCAGGCAAAGCACATTAAATCTCTAGTTCATGCTGATTTCAATTTCTCACGCATTAACTTTGTGAGACCAGAGCTGGAAAAGGGAACTGTCATGCTTTTCACCTTGCTCAGCTAGGGAGTAGATGAACATTTTACGACCCTTACTAGCCAGTCTTAATTAGCTAAAAATGAAGTTAGAAGCTTAAAACATGTATCAGTTTTTCAGGCATGCTTGATAGTGGAGTGGTTGACATTTAGCCTGCAGCCCAAGTGTACCATAGTATAACTGTATAGCTGGTGCTATCAGTTAAGTGAAAACCAAAATTGCTGACAGCAGCAATAATGGAAAAACCTGTCAGTAAGTCGCATCCAAGAACTTGCAGTTTTGTTTCCTAGCCTCCAGCAGATAAATACAGACAAATGGATAGAGCAACTATAACAGACAGATGCTTAACAAGCTACTCTAGGGTTAAATGCCTTTTCTGCATCCTAAATTGTGGCTATGGATTTAAATGCAGTAGTTGCACACAGGAGTTACAGATCAGAAGAAAAAATGCTGCAAGAAAGAATTTTCAGTAGGCTTATCAGCTTCCATTGGTAAGCCTCTGTATGCACAAAGATATGCGGAGTTGAGTCTCACTGTATCTGAGAGATTGCTAATTCTGTCAGTAGCATCAGCACTCCAATCAGGTATTGGCTTTGTAGAAACTGTTTTAAAAAAAAAAAAAGAAAATCAGTGGTCATTTGCACAGCCTTAAATGACTAAAACAAATGAATGCAGTCAGATTTGCAGTTGTCTGCAAAATACTCTTTTTTTAAAAACGATTTTGACCCAAGATATGCAACAGAAACACTCCTGCCTCCATGCTGCTCTTGTTGGAGCCCTCTGACTTCTACTAGGAAGCTATTTGTAAGAAACAGGCAGCCTTCATTTTTAAAAGGAAGGCATTTCTAGTAAAGTACAACTATTCTACTTGTCTGGTATTAGGATAACATGCTGCATTATCATTGAACTCACTTTTATGATCCCATCACAGTGTGCTGAGGCAATTCCTGTAGAAACTTTCACTAGTTTTGTAGCTGACAAGTGGATCTTAAAGTGTCTGTGGAAGTGGGAATAAAGGCATTCCATAAAGACATCCACCTCTTCCTGAGTGATCTCTCCTGGAGTTTTTTGGACTGTGTCCCACAGAGCTTTTGCATCCTCAGGGTGAATGGCATATGAAATTTCCAGAGGCTGAGGCAGGTGAGGAACAGAGAAAAGGAGTTCCGTGGCAGCTGTGTTTCTGTCCACTTCGCATCCAGTCCACATAGCTGCCATCCAAGTGAGATTGAGAGGGCTGATGGCTAAACGACGGAAACAGCAGTCAAAAGTCTTCTGAAACCAAGTTCCAACAATGGCTGTGTAACTTTCTGCCCCATTAACAAGGAACAAAGGTAAACAAGTGAAGTTCTCAGGCAAATTCTCTAAAAGATCATCTCCAGCCACACAGCAGAACCATCCTGACCATATCAGCTTCTCTTCTGAGTTTTTTGGGGAAAGTGATGATCTCAAGGAAAGCTGGAACGGGGAAAAGAATCACAGAATCATTAAAGTTGAAGAAGGCCACCATGATCGTCCCGTCCAACCATCAACCTATCCCCACCGACCACATCCTTCAGGGCCACATCCCCACAGTTGGTGAACACTTCCAGGGACAGGCAACTCCCCCAACTCCCTGGGCATCCAGCACCTCAACACTCCCGACAAGAAGTTTTTCCTAATACCCAAACAGAACCTCCAGAGGCACAACCTGAGGCCATTCCCTCTTGTCCTATCGCAGGAGCAGAGGCCGACCCTCACCTCACCACGAGGTCTCCCCTGTGCTCCCCTTCTCCACACCGCCCCATCCCATTCCCTCAGCTGCTCCCCACTCCCTGTGCTCTGTCCTTAGCTGGTCCCAGAGCTGTGAATAGCACCCCAGTGCCCCACCTGCACCAGCACAGCGGCGGGGTCCTGCTCGCTGCCCCTCAGCTCGGGCAGACCGGACATGGCCACCTTGACCCCCAGCTCTCCGTCCATATCCACTGCCAGCCCCTTCTGCTTCTCGGCGGCGATGAAGACACCCAACATGCGGGCGTAGTCCTTCAAGTCGGCGTTGGAAAACTTGTACAGAGGGCTGACACTGTACAGGGTCCACTGCTTCCGCAGGAGGAACGCCGTCTTCTGCGGATCCGCGTTCTCCTAAAAACGAAGGACAAACATCCATAGCATCGCTCCCCCTCGGGGCTCGGCGGCCTCCGAGGGACGGTCCTACCTGACAGCGCGGCGGCAGCAAGCGGCTGCCGGGGCTCAGCCCGTAGTTCCGCCCGAACAGCGGACCTCGGGACAGCCGCCCAGTGCCGGATGGCCGCCCGCTGCTGGGCAGCGTCCGCATCGCGCCCTCCATCTCTACAGCGGAGCCCGCCGCCGGCCCGCCCGCCATTTGAACGCCCGTCCCGTCGGCCCCCGCGCCGCCGCGCTTCCGCCCCGCCCGCCATCTTGGGGGCGGTGCCTTACGGTGGCTGGGTGAGCCGCCGGCTGAGCTGTGCCCGTTGCTGGGATGCTGCGCTTGGTACGTAGCGCGTTACCTCGGCTGAGTACCGAGCGGGCCCGGCTGAGCAGCGGCTGGGTGCCCCGCGCTCCAGGTGAGCGGGCTGTGAAGGGGTCAGTTCGAATCTAGCTATGGGCGCGTGGTTGAGCAGCAGCACCCATCGGCTGTTCCACACCAGAGGGTTAATTAACACCTGTGTGCTGGCTGCCAGCGGGTTTCCACGTTGGCTTCCTAAGCCCTCTTTCTGTTCTAGCCTTTAGTGGGGCTGTAAGAAGGAAGGGGGCAGACTCTTCAGCAAGGTCTGTGAGATGGGACACGGGGAAGTGGCTTCAAACTAAAAGAGGGGAGACCTGAACTGAATATAAGGAAGAAGTTAGTTATAATAAGGGCTGTTAGGCACTGACGAAGGCTGCCCAGAGAGCTGTGGGTGCCCCATCCCTGCAGACAGCCTGAGTTCCTGTGTTTTTTTTTTTATTTCAGATGTCAATAGCTTTGCTGCTCGGACCAACACGTGTGGAGAGCTGCGTGCTGCTCATATAGGACAGGAGGTCACCTTGTGTGGATGGATTCAGTACCAAAGGTAAACTCAAACCACTGTGAGAACAGAGCTGCTTCGTTGGTAGATCCAATGTACTCTCTAGGCCTGCGTTCTGACACTTCTGTGTGCTTTCAGTTACCTTTTACGTCTTATGTTATCCCTTTCTAATATGTGTGACTAAGCAGTTGGAAACCATGCCACCGCAGTATTTAACATTCCAGAGTTTGGTATCAATATTAATTGATACTCCTTGCATCCCTGTGAACAGCTAAATATTGCTACCTTCTTTGTGCGTAGGAGTAAGTAAATAGTAATGTACTTACAGCAGTTCAGACAGCTTTTAATTTCTTTTCTATGAATTTCTTAGGTTGTTTTTCAATTTACAAACAAAATATATTTTCTACTGTAACATCTAAGGATGCTTCTTTAAAGTATGCATGCTTTACTTGAAAAGGATATGCTAGGAGAAGCTAGTAAGCAAAGGATAAAATATCAGTTCCAACATCTTGCCTTAGGTGGTGTTAAATAACCTCTCCTATTGGAGCTGTGCATTTGCCAAATGCAGACTGAAAAGCTTGTTTGTATTGCAGCTCTTAATTGTTGTGTTCTTGGATATGTGCAAGTGAAAAGGAGGTAAGTCCTATGGTTTTGAGCAGAATAATTCCCATCAAAAACGGCCTTCTGTATTTTATACTGCAGAGGGACTGCCTTTTATTCAGTATTGTTTTGCAGTCATGGTTGGCATTGGTTGTGTGAGGCCAGCATGAGCATCTCTGAGTGGGTGGGGTTCCAGGAGCAATGTTGTCATTATTGAAATGAGATTGTTGGGCTTTTGCCTTTAAACACAGGGTATGTTTCATAGGACAGCTTCAAGCATAACAGCAGCTGCCACTATTGCAGCTAAGGAGATTGATATTTGTGATGCTTGGTCTAGGAGCGTGAGTTGCTCATGTCAAACTTATGAGAGTAGCACTCTGCTGCCTGTTAGATGGTTGTGAGTTTTCTTTTTGTTGTTTTGTTGACAAAAATCCAGGTGAACTTCAGTTTTGTTGCTCACCTAAATATGTTTATCTGGATCAAGTTTCTCAGCAGGAAATCTGTGGACATTACCTGTGTTTGTAAGCCGTGCTTTCTGTGATTTCATGTTCAAATTAAGATACTGCATCTTCTGGTTATTTGCACATTGTGATTGGATAAAATCTGAGTCCAGTTGTTCAGATCATATTCAGATGTGTATGCTTCTGAAGTGTTTTAAAATATTAGTAACAAGATACAGACAATAACTTGTCACCACATGCATTGAGTTAAAAAGCAAAAGATGACTGGATTTTGACAGAACTTTTCCCTTTTGTGTTTTTTTTTTTGTGGATCAGACAAGGCCTGTTCCTGGTTTTGAGGGATTTCCAGGGACTCACCCAGATCATCATTCCACAGGATGAAGTAAGTGCTACCTAAGTATGAGCTTCTGCGCAGCAGAAATTGAGGGCAGAGCACGATACTTAACCAGAGAGCCCTGTGATGCTGCAAAAGGACTGCTAGTATTGTTTCCTCTGGTTTTGCACTGGTCCCAGATTCAAATGGACCATTTAGAAATGAGGCACAGTGCTTTTGAGTTTTTTGAGGTACATTGGGATCTCCTTGCAGGCACATTCTCATGTGAGGAAGCTCCTGTCCAATGCCCCAGTGGAATCTGTTGTGCGAGTGACTGGCATCGTGTCTTCTCGGCCCCCAGGGCAGGAGAATCTGGTGAGGATGCTGGGGTCTCTCAAGGTTTTTATTCCTCTGGGGGAGAAGAGCACTGGGCATTGGGGTTATGGTCGTTTATTTGTGTCATAGCTTTGCCACAGACAGTTTTGTTCTGTGCTGTATGTCAGCCTATCCTCAGAGATTGTGAGGTAGGAGTAACTGCTGTGACAAATAGCTTAAGAAAAGCCACAGCACCTTACAGACACCCAGAATTAAATTCTACTCTTTGAAAGGATAACGAGAACCAGGGAAAAGCTGACTTTTCAGCCTTTCAAATTGTGGTTGAGATCACTTTTTTTTTTTTTCTTCTAAAAATAAGTATTGTCACTGTCTTTTGCAGTAAGAGATGACCTTTTCCTCTCTCGATAGATTTGTTTCTCATTATATAAGAAACAAAGATTTAATACTGTTTTTTCTTTTACAAGTGCATTTCTCAGTTCTCATTGTAATCAGCTGTTGTTTTGCTGACAAAATCCATGTGAACTTCAGTTTTGTTGCTCCCCTAAATGCCTGTCAGGATTGTCAGTATCCTGCATCATTGGCAGACCTGGAAAGAAGTTTGTGTATACTTTCCCCTGCTAACTAAAGAGTTCCGTAAGATGAAACGAATCTCAGTGTGGCACAGTGCTGAGCGGTGGGGGCTGTCTGCTTTCCCTCAGGAAAAGAATACTAGTTCTGAGAACTGGTGTTCAGAACTGGAAATTCTGAGAAGTTCCTCCCAAGTCGCCTTTTTGGACTTTTATTGAAGGCAAATGTACTCTAAAATTCATTCTATGTGATTTCATTGAATCTAATGGAACTACTGTTCTGTCCAAGTGCATGTGCCCTACCAGGATCTGTGTTGGACTGCTGCTCTGTGCTCAGCATGTCACTGAAGCAGAAAGTAAAGGAAAAGCAGTGTTATTTCTTGGAGAGATGGATATGCTGCTAGAAGAGAACACACAATTTTGAGTGAGCTGGCTTGTATTTTTTTCTGAGCAGGAGGAAAATCTAGGAGAGATTTCTACTTGAGAGAAGTTCTGAGTTATACTGTATTAAAAGGCAGAGAGGCTAATTATATGAATTGGGCTTGGTCTGTTTCCACTGTTTCCAACTTTGAAATACCTTTGCCCAGCTGATCACCCTAAGTTTTGAATCTGTTCTTTTTCTTGCCTTTTTCTGTAGAAAATGCCAACAGGGGACATTGAAGTCAAGGTGGAGACTGCAGAGGTTCTCAACTTTTGCAAGAAGCTGCCCTTTGAAATCAAAGATTTCATCAAGGTCTCTGCATTCTTCCCTTGTACCAAGGCAGTGGGTTTTCAGTAAATCAGGAATTTGTCCAGGGTGATGGCAAAACATCTGTGAGAGCTTCATCTGATTCTTCCCAGCTGTGCTTTAGAAGAAGGGTGTGTGTATTGTTAGTGGGGAGGTGACATTTCTAATTGGACTTATGCAGAAAACGAGGCTTGAATGTTTCCACTGCAGAGAGTTTTAAAATGCCACACTAAGAACAGATGGTAAAGGGAAAAGTGCAAGAAATTCAGGCTGTGCTAGCTTTTCTTGAGTGTGAAAGAGAATCTGCCAATGCAGTGCTGTGTTTTAAGGCAAGTGTGCTTAGTCTTATCTGGGTGAGTAGCTAGTTGGCCAGAGGATTTTCTTCAGTGAATACACAGTCTTATAAAAGGTTATTCTTATTGTAGTTTCTGTGGTATATGAAAGGCATTGCTGTTAAGTTCTTCTCTGCCACTGACTGTGTGACTGATACATAGGTGTAAGAATTGGGAGAACTGCGTGCTGTTCCTTCCATGTTACATCTCCTGGGCAATTCCCACCATCTGCAGTAGTTTAATTTTCCTATCTGTGATAAGTGTGTATCACCATTTGGTTGTTCCTTTAGATACATGTATGATACTGCTCATCTGCTTAAGAGCCCCGGGGATCACTACAGTCTGTCACAGTGGAGCCAGAATTAAGAGGGCTGAAATTGAGATTTGCTGAGGCAACTCCTAGTGCAGAATGGATGTCTGTGTTTTTTCTTCCAAAAAAAACCCAATGATCATGCATTGGAGACTCTCTCAGTGGCTGCTCTTTCTCCATGCAGGCTGTGGGTTATGTGTGGCAACAGGGCAGTATCCTTTTCCAGCTTTCCCCCTTTTGTCCTGTGGCTTCATTGGGCATGCAGTTTGAGTTTTGTTTCTTCTCCCCAGAAATCAGAGGCCTTGCGCATGCAGTATCGCTACCTGGACCTGCGCAGCTCCCAGTTACAGTACAACCTGAGGCTGAGATCCCAGGTGGTGATGAGGATGCGAGAGTACCTGTGTAATCACCATGGTAAGCAAAGTGCTTGAAGAGCAGAGTGTAGCAGACAGCCTTGTAGAGTTTTCCTGCGCTTTCCTATTGCTAGGAGAGAGCACTAAACAACTCCAGGCTGTTCTCACTTGGGAAGGACACACAGCTTGTAGTGGCAGACTTAGAGGGATGTTGGCAGGTCTAAAGAACAAAGGATGTTGAAATATCTTAGCTTGCTGCAAAGCGGTTGTTTCTCATGAGCTACGTCCAGAATTTGAAGTGATCAAAGGCATTTTGCAAATAGTTTCTCTTTTGGTCATCCAACTGGAGGTGTATTAAAGAGATGAATTTCTTGTAGGGTTTATGTTTGTCTTAAAATCAGGAAGCCCTTCTTAAAAAAACCAAAGCCTAGTTCAAAATGGATAGAGAATTAAGAGTTTCTTTGCCAGTTTGGAGTTCTGTCTTCAACGGTTCTGGCAGTGCTTTGGGGAAGTTCAGCTTTTAAGTCGATCAGTGCAAAAGTTATTCTTAGAAACAGCAAAATCTGGAGATTTGGAGAGGCTGCATGGTGTGCTCCATTACCTCTAGAGCTGACTAACAAACCCTTCTCTAGCCTACTTTGTGTCATACTAGTTCTTGTCTCTGCTGTCAGCGTATTCTGTGTTTGTTCCTCAGGGTTTGTGGATGTAGAAACACCAACGCTCTTTAAGAGAACCCCAGGGGTATGTATTCCATTAGTGATGCATTTTAGCCTCCTGCAGTGGCATAGGCAGTTGATGGTTGAATTACAGTCACTTGCCACTCAACCTTCATTGCTTCCCCTCACTAACAGCTTGTATGTCAGTTTCTGATACAATGTATTGATCCTTGTAATAGTAGAGGGAATGGAAGGGTAGAAGTGGCACCTTTATGTCTTGACTTTGAACCTTCAATTACCATGAAAGAATAAAGCTTCTATCTTGTAGATTACATTGAATGCAAATCCTAGCCTGGAAAGACTTTTTTTTTTTAGCATTTATCTCTTAACCCGTAGCTTACTGCAGTGGCACTACTAAAAGCATTTCAGTTTCTGAGTTTATATTCCTTCCTTTCATTTCCAAAATAATCACAGACAAGCTGTAGGCCAGGAATATTGAATTCTTGCATTTAAATCCCTGTCATGAGTGCATTAGTCTAATATGCATATGCATTAGTCTTGCTGAACAAGAGGTAGAGAATCCTTATGGCTGTCTCAGATCAAGCTAGTTAACAGACTGTTTAATACAGAAGCAGCAGTTACATCAGAAATAGGATGTTATGATAGGGAAAATAGATCCTTTCCTCTTGCACTTCACAGTTGTGCTGTTAGCCTAGAATTTCTAGATTTAATTCTGAAAAATAGCTTTGTCTGAGGTTCTGTAATTGCCCACCAGGGAATCTGGTCTACCAGTAATGATACTGCACACCCAGTTTCTCCATTAGATGTGTATGTCAGACTTAAGTCCTGTATGTGTCCAAGTTGTTGATGCTAGATCTGATTCAGTAGTTGAGCAGAGCTCTGTGGTAGGTGTATCCCTATGGCTGGAGCAAAAGATGGCAAATCAAAGTGTTTTGCAAGGATACATGTCTTTCTGAGTCTTTGTGTCACTTCGCTGCTTCCTAATGCTGAGAGAAGGAATATCCCCACTTTATATTGCATATGTCCTTCACTCAGAGCTGAACAAATTGCTGCTGCATTTATTTCTAGCTCTGAACACAGCCCTAACTGGGATTAAAACCCAAAGTCTTGTGTGAGGCAGTCAAGAGCAGCAAATGGCAGGGAAGCAGAAGTGGATCCAGCCTTCAAGAGATGATTAAAGATTTACCAGATGTTACAAAAGGTTTCTCCACTTGCTCATGTCCAAGTACTATTTATAGGCTGTTCATACAGCTCTGTTTGGGTCACTTGAGGAAGCCCTGAAGTGACTTGTCTTCCACTTAGCTCTGCTGCCAGAGGCAGGAGCAAGAAAAAGATGGTATTTGAGCTTATTAGCTCCTTGATGATCAGAGAAGGAATACCCTACTTTCAACACACATCTGCAAGTGAAGTAGTAATAGTGCACATATGCTTGGGTGGGATTTGTGTTACAGACATGCTGAGGCAGCAGTCAGTCCAGATTGTGGTAGATCAGCAGTCTGCAGACTTGAACAGGCTACAGTCTGTTAAAGTGGCAGGCTGATGTATCTCTTCTCTTATCAGCTGCTGGTCCTTCTACAGTCATCTTCCAGCCACCTATGGAATTGTGCAGCCTGCACGTGTCTCTTTCAGTTCTGCTGCAGCCTTGGTACAAGGTGGATTTATTAGGCAGAAGCAGTGGGCAAGATGACAGAAACATAGCAGTTCCTTCACAGGATCTAGAATAAAGACTTGACCCTACCAACGCAAACACAGCCACATAAGTGCTGATTTCAGCAATCCTGGTGCAAGCTCATGGCTCACTTGTCTACAGTTTTGAAGGTAGAGGTCCAGAACTACAACACCAGCCTCTGAATTTCAGTGCTTAGCTTGGCTGCCTATGTAAACAGGGCAACTATTCCATTATCCTTCTCCAAAGCTTTTGAACCCCTTTATAATTTTCTTCTTCTTTGACTTGGCAAAGATTTTCAAAATAAAAAGTTCCTAGAGTGAAGTAAACCTATAGTAGGGGGAAAGGCTGCAGTATGACCTCATGCTATCAAACAAAAAATAATCTGGAGGGAAGGAATCTGGAAGAAAGATGTAGAGTGCATGAATTGAAGCATTTGTGTTGATTGCTGGGTGCATCAATTGTAGAAAATGGCTTATCTCTCCAGGTCAGGTATTTAGATGAAGGGTTCAATAACCTTTTCTTTCAAGTCTTGTTATCTTTATAAACTTCATGCTTTTGCCATTCCGTGTTCAATTTTCTCCTTTCCCAGTTTTTCTTGCTTGGAATGTTAAAGCTGAATTTTTGGAAAGAGAAGTGGGGAAGGAAAGTGGCCTAAGGCCACTGGTGTGCTGGGTATATTCTGGTTGGCTTTGTCTCAGCTGAGAGCAGAGGTGCTTACTTGCTAAACTTCTTTCTCATGCCAGGGGGCAAAGGAATTCCTTGTGCCCTCCAGGGAAGCAGGCAAGTTCTACTCCCTGCCTCAGAGTCCTCAGCAGTTCAAGCAGCTCCTGATGATTGGAGGCCTGGACAGGTAAGAGTTACTTGGACTGCCATTGTCTGCATGCACTGTCCAGGGTTTGCTTTCTTTGATGTGTGATGTGTTAGAGACTTCTCCAGGAACTTACTGCCAAGGGTTTTGTTTCAAAGAGATCCTTGAATACTTGCATTTTTTGCTAAGCCAGTCTCATTAGCAATAATACCTTCCAGTAAGAGTAACCTTATCTCTTTTTGATGGTTGAAATCTTTGCTATTTCAAATGGAAACCTGATCTTAAGCACAAATGTAGGGATAAGCTTTGCAGAGACAGTCTGCCTGAAGGACAGAAAATCTGTCAGAGTGCAGCTCACCTGGTAACCTTGGGAGGGTATGGCTGGAGATGGGTACAGCTGCTGGTATGCTGCTTCCAATCAAAATTCCATGCATTTAAGGGAATGGCAGCAATCAGGACTGTGATTATGCACTACATAGGGAGCAGAGCAGTCTTATGATCAGTTCTGTAGCCATAATTTAATTTAAGGTACCTTTAATTGTTATCTAAGTGTAAGTACTCTTGCAGGTACTTCCAGGTTGCTCGCTGCTACCGTGATGAAGGCTCACGGCCTGACAGGCAGCCAGAATTCACTCAGGTAACTAACATGCACTGCCTTTCACCCTCCCCTTCACCCAAAAAGCTTGTGGGTATTTTCATCTTCTGAAGGCTAAGTATCTGTTGGTCCTTGTCCTGCCTCAGGGACGTGGAATGCTGTTTTCTGTGTGCTTTGCAGCCACGGCCCCTTGCAGTCAGTGTGGGATGTGAACAAAGTTGTGACTGTCCTTGGCTGACTTCAGTCCCAGGTGCTGATGAGTAGATGTGGGAATTGTGTTGCAGCAGTGGTGGTACTTGATGATGCATTTCTGCTCCTGTCCTGCAGAGCTGGGCATCCCTTACATCAGCTTTGTACCCAGGCAGAGTTAGCTGGGTCCATTCAAGGTTTCTCTATTCATCCTTGTCATCATTACCTCACTTAGTTCTCTGAGGAGATTGTTGCCTGAGTCATCACAGTGTAGGGAGATCATAAACACACCCTTAGTCTAACGTAATCGTGCTATGACTTAATGTTGTATATTGTTTCCTGTTATGTGGGCTTAATATTCTAAGAGTTTCTGCAAATAGCAATGCAGAGGCAAAAACTACAGCTAATGTGCAATTTCCCTTTTGTTCTCTGTTTTCAGATAGATATAGAAATGTCATTTGTAGATCAAGCTGGGATCCAGAGGTTGATAGAGGGCCTCCTGCAATATTCCTGGCCTGAGGAAAGAGGCCCCATTACAACTCCTTTCCCTTCCATGACTTATGAGGAGGCACTGGCTGACTATGGGACTGATAAACCAGACACTCGCTTTGGGATGAAGGTGTGGGTTTGCCTGCTGGAAACTTGCAGCTTTTCTTTTTATTTCTGGTAGTGTTCTAAGAATAATCTTTGATTAAATTGTATGTATGTGGTTACGTGGAATTCTTAATCCTGTAATATACCAAAGGAATCTCTTGGGTTTTCCAGGCCCTCTTACATTTTTTGTCTCTGTAGCCATCAGTCTTCTGATAGTTACTCAAGCTTGGCCCCATTCATTTCTTTCTGGGACCTGTTGATTTCTCTGAGCAAGGAAATGGTGTCCCAAAGAGTGGCTTTTGAAGGCAGTAAGACAGAGGCTTGTGATTTTTTTTGCTTCATATTTTTACCGCAACAGCTTTTTCCTGTGCTCTCTCCTTGCTTAGATAGTGGATATCAGTGATACTTTCCGAAGATTGGACATTGGGTTTGTGCAGAATGTGCTCAGTTACCCTCACAGCACTGCCAAGGCTATTTGTATCCCTCAGGGAGTGGTAAGTGATGTTTTTACATGCTGTGTACACTTGTGAAATAAAATACCAACTCGAATTCCTTTGTTGGTGTGGAAATGTTCCCTGCTATGAGTGGGGGAGCAGCCTCCTTCAGGGAGCTCGGGGTTGCTTGTGATTGACGTCAGGTTGGGCAGAGTGTTGTTACAATTGGGAAATGGAGATGATCAGGCGATGGGAAGAATATATTGTCCTCATGAAGGCCAGAAAGAGAACAGAGCTGCAAGGTCCCCTGGGGATTGGGGAGCCTCTTGGGGCTTCAGCTTGCTTTTGTCAAGGATGGCATCTGAATAATAAATTTGCCCTCTGGGGAGAGGCTGAAATAGAATCAGGTATGGCACGGTGTTCTGGACTGATAGGAGAAAGGTCAGCTAGTTTGCATGCCTGTCTCACGATTGCTTTTGTTGCATTTCTGGGCGCTTCTCATGTAAGCAAAATGCCACAAATCAAACCCAAAGCTGACAGTAGATGGAAAACTATCTTTGGCCTATCTTAACGGGGAAGCAAATGTAACTCTGGCTGTGGATGTCTTTGCAGCATAGGCAGTAAGGAGAAAAAAGTATTGAACGCTTATCCTTAGAGAATAGAATAACATGAATCTGCATGATTTTTTTTTTAAACTGGAGCAGGCTTCCCAGGGCATTTGGTCATGTCACCAAGACTGCCAGAGCACAGGAAGCATTTGGACAATGCCATCAAACACAGGGTTTGAATTTTGGGTGGTTCTTTGTAGAGCCAGGAGTTGGATTCAGTAAAGTTTGTGAGTTCTTTCCGATTCTATGAGTAGGACTTCAGTTTGGGAGTTGTATAATTTTGGCAGAAAACGCAAGTTACTGTCTTCCCACCAGAGGGCACTAAAGAAGTGCATTTGCAAAACAAAAGTGGAGTTTCAAGCCTCTCTATCTTTAAATTTTTTTTTTTTTTTTTTTTTTTTTTTTTTTTAAGATCAGGAACATCTGCTGCATTCCTTTGCATGTGAGGATGAGCCTGGTTGGTTTCTTCCTGTTATTCCTCCACACTGAGCTGTGCTTTCACCATTGTCAGTGTAGTGTTAAAAACTTGTTCCTGCTCTGTAATCTGTAGGCTAGAGTAATTAATTGGCATGGTCTCCCACTGCTGACCAGCTATGTCTGATCTGTGAGTGAGGGGGAAAAACTGCAGCTTACAGAAGCCCCTTTCTGAAAGCAGTCCTTGGAGAAAACACTAAGCTGCCACGAGTTCAGTGCCATGAGCCCACTCTTGTCCCACAGCTCTTGTTTCTATCACAGGTTCTTGAACAGCTAGAAACAGAAGAACACGAGATGTTTGGAAACAGTAGATTTGAATTCTGGCAGGGCTTTCTGTAGATCATGCTGCTCTAATGTCTTTTCTTGCTTTTTCCTCAGAGATATCTTAAAAATAAAGATTTGGAATCCTTAAAGGAGGCTGCAAAATCCCAGTTCAACCAGGTGAGACAGTAACACTGCTGGAATGTTACAAGTGGTGAATGATAAACTGTATGAAGGCACTTGTAGGCAGAAGAAGGTAGAGGAGAATTTTTAATAATAATAAAGGCTCATTACTAAGAGCCTTATTTAAAAAGAGTTGATGATGAGAGGGCAGCATTGACATGAACATATTCTTCTTACTGATCTTTCAATAGGAAATCATGGATGTTGTCTGCAGGCCCAATGGGAGCTTGAAGTCTTTGCTCACCAAGTTTCTTAGTCAAGAGCAACAGTCAGAGCTCATCCAAGCACTGAACATGCAGGTGGATGATGTGGTGCTGCTGGCAGCTGGAGACCACAAGCGAGTGGTAGGAAGCATTTCTGGGTTACCATGAGAGTTGAATGTTGCTGTTGACTTTGAAGTTACCTGTCCTTTGTCTAATACCCCAGATCACTAAAATCATAGAGTCATAGAACAGCCTGGGTTGAAAAGGACCACTGTGATCATTGAGTTTCAACCCCCTGCTCTGTGCAGGGTCACCAACCACCAAACCAGGCTGTCCAGAGCCACATCCAGCCTGGCCTTGAATGTCTCCAGGAATGGGGCATCCACAACCTTCTTGGACAACCTGTTCCAGTGCGTCACCACCCTCTGTGTGAAAAAATTCCTGCTAATATCTAACCTAAATCTCCCCCATCTTAGTTTAAAACCATTGCCTCCTGTCCTATAGACATTCCCCCTCCTGTTTATATGCTCCCTTCAAATATTGGAAGGCCACAAGAAGGTCTTCCCAGAGCCGTCTCTTCTGATTCCTTGTTTCTTTGCATCTGAAGCTGCATCAGCAACATATAATGCATGAAGTGTACCTATTGTTTCTGTTTCTCTCCCAGTTATATTCTGGGAAGAGTTTGTAACCAAGATGAAGGCTGGAATATAAAACAGGAACAAATTGGCACCGCTTCTCTCAGCTCAACTTACTTCTTAAAGCACTAAACAGAGACTAGAAAACAAAGACACCTAGGTAGCTGTCTCCTGTAAGCAGATGGTAAGAGTGAAACATGGCTGCTTATTAGCAGAGGAGATAGGAGATTCTGTCCCTAACCTTCTCTATATTCCTGCCAGTAGATGTTGCCTTCCAGGCATTCTTTTATGTATGGTGTCATGTTCTGCATGATCACCAAAACTGTCTCTTCTTTCTGTGCCTTCATTTCTGTCTTAAAAGTGAGGATATTACCTATGATTCCCTGTTAATCCATGCTTATGTAGAACTTGAGGTCAGTCTGGGAGAGTTTTGTGAGGATGGATTGTGGAAGAAAATGAGCTTTTCCAGCTTCTTACTCAGCCTTTTTCTTTTTTTTTTGTCAAACCCTGGAGCTGCTGCTGCCTTGGCAGGAAGGTGATATTTTTTAGGAGACAAGGCAAGAATGCTTTTACTGCAACAGCACAGTACAGCTAATACTTTATATGATGCTGCTGTTACAAAAAACTCTTTCCCTGGATGGTATACGAGCAACTTCTCTGGCAGTAAAATTGCCCCTTCTCATTAGCTCCTTTCTTTTCTGCAGTGCTCTGCATTAGGAAGCCTACGGCTGCAGAGTGCTGACCTCCTGGAGGCAGCTGGAATGATACTGCGGGATCCTGCAGCTCTTCACTTCCTCTGGGTGGTGGATTTCCCACTTTTCCTCCCCAAGGAAGAGAATCCCTCTGAACTGGAGTCTGCTCATCACCCCTTCACTGCCCCTCATCCTTCAGATACCAACCTCCTCTATTCTGACCCCACAAAGGTAACTAACTTCACGCCTGTTGTGTTGGCCCTCTGATAGCTCTGTGTTGTGGAAAACTAGCTACCTGTCTGTTTGAAAGGTACAACTTTAATATTACTCTGAATAACAACCAGCTTCTTGGTGCCCCTCTGGCAAAAGGGACTTGTTGGAAGCAGCTGCTTAAGGTGAGGGATCTTGTATTCTGACCCATACCATGTTGCTTCAAGTTTTGATCAAGTTTCCAAAAGAACATGCATTGTTCCTGTTGCTGTTCAGCTATGTGCCACCCTGAGGTGACATGCACCTGTGTCAACAGCAGTCCATGCTTCTGTTAGGAATGGTATTTGACTTGGAGCTTTTTCTGTGCTCAGGCTTGGGATCAATCAGGTCTCAGCATGGAGCCTGAATTCTCAATGGATGCAAACTGCTGTTAAAATGGCAACGACAAAGCCACAAAAGAAGAGATGTGCCCATGTGATTTCTTTCATATTTTTGCTGGAGCTGGAACCAGAAGAGGAATGTTGGCGAGACTTGAAGTCTGCCTTGCTCTGTATCTACTAATAGGACTTTATAAAAAATGAAAGCTCTCAATTGTTTCCTTTCTCTTTGATTATATTGTGATCTATATGTTTGTTATTCTTAAGTTTGGAATCTGTTACCCCCCCAGTAGAATTCAGTGGAAAACTTTATCCTCAGTGTTTGGACCCTCCTTCGTTTGTGAATTACAAGGCTGCGTTGAGAGAGCAGTGTTGCAGTACGTCATGTCTTCGTTTGCAGCATCTTTGTATGTGTATTGTATGTAAATGCCATTGGGACCCAGCTTTTCTAAGGTGCTTGTTGGTTTCTTTTCCCAGGTTCGTAGCCAGCATTATGACCTTGTGCTGAATGGCAGTGAAATTGGAGGTGGCTCCATCAGAATTCATAATGCGCAACAGCAGCGTTTTGTGCTGGAGAAAGTGCTGAAGGTAACACCTCCAGATGTCTCCCAACATCCTCTTAAAGTTTTAAATGACTGCTCCGTTTATAGGTGCTCCAAATTCTGGAGAAACAGGAGTGTCCTTCTCAGATAAACAGCTCCTAGAGATGGATGACTCCATCAGATCCTATGCTGTCAATAGGAAGAGCATTGTTTGTTCAGTAATGTTTCTTATGTAACTTTGCAGGAGGACTCAGAGGTGCTTTCCCATCTGCTTGAGGCTCTGGAATTTGGAGCTCCCCCTCATGGAGGAATTGCTTTAGGTGAGTGCTTTGCAATTATCCAGAATGCAGGTGTCTTGTGGCTTTCTTTTGGTATATTAGATTTTGAGAATAAGCCTCATTTGTTAGCAAAAGCCCTATCTCCTCCTGATGTGAGAGATGGCTGTTTTGGTGGTGCTAAAAAGTAACAACCAACATGCTTCCATTTCTGTGTCTACTTTATGAAAGAGACCAGAGCTCTTGAATGTTTTGGCGTTCCTATCCAGCATCATAATGTGTTTTAGTTCTTCTGCAAGGACCAAATCAGCTGTTAGTGCATCTGAGGACAGTCCTTATCTACTGTTCTACAAACAGCGTGTTTATTAACACTGGGTCATCTTAATTCTTCTTCCTGTGCAGCCAGTACAGGATCTCTGTATTGCACCCCCGGAGGCATGGGATGGTATGGTACTGCTTCATGCCCTGGGTTACTGCCACAATCTCAGCCTTTCCTTCAGCCTCACTTCCCTTCTGCCTTCTGTTTCATTCATTCATTCAGAGACTTAAACTGACAGTGAGTGAATGCTGTCACGTTAGCTCCCTGATCCGTCTCGGCATGAGCCTGGTGGATACCTGTACACAGCAGTGCAATGTACACAACAGGGAGAAATTACATCTCAGGAGACACAGGGAGTGTGAGGAGGCAGCAGCACTGATCTAGATTGGATTAAGCTCCTGTGGAATGGAATCTTGAGAAGTCATTACAGCACTGTGTACAGCGTTACAGGAATGTCTGTTTTCCTAGAATCTTTCAGGTTTTTGTTTAAACAGCAACAGAAGAAGAACGCTTTAACTTGCTGTCTTAAAATGTGATTTTTCCCTTATCTGATCACTCAGAGGCTATTACTCCTTCTGAATTCCTCCTGGTTGTTCTAGTCCTTCAGAACTGATTGACCAAGAGCTTTGAGCAGTTAAACAGAGCCCTGACAATGTTCCTGTTGCGTAGTGGCCCTGGCATTGTTATGCTGCTTTTGAAAAGGCACTGTCTCTGTCTTGCAGTCTTTGTTATGTCACAGAATTTTTTGTAACATTGAAAAGCTTTATTTTGCTAGGCTCATCTGCTGTCTAGGTGTCTCTGTTTCTCTCTTTACTGGTTGAGGGTAACTTTTTTCCCCTTACTTCATTAAGTCTGGCAGTATTACCTACTCCCACCTTTCTGATTTTCTGAATCAGAGAAACTAGCACAGGACCGTAGCTCAAGTGATTCATCAATTTGTTTTCTGCTTCTAGGACTTGACAGGCTCATCTCCCTCATCGTTGGCTCTCCGAGTATCCGAGATGTCATTGCTTTTCCTAAGTCATTCAGGGGACGGGACCTGATGGGCAGTGCTCCAGACTATGTCACTCCAGAACAATTAGAGCCGTATCACATCCACGTTTCGTGGCCTGCTGCAGAAACAGAAGCGAAGAAAAACTGACTTGCAGCAAGTGATGTGAATTGAACTGTTAAAGCAGAGATGCTTCCAACTTATAAATACTAAAATTCAGTTTGAAAAAACATCAACTTATGGGAGGACCAGAGGAGTATAACCCCACTGCGCACTGCGGTTTCAGAACAGAATGGGGAACAGATGTGATAGCTCCCCTGATAGGAATTTATCTTTGGGTTGTCAATGGGAGGGAGAAATAGGAAAGTGAAAAGAAAAATGCCCATCGTTTTAGCTTAGGATAGTGAGACTGTTGCCTTTGGGGTGTTGTATCTGAAGGTACGGTTATTTATTCATTTCCCACTTTCCAGTTTGCACACACAAACTCCTCCCTGAAATCTAAAGGAGGCAGCGTACCAGCTTCTCTGGAAAATGATCCAGTGGTCCTGATAATCACTGAATCTCTAGCTGAGAACTGTTACAGCAGAGTAATGCCATGCTGGGTAAAGAGCCTGACAAAGCTTCAGTGCATCCAACAGCTTGTGTCGTGCTGGAGGATACCTGATCATACAGAATTTACCATGGGGAGTTGCACTCGAGTGTTCCCTGTTAAAAGCAGGCAGAGGAGGAGGCGTGGTATTTGCAGCAGTTGTCCTTGTGATGTTCATCAAACAGGAGATGATGTGTCTTTGGGGCCTGTGGTCCTGCCACTTTCAGAGCACCGGTTCTGAAGTTTGTATCCTTTGTAAATAAAGTTTGTCTAGCAGTTCGGTTTTGTCTGAGCTTGGCTTTGCACATCTTTGATTGGAAACAAGCTGGAAATATGGGAGTTAGAACAAAATGTTACACACCACCTTGTGAGAGTTATTGCAGTGATAATTCCCTTAACATTTAAGCAGTGATCAGAACAAGGCGATGTTATACTCAGATTGCTTCTTTTGAGGATGGTGGTTTTGCTATTTACCTTTTCTACTGAAAGTGAGAATAAATGGAACTTACACAGAATTTGCTTAAGAGTCATCTGTGTTTCTAAAGTAGGGATTATCAGAGGCTCCTTTGAGGACATGAAAGCATTAAAAAGACCAGTTTTTCTGAGAAGTTCTTCACTCCCCCAGACCATTATTTATAGTAAGCGTAAATATAATGTGCTCAGCTTTTTTAATTGTCACGTAAGGGATATTCTGTCTCTTGGTAAGAACTGCAAAGGCAAATGCTGTTTGCATCTGAAAAGTCCCAGTTCTTTAAATTAGGATTATTATCAAGCATTCAAAGGATAACATACTATAAGAAGCTTAGGCAAAAATGTAACGCTGCCTGGAACGTTGAAAGCACTTGTTAAAATGTGTGAACAAGCTGTCTCCAAGGCATAACATCCGTCTTTTATATGCAAGCTGTTTGGTGTGATGTTGATTTTTATTGTTTTTTTTCCACTGCTATATTAAGGGCTTGCTGCAGTTTGAAGTGTGTGATATAGCTATGATTAACTACAGTGAAAAAATACATCCAAACGTATCATCTGAGCTGCTGCAGTCCTGCTATGATCAGGTCAGTGGAAAAGATGGACCCTGAATACATGCAAACCATCTTTACTTGGATTTGTGAATGAAGGTAGGTTACAACACAACTGCTTGAATCTACTAGCAGTCCTGTGAACATTGTCACGGAGAAGATGTTACTTGATTTGGTTCTGTACAGTGCTGGCCTCTGGCTGCTATACCCAGAGCTGCTGGCCTTGCTAGGAACAGAATGACCAACAGAGGTACTGCATGAGGACTTACTCAAGGTCTCGCTGCTGTGAGCCAACCTGTGATAGTTGGGTACCCGTGTTTGATTTCAGCCTGTGTCTTTGAGAGCCTGGGGGCCTCAGCTGAGACCTTCTGTAAGGATGCCCAGTGCTGTGCAAGTGTCAACTCATTACTCAAGTGTACAAAACTAATCCTGGAGATGGTTCTTCTGTCAACCTGCTGCTCCTGCACGTGAGCAGGTGATGCTTTGTACATTCCTGTAGCGAATTTCCAACAACAGCAACAGGGAGGCATGGCCCCACTGCAGTGCATCCCTCTGGGAGGGACGTGGCTGGTGTTAGGTGAAACTGAAATGGCATTCAGTGAGTAAATGCAGCCCCAGAGAACATCTGTAATGCTAAGAGTGAAAGGACAAGGTGAGTTTATTCTCCCAAATACGAGCTTTTCTATTTTCTCCTCTTGTGCAAACAACTGATGGTGAAAAACAATGGCATATTTTGACCACACTTGCTCACTGGTGTCTCTGTGCATAGCCAGCAGTCTTGTGAGGATGCTCGGTGCTCTCTCTGTGCTTTTGGCCCATGTGCTAACAGCAGCAGCAGAGGCACAGCCAACTGACAGCCATATCAATGCTGCCAGATGGAAATCCCCTATGTAAACTTCACCTGACTTCACCTCTAAATATTTGGGCTCTTATTTTAGACTCATGCTCTAGTTTGTTGTTTTCCTCCCAGCATTGTTTTATGTAATTAACAAATGCTGCTTACATGCGGTCACCAGCTGTGCCAGCCACAATTTTGCAGCACAGAACTCTGTGGCAGATATATTCAGCCTGCATTGGTCCCATTTTCCTCTAATAAGTTCCAGCTTTCTCCTTCAATCTTGATATCCTCTGATTTTGCTGCAGTGCTGAGTAGAGTTGAAGGTGTCCTGTACTATTCTCCTGCAAACTGTGTTATATTTTGATGTATTCACTTTCTGCCCCATGTTGCAGCAATATACAAGGAAACTTCTGGGTGAAAAACAAGCTTCTTTGGTTACTATTCAAAACAAAACCAAACCCAACCACTACATGAAGTACCTTAAGAAGCTATGGGCAACTCTTCACTCCTCCCTGAACAGCAGATGCCAACTGAACAGCATAAAAACATTTCAGGGAACAGTTGGTACAAGGGCATGTATAGTTGAGTTGATTGCAGAACAAGCATAGTGTGCTATCAGATTTTTTTTAATATTAAACTCAATTTAGGGAGTGATAGATCTAAAACACTGTCAGCCCTGAGAATCTGGCTTGTTTGCTTGGCAGTTTGAAGATAATTGCAGATGAAGCCCACAGTTCTTTGTTGGTATCCCTTAAAAATGTAGATTCCTTGTTTGTCATCTGTTCTGTTGTCTTGTCAGGAGATGTTTATCCATGTATAAAGAAGACATCCAGTAAAAAGACAGCTCTTTTAAGGAGAGGGATGTAATTTTAGCACAGTTGCCACAGAAATGCCTAGGACCGAATTCAGCCATGGCTGTGCTGGGAGATGTCTTGCTGGATTTCATGCTCTTTTGCGAGCCACGTGAAGAAAAAAGCACCTGGCAGGCCACTGCTAATTGCATCTGCAGAAGGTGAGACAAATAACAATGAATACAAGCACCCGTTAAGTGCAGACTCATCAGTTAGCTAAGTATGCTCCTGATTCCCTTCTTCCTGCGGTCCCTGGGGCTGCACCAGGCAGGTAATTGTGGAGGCTCTGCTTTTCAGCAGCTCCCAGCACTTCTGCATATCTCCTTTCTGGGCATTGGCTCTCCTTAAGCAAATGTGGAAAAAGATGCATGCTTTCCTGGATTTATTGACAGCTTCTTGCTACTGTCCAACTTACCTGTTTTGTAATAGAATTATCAAAGCCAATATCTTACTTAAGTACCTCTCAAAGAATATTTCTTAGTCTAGGCAAGGGAACCTAACAGAACATGTTTTTCTTTCTTCTGAAATGTCTTTTTGATAGTGAGGAAGCCTGGATTGGATACAAATTACACCAGCCCTTTTTGTGTATGTAGCCTTTATGCCTTGTCATTTATAGCATTTAAAGTGAGCAAATCACACATCCTCATGTGTTTTCCCTTTTATATCCATTTGCCAACTCAGTGTCATAGAACTGTTCGAGTTGCAAGGGACCCTTCAAGGCCATCTGGTCCCACTCCCTGCACTGAGCAGGGACACCCGCAGCTGCATCAGTGCCCAGAGCCCATCCAGCCTGACCTTGGCTGTCTGCAGGGATGGGGCACTACCATCTCTCTGGGCAACCTGTGCCATTGCCTCACTGCCCTTATTGATTATACTGACTTCATTATATCCACTCTAAATCTCCCCTCTTATAGTTTGAAATCATTTCCCCGTTCTATCTTACAGACCCTTCTAAAAAGCTGAAGAGAAAGAAGCACTGACTAGCACTGCCTGTGGTAACAATTATCAGTGAGATCTCTGCTTAACATGCAGAAAAAATGTCATGGGTGTTCTTGGGAAAACAGGTGGTCTCATGCTGTCTGAGTGTCAGGGATTTTGTTAAGGAGCAAGCTAAAGTGATTTCAGAACAGTCTGTGGTGTTTCTTGACAAAAATGGGGCACCTGAATGCCCTGGATTTAAGTAGTACCTGTCTCTAGAAAGAATACAAAGAAGGCCTGGGTAATTGCAGATCTGTTTAATTATCATCTGCAGGAGGAAAAAAATATATATCTGAAACAAAAGCAGCCTGGAGAGGTGCTCAACAAGTAAAGCATGTGGGGTTTTTAGGAGAAAGTCATCTCAAACCAAAGTAATCCCATGTGACAAGACAAAGACATCCCACGGCTTTGGGGAAGGCAGTACTTGACAATATGCTAAGCCTTTTGGTACAGTTGTGTCTGGTGTGATTCTGGATGAAATGGGCACCAAGTGATTGGATGATTGTATCTAAATGCTTTTTTGGGTGTTTGCCCAACGTTCTTTCAATCTTGGGTGGTGAATAGAGAGTATAGGTGCATGTATGGAGGAACCAGCTATTTCCCCACATAGGGTAGTGGGGAGAACATGTAGGCTGCTGGGAGAGGGAGGCAGAATTCAAGCCTTGAATGGAGAAATGGTCATGGAAAAAGTAGGATGCCATGCAATACAGGTAAATGCATGTTGATCCACTATAGGAGCTCTATAGACAGCATTAACTCTATAGACTAGCAGCAGGAACAGCTGGTGTTTATACTGGATCACAAGCAAAACACGAGTCAACGAAACTTGTCCTGTTGTGAAAAAGAAAACATCACACTGGGCTGTGAACAGACCTGCAGACAGCAAAGCACGTGTTGTGATCTCTTCATGCCACTCAGCACGTGTAGGGTTGCCTTGTGCAGTAGGTGTTGATGCTTTCCAATAGGGCTGCTGCATGTGTGGCTTAAGTAGTGTCAATCATTGGGCATCTCTACACAGATGTGATAGATGGAAAATCCTGAAGCACAGCCTTGTCTCTCTGGGTCACCTTGTTTGGATGCCTATAGTCAGATGCAGAGACTGCAGGCACTTCGCTAATCCCAACCCTTCTGTTATTCTTTCCTACTGAATTTTCAGTATTCATGTCTTTCCTCTTGATTCTTTCTCTGCTGCAGCCATCCTGTAACCTTGCTTTGTCTTAGGTTTTGGTTTTGGTTTTTTTCTTCCTGATTTTAGGGAGCTGGGCTGCAGTGAAGTTAGGCATTGGGTCCTTGGACATGGCGTAACCCCTTGGAGGGGTGGCTTAAAGGATCACGCTATCTCCAGTCTCGGAGTCTGAGCAGGGCCGGTGAGAGGCAAATGATGGCAGGGGAGGGAGTAGGTAAGAGCCAACCTTACATATAAGAATCAGCCCCATCTCCCTCCTGGTGTTGGGTCTTGGGGCAGTGTTGTTTGCCTTCCTAGCACTATTGGCCATGGATCTCCCCAATCCATGGCTTCTGAGAATGGGCTTTCTCTTGCCTCACAGCATGAGCTAGGTAATCTTAGTGCCCTTTTCCAACCTTAATGATTCTGTGGCTCGGGATCCGGCTGCGTTGCAGTGATAGAAATCTGAAAGAGGACTTGAATTGCTTAGTCAGAGCTAGCATGTGGCTCTCCAGGCATGCAACCCATTCTTAGGATCAAGTTGGCTGGACTGTGTTGTGCCTCAGCTTGTGTCACGAGAACACCTAAATGCAAATCTGGGCACCAAATGAAGCATCTCTTGTTCTTTTCCAAGTGATACCTGCAACACTCCATCTTCCACAGAGGGCAAAGAAACACTCTCCAAGTGCATCACTTCAAGTGGAGGCTCAGCAGCTTTTCCAGATGTTAGTTCAGTAATGTGAGGGCTAAACAAACAGCAGCAGATGGGAAGTCCCCTGTTGTTGTGCACCATGAAGCCGGTCGATGACTCCAAAACACATTTTGCAGAGTTGCTGCTCACAGTGGGTTGGTTTGAGTGAGAAATGAGCGACAGCCAAAGGAAATGAGAGAGCAGCAGGAACGCTGTTATATCCTTCTCAGATGTGATTAGGAAAGGGTGTTAGAAGGTGATGGCTCTCCTCGAGGCTGTGCGTGCTGCTGCTGTAGAAGGGTAAATGGCCTTTTTTTTTTTTTTTTCTTTTTTTCTTTTTTTTAAGACTTTCTCTGGAAACTCTTTACCCGTTGTGTTGTTCCCAGGGGCAAGAGAGAGAGGTTATTTCAAGAGTCCTTTCCCAAAAGCGTGTTCTATTATGTGATGTTTTAGTTTCTTTAGAAGCTATGCTTTCCCTCAGGATATTAATCAGTTTGGCAAAGCTTTTCCTTGTATGTTTCAAAAACTCATTTCTGCCTCCATTTGTTTGAAAACACTTAAGGTTTGCTTTAGCCTCCAGCCCATTGTGCTCCTGTGGTGTGGTGTTCTCCTGGAGCAGACCTTCCATCACACAGAACTACAACAGAACCTTCTGCAGCTGATGCTTTCGTACAGAGCTGCCTCTAGCTTGGACTCTGCTTAAAGGCAGTCACAACTTCATCTCACCAATTCGTCTGGAAATTCCCTGCTGCGTTCAGGTAAATGTCCACAAGATCAGATAGAACCAGACTGGCAATGGTAGGAGCTGGGAGGTGTTAAGGTTTATTCATGCTCAAGGGACTGTGGTGTGTTGTGAGCACACCATGGGTGATGTCTCTGCAAGCAGAGGCCAGGCACTAATGCCATCCTGCATGACTGTGAATGAATTCACCCTGTATTCAGCACTCTTCATCCCTGCTGGGCTGGAGCTCATGCTGCTCACTGCACACACAGATGCTGCCATTTGCAGTGCTCCTTCAGCCAGGCTTCCACACCCTGTGCTTCTCAACCCCGACAGACTGGGCTGTGATGTAGCACACACAATGTGACCTCTATTCTTGGGCTGCACAGCCTCTGACCTGCTCCTTTGGGCTGTAGGGTGATGGATAAGTGCCCACTGGAGGTCCTGACAAAGCAGAGTGAACAGCAGTGCTGTATTAGCCCCGTACATCTCCTTCTCTCTCATTGGATCTGCAGCTTTCACTGCAGCTTTTCATGGTTACATAAATACGGCCTATTTTCCCCAGGAATTAACATCTTGCTCGCTAAGTTTAGGTTTTCACAGGCACAAAAAAAACCCAAGCCATCTGATGCTTCACGTGCAGCTGGGATGCTGGCACATCCCCGAGGAGCAGCAGTCCCTGGCCATGCAGAGCCTTTACAGCAGTGCTGACTGGCCCCAGTGAGCAACACAGCCCTGCCACATCCTGGCATGGCACTGCCACCACCACCCACAGGGTCCCATCCTTTTCCCTTGGCCAGCCGTACCCTGCTGCATCCCTGCAGCCTGTATGCTTTGCCCGGTGCCCAGGGTGGGGAGGGACAGGAGGTTGGCTGTGCTCTTGGAGCATGCAGCAGATGGTTCCTCACTCCCCAGATGTGTTTTGTTGTTTTCCCTTCGATGCGTCGCACCTATTGACTTTATCTGCAGCATCCACATGGTGGGATCTCTGTGTTTTTCTGGAATTGCTGATGGAAAGAGGAGGGAGCTGAGATCAACAGAAACAGGAGAGGGGCTGGGTGATCCCCGTTTCAATGGGATTAGCAGTGGGCTTTGATGCTGGAAGGAAAGGCAGTGCTTGCAGCTCTGCTGTGCTTGGATTTCTCCATCTCTATTGTTGTGATATTAAAATGGTGGATTGCGTTTCTTCTGAATGTTTGTGTCCTGGGTATCTGTGATGGTACAGTAAACCAATAAATAACACCAGGGCTGAGCTAGTTGGAAATAAAGCTAACTGGAGCAAGAGGAGAACATGTCAGAGGTAAGTGAACCACATATAGCAAAGGCTGCAGGGGAACCTTGCAGGTGGCAGGAGGGTGTGCAGGTGGGGAAAAGTGGGGCAGATGCATTCTCCTGCAGCGTGGCCTCTGGGACTGCTGCAGGTCATGCAGATCCCCTGTGTGATGGGCAGAGGAGTGAGCTGGTGAGTCAGAGCAGCCACTGCTGCTCCTGTGGCTGATGAGCACCGAGTCCTGGGCATTGGCAGCTGTGTTCCTTCAGCTGGAGACCCTGTACATTGCCAGGGTGCTGCTTGGCACTGCTTTAACACTTAGCAAAGCACACAGAGGCGTTGATGTATTTCTACAAGTGCAGCAGCTCCTGGCTGCGGATGTTTGATCAGAGAATGATGATGAAATTACAGCAAAATACAAGAAAGTTGGAATGGAATCTCACTTAGAGGTGGCAGCCAAGCCTGTGAGCTGCTTGGTAGAGGTGCTATGTTCCAACATAGCCCAGAGGGGTGGATACCTAGGCTGTGGGCTGGTAAATCCCCACCTGCATTGCCTGGTGACAGACAGCCATCCCCCTGTGTTCATGTTTGCTGAGAGCAGGTCATGGGGAGATTGCTTTAAAGCATTTCTTTAGAGATTTACCCTTTATGATATGGGATTCAAACGTAATATCAAAATGAGTTATTTTATTAAAAGGTTTTAAATACGAGCTACGGGGTAGTTGGAAACATCAGGGCCATTTTAGAAGGAATTTGCTATAAATCTTTTCTCACAGAAGCTTTCTAAAATATTACCCTGCAAAGTACAATTCTCTTTATCTGCAATTTAATTACACTTCCCGCCGTGCCTGTGTCAACACAGCTCACTTTGATCTCCATTAACTCCAACCCAGCCCAGGGACGTAGGAGAAAAATGGTGGTTGGCAGAATGGTCTGTGAGTTGCAACAGGAGGTGGTGGGTGCCCCCATCCCTGCAGACAGCCAAGGTCAGGCTGGATGGGCTCTGAGCACTGATGCAGCTGTGGGTGTCCCTGCTCAGTGCAGGGAGTGGGACCAGATGGCCTTGAAGGGTCCCTTCCAATCCTATGGTTCTATATGAGTAATGGATCAGGAGGATCCAGAGTAGAGCTTTGTTGATGGAATGTTTTGTTGGCAGCCCTCCACTCCCCCGATGTCTGTATGTGTGAGTGAGATCTGATGGTTGTGTTACAAAACCAGGGTCATTTGTGACATCCTGCAGTTGCCCAGGGAGAACCTGGAAGTGTGGAAATGCATTAAAACAAAAATGACACGCTAGGAGTTGAACCCTAAGTGATGCTGTGTTTAAATTTGGCTTGGGTTCAGGGAAGGGCTGAAGTGGATTGTTATTTAACTGGAACAAGCCAGAGGCATCAGATGAACCTCAACCTTTAACCTTGGCTGAGAGGAGATTGTATCAACCACTGCATTTTTGTAGGGTATTTTTCAGCACTTGTCTCCTCATCACCGGAGATGTGACAAATCCAAGTCAGGATGACCTGGGCTTTGCAAGGGGAGGATAACAGCAAGGAAAATATTTCCTTACCAAGATGAGCTGTGAAGGAGGGAATCCAGGCTGGAGCAGTGGGATCAGGCCTGCAGTGCTGCTAATCCCTGTGTTTTCATAGTAAGTTCTGCGGGATGCTCCTTCCCCAGGGATGTTGCCTGGTGATGATGTGCTATCTCAAGTCATGCTGCTTGCTAGTAGCACAGGGATGTCAGCCCAGTGCTTTGTTAGCTGAGAAAAGGCAATGAGAGAAAAATAATGACTGATTTAACTGCTTGGGATTTGTGGTGTTTGTTTGTTTCTGATGCCTTAAGAAGTGAGTGAGCAGGAGCTCTCGTGGTCATAGAATCACTGAATTATTTGAGTTGAAAGGGATCCTTAAAGGTCATCTGGTCCAACCCCCTGCACTGAGCAGGGACACCCCCAGCTCCAGCAGTGCTCAGAGGCCATCCAGTCTGATCTTGGCCATCTGCAGGGACGGGACATCCTCTACCACTCTGAACATCTGCACTGGCATCCAGGGGCAGTGCTTCTGGCAGCTGAGTCAAGCCCAGGCCTGAGGTCTCACTGTTGAGAGGCAGAATCCTATTAGTGGGGTGCAGGGATAGGTTCTAGCAGAAGCCCTGGATACACACTCTGTTG
Organism: Lagopus leucura; assembly: GCF_019238085.1. Classification (NCBI taxonomy): domain Eukaryota; kingdom Metazoa; phylum Chordata; class Aves; order Galliformes; family Phasianidae; genus Lagopus; species Lagopus leucura. The sequence goes on along the minus strand of NW_024962266.1, from coordinate 4,702,188 downwards.
GCTGAAGGTGGAGGGCTGGGTGCAGGAGAGGGCTGGGAGGCTGTGCTGTGAGCAAGCCAAGGTTGGTTCCAGGGCGGGGGGCACACAGCAGAGGAGAGCAAGGGCTGGTCACAACCTAAGCTGCCAGGTGGGTTGGTTTCTTCCCTTTCCCATGCCGTGCAATAAGGTTAACGATTTCCCTTGACCCCTCTGACACAGAGGCTCTCTAATTAAACTCCCCACTCCCTTCTGTCTGCGCGACTGCCGACGATCCGAGGGCAGCATCCTCCCCTAAGCCTCAGAGGAGCTGATCAAAGCGATGCGGGAGGGACGCTCCCTTCCGAAGCGGGGAGGGTGACAGCAGCGACAGCTCTCGCAGACATCCCTCCTCCCCCCGGCATCTGTAGCGGGGCGGGGGGATTCTCCCAGCAGGTGAGAAGGCGAGGAGGGATGCGGAGGGACGTGCGGGTCAGGTGGGCACCGCTGCATCGCCGCCCATCGCGGTGCAGCCGCCGCGTTGCGGAGCGCCGGGTGAGGCTGTGCGGGGCTGAAGCGCGGGGCTCCGGGTGGGGTGCGGGGAAAGAAAGGGTTCGAAGGGCAGTGCGAGGGGCTGGATGCGAAGGGAGCTCTCTGCTGTGTCTCCAGAGCCTTCCCGAGCACGCGCGGGTGCAGAGGACAGGTCAACCGCGGTGAGTATCGCGCTGTGCGCCTGTCAGCAGTGCCTCCCTGCTCGGTTTATCTACTCGGCTCTGTGGGTTCTTAGTCTCCTGAAGCCCCCCCCCCCCCCCTCCGGGTCTGGTGTTTGTTTGGTTTGTTTTCCTCTTCCCCTTTGTGCTGCTGGTTGGGATGGCTCCCTTATCTTTGCTCAGGTGATCTCCTGGGATGGAGGGGGGTCGATAATCCTGATGTCATAATTGCTCCCCCTCCCTTTGTCTCCCAAGGAGAAACCCCAAAACGCATCCATGATGAGTCTGTCAGTTCTCCTGGATGGGGTCCTGCCGTAGGAGGGAGGTGGAGGAGGACGAGGGATGGAGGGTGAAGAGATAATCCTCACCACAGACTCTTTCTGGGATGCCTTCACTGCATTCTGTTTCTAAACGGATCGACTGACTTCACTGGCAAGCCAAGGGCATACCCACAGATGCTCCAGCCTGGCTGTGGGACTTGATGTTCCAAAGTCAGACAGACTTTGGGACCTCGGGGAAGTTGGGTGCCTCTCTGTTGTGCAGTTTTTGTGGGTGGGAGCAGGGGTGAGCAGCAAGCTGTTTCGTAACAGCACCTCCAAAAGCATGCAGCAAGGGGAGACTGCAAGAGAGGGCACCACGTAGGCACCCATCCCAGCTGTCAGAGAGAGAAGGGGCTGCTGGCCTCTGGGAAATCCTCTGCTTGGCCCCACATGCGGGTGAAACTGTTAATGAGGAAATTTTGAAGGGGCTTAAGGTATTACAAGGATTGATTTCAGTTAAAGCGCATCGAAGCAGCCGGTCAGGGCAGGGATTAAGAAAATGCACTCACTGGCGTATAGTGCAACCCCAGTTCCATTAATTTAGTTGGGAAGAGGCTTTGTGCATTTTTAATGTAATCAGGTTTTAAAAGGCATGCTGCATTGGGCAGCCTGAGCTTTGGGATCTCCCCCGGCCCTGGCAGAGCTCCTGGCCCTTTGCATGCAGCTGCTGCTCCCATCAGCTCCTTGCTCTCCTCCTTGGCCATCCCCTCTGGTCAGGGGGACCTGGAGGTTATCTGGAGCTCAGCCTTGTCCTGGCAAACAGGAAACCTTTGCACTTTGCTCACTACGCAGGCGGCTCCATCCTGCTCTGTCCCACCAGCTTAGTGGATACTGCCTTCTGCTCCCTGCTGGGAGATCTGTTCCAGCAGCGTCTGTGTGCCCGTGCTCAGGGAACCCTGCCACCCCGTCAGTCCATTCATCCCTCCCTACGGCTTCCTATGAGCTCCCACTGCCCAGATGAGGAGATGCTTTCTTTGAGTTCGTCTATGTGAGTACTTGAGCCTTGTGATGGTGGAAGGAGAGATCCACAGACGCATGAAGTCCTCCTGTTCTTCTGTTTGCAGCACCACGATGGCCAGTAATGCCAGCCATGACTCGCAGGAACGGGAACAAGAGGTAGTTCAGTCCTCTTAGGGAGGTCGCCCTGGAGCTTTGCCTTTTGAGGACCGACCTTCGGAGGCACTGCATGATGAATGCAGCTGTGCTGAGCCCTGCTGCTCCATGCTGAGCCGTGACACCAAGCTCGGACCTGCAGCTGGACTTACCCCATGGCTCTGCTCCCAGGAGGAAATGCTGTCTTTTCTCTGTGATCATCCTTCAAGTCCAAGAGTCTTCCATTGGAAAACTGACGAGGATCAAATGGGTTGAGAGCAATGGGCCCTCCTTTTCTGGCAGAGGATTCTTTGTTATATTTTTAAGTGCCAGGGCGTGAAACTGTGAATCCCTCCTTCCTACACTCCTGTTTCCTGCAAACCACCCTCCAAGCCAACCAGATAGAGGATTGGCCATAACTGGAGTCCTGAATGGCTGCGTTACTGATCCCACGGAGGTAACTGCACGGACACCACATCCCTTGTCTATCCTGTTGCTGTCTGCCTCATTCTGTGAGCCTCATGGCTCCTTCCTGCCCTTCCCCTACCTCCCAACCTCCTACCAACCCATGTTCTTTCCCCCACGTCCTGTTCTGGAATCACGACCTGTGTTCCATGAGCTGAGCTCTGTGCTCACAGTGCAGCACCGCAGCCTCCTTACTGCCATTCCCTGCTGCAGCCTCTTCATCTCAGGCATTGGAGAGAAATCTGAGCAGCAGTGCAGCAGTGCATGCCACATCTCTTGCTGAGGAAGCCGTGAGCTTCATCAAGGCACGGCTGAGGAGAATAAGGGCTGGGGGAAGGTGGCATATGGGAAAGGTACCAGTGGGATCCTATAGCCACTCAGTGTCAGTCTGAGCACAGCAGGCTCAGCTGGGGATGCAGTTCCCTGCATGCAGGGTGTCTGCTTTGCTGTGGGGGGTGGATGTAGGGCAACGTCCTGAGACTGCTGGTCACAGGTTCGGGTTTTAGAGCTATTCTTGCCACTGAAGATCCCCAGGTTCTGTGCTTGGAGCTGCCTGTGCTCTGCCAGGGAGACACTCGTTGCATTTAATTAACATTTAATTTGCTGTAAGATTACATGAAAATGTGCAATAATAGAAACTCTCTGCAGGGCGGGAGGAGAAAGGGGACAGGCGTGCTACAGATTAGCTCAGTGCTGAAGTGTTCTGCATAGGGAAGGGAGAAACGCTGTGCTTCCCTCTGCAGTCTCAGGGATTGTTTGGCATCTGCTCAGCAGCAGGGCTCAGAGGGAGCTTCCAGAGGGAGTCTAGCAGCTGAGAAGTGCATGCCACAGCCCTCCCATGCTCAGGAGTGACCCACGAGGGGTGCTCTTAGGCTGGGGGGAGCTCAGGCTCTGCCCTTCTAGACACTGTCCAACCATCAGTTGGCATCTGTTTCTGAGGGGAGACGATGCCAGTCCAGTGCCATGCATGTATGTTCCATCTCCTTCTTCCTTTGTGTTCCCTTCCTTTCCAAGCTCTCTCTATCCCAGTGATGCTGTTCTCATCAGTTGTGCTGGGAAGGAGTTGGCAGGGAGCTGAGGAGCCTATGTGGGAGCAAAGCACTGGAACTGCTCCGAAATTCAAAGGGAAAAGCAGTAAGGTCCTTTTCTGCATGGATAAACCTGCCATGGAAGAGGAAGCTTTAGCCTGCTTATGTAATGCTGAGTCTAAAGAAGTGGGCCAGGCTCCCCTGGCTCTGCAGCACAGCTCACATCACAGGTGCCTTGCTCCTTCCTGCCCTCCAACCCCTTCCTGCCCTACAGCATAGGCACCACCCTGTTCTGATGCAGCTGATTGCAGGTGTAGCTGCCCTCCTGCTCTGCTGAGGGCAGGCCCTTCCAGGACACCACCTAGTGCACAGCCTTTCTGCTAGCTGGACCAGTAGAACAACTGGTTGGCATTGGGCGAGCCAGTATCCATGCTGTATCCATCCTTAGCATCCTCCTGGAGATGCTTCAGGGTTCCTCCCGCAGGTGAGGGACGAGGGATGCAGATCTGACATGGCACAGAGCCGCTGAGCTGTGTCATCTTTGGGGTTTTGTTTTGTTAGCTCTGGCTAGAGTTATAATCCTCTTCTTTGGTTTTCCCCTGCTCACCCCCCTGCTCCCTCACATCGACCACAGGAACAGAGGGATGAGGACTCGCCTGGGCTGCCTGTCTCACAAATCAGACTCATATAATGATTTCACAGCTATTCTTCCGGACAAGCCCAACCGGGCTTTGAAGTGAGTATAGCTGCAGCATCCCCACCCCATCCCACCTCTGTCCTCCTCTCCCTGCCCACCACTCCTCTTGAACTGCCTTCCTTTTGTTGTATGCTGTAGGCTGCCCAGCCCCATCCAACCCATCCTTGGACATCTCCAGGGATGGGGGTAATATATCCCTCTGTCATAGCAAATCAAAGTCTGAGCAGTTGGCTTTGTCGAAGAGGTGAGCAGCAATTCCAGGTCACAGTCCTCCTTAGCTGAGTGTTATTAAACACTGCCTAAATGTCCTGTGTTAGTTTGCACAGCACGAAAGCAGATGCCTCAAACAATACGGAGTCCTGATTTAAGGCAAGTGGGATGGAATCCATCTGATCCCACGTCTGAGCTCACCTTCTCCTTGCAGTCAGGAGAGAGAAATAAACACTTCTGCAGGGGTGGGTTTCGTTTCACTTAACTTTTGACATTTACAATGTAAATGTCTGCATCTGAACTTGTTCCCTGCTCTTTGCTTTGAGTCGGTAAGGAAAAATTGGTCCCTTTCTGGGTGTGATTCATCTGCCTTGCTTTACCTGTCTACCTGAGGACGAGGTGAGGAGACCCATGAGAGTCCCTTGGCATCTCCCCACTGACTTTGCAGGGAACCAGGGGGACTTGCACACTTGGAGACCTTTCTATTGTAGACCTCCAAAGTTTGGTGAGAAGAATTCCAGCCTTCCTTGGTGTGCTTGTCAAACAGCCATGGGTTGTCTGTAATCTGCCTCTTCTTTCTTCCAGAAGACTGTCAACAGAAGAAGCAACGAGATGGGCAGACTCTTTTGATGTCCTTTTGTCCCATAAATGTGAGTAGAGATCAACTTGTACCACCTTTTTTCCCCTAGGCACTGTGTGTAGGTAGGGCAAACTAAGGTACACACACTGCATGGCACAGGAGTGGTCCCTTGGGTACCTCTTACCCCGAGGAAGTGGTAACAGTGATTCACGGGCCGGGCTTCATTGCCACCACTCATCAGCACTCCACTGTATTAATATTTTATCTTCACATTTGCAAAAGGTCATTGAGCAGGGGGTTATGGCACCATAGCGTCCCATTCTTTCCATTCATAGAATCGTTCAGGTTGGAAAAGGCCTTTAAGATCATCAGGCCCAACCCATTGCCACCGTGCCCACTGACCATATCCCTTGCAGAATATTGTAATCCAGGCCTGCAGAGCTGAAATTCTCAGAGCCATCTGGTGAATCTGACTGATTGCTACCATCAATTGCAGTAGGAAATCCAATGTGCAGTTAAATAACCTTGAACTCTGTGCTCTGTTGCAGTCCTTATGAAGAAACCATGCATGGTAGCACTTGGCTGGCTCTAATTTATAGTTCCCAGTGCAAACCTGAAAGTTTCACATCAAGAAACATTATGCAAACATATAATCAGCGCCTCACTCCATTCAATAGATCAATCATATCAGTTCTGTTCAGAATGCGTTACCCTGCTTCACCGGTGCATTCGTGCTGAGGAATTATAAACAAGGCAGGGAAGTTCACAGTATAGATTCATTAATTTGTTTCTATTTAAGAGTAAAACGAGTGAATTGAGGTTGGGAAGAAGTCAGTGTGGGCGGTGAACTGATTTACCGCCATAAGGAACGAGCTGACTTCCTTAGCAGGTCAGGATTTGCATATTAAAGCATCAGGATAGAATTATATTATTATTTTGAATAATATGCAGTTTATTTTCTGGATTTTCGGCTGGGATGACAACAGTTTTGGCTGAGAATTAGGTGACAATTCTGAACAGGCTGGCTGTCCAAGGCAGAAAAAGCAATATGTAATTATAGCAGCAGTATCTCGTTGAGATCATGGCTTGCAGGCAGTAGGAAACGATCGTGTATCTGGGTATGGCCAAGAGGGAACATTTCTTTAGTCCAAATCTGGAACACGAAGGGAAAAATACACAAAAGAGACAGAGGTGCCTGAAGAATGGGCAGTGAGAGAGGACAGGATGTTCACATTGATGTTACAGCTCTGTCTTTAAACTCAAGCCCTTGTTCTTCCTTCAATAATGCTAAAGTTGTCCATTTTTCTCCTTTTTGGACAGAGGCTGCAACAAAAATGTGTTGGTTACAAAAGGCAGTGAAGTTGCCTTTTGTCTGTGTTTTGGAATTACACACACTGTTCCCTCTTCAGCTGAGTGCTGTGAATGCCAAATCGAGTTTCAGCCCAATTACTTCATCCAATAGCGTTACAAGAATATCTGGTTCTATTAATCAATTAGCCTCATAGAGCGATCAATGAAACATCAGAATCTTCCCTGTCTCTATGATGGGAAGTAATTATGGTAGTTCTTTGGCACCTAGTGAAAAACATTTAGTTCCTGATAGGAACTCGTGCCTTATCTGACCAAAATTTCACAGTAAGAAAGCAACATCTACAGTAAAGCTGCCAGCTAATCTGCACTGAGTGCCAAGAGAAGTACAGAGCTGTATCAGCCAGGTTTCCCTGTGACTGCCCAGGTGAACAACATCAGCCAGCCACAAATTCCATTCTATGCTTCAGGGCATGGGCTGAGCACCAGCTGTGCTCGTGGAGGATTCCCCTGTGGCTTGCAGTGCTAGCAGGTGGGCTGCTGCTGCCTGCCACGTCTGTCACACCTCCTTCACTATGTGGACATTTAGCTTCTTTTGGAAGGAGGCTGTGACGCTGATTTCAGGGAGCTGAGTGGGGCTCCAGTGCCACACTGGGATACAGTGCCACATTAGGATATAGCACAGCCCAACTTCCTTGGCAGCCCCAGACAAATAGGTCAACACAACAATACCTGACTTGCTCTTGCTAACGGGAGAAGCGAATCAGCTTGAAACCATGGCATCAGCCAGCCAACCCTCTTCATGCAGCGGGAGCCTTGTCCCAGCTCATTGCAAGAGACATCTCCCGGAGCAGTGTGCCCTTGGGCCAGGGCTTGTGAGCATGGCAGGCAGCAGGAAAAGGGAGCTCAAGCCTGGTTTACAGCAGGCGTTTGCAAAAGCAAGAGGAAGGATCATATATAGCATGTTCCCTTGGGTGCTCGGGGAGAAAAAGCAGTGGCTGCAACTTGCTAGGTTCTGGCATTCTTTTCCTATTCAGTGCTGGATTAGCAATGGCTCCCAGGGAACTGGAGCTCTGTGGTCTGCAGAGCGTGTGTGCATGATGTGAGTAACAGAGGAGAAATCCCCCCGCTGTACCCGTGCCCAGGAGGTGCAGTTCTGGTCAGCCAGACGGAGATTCCTTTTGACAGGCTGCCGCAGGGAGATGCACACAGTGGCATGTCTCATTCTGCATCCCTTGAGGGGCTGGACACATGGCTTCTCATTTGTCCAGGATCCAGCAGGACAGTCTGTCCTCAACCCTTACTCACTTATCAATGAAGCATCTGACATGGAAAACCTTGGCACTGAGTTTCCATTTTTATCTCATAGATTATTTTTTTTCTACAATGTTGTGAACTTGATGCTCTTCTGCCCAAATTTTATTGTCCTCCTCCTCCTGTTGTCTACACCTTGCTGCTCTTCCTACACAGCATAGGAATATCCCTTCCTACTCCCAGTTCTCTCTAAGCCAGAACAGCATCAGCATGAGCTAGTGACAGGCACCTAGCATTCATCAAAGCAATGCTAGGCAGCAGTGAGAGTGTACATATGCTATGCAGAGCATTGTGACCTTGTCCCTTCAGCCCTGTCTGGTAAGGAATTACCTATAACCCCAGTTGGGGCTGTTCAGTATGGAGAGGAGAAGGCTCTGGGGAGACCTGGGAGTGGCCTTTCAGTGTCTAAAGGGGCTGTGAGAAGGAAGGGAACAGACTCTTCAAGCAGGGTCTGTGAGATAGGACAAGGAGAAATGGTTTCAAACTGAAAGAGGGGGGATTTAGACTGGATATAAGGAAGAAGTTTATTACAACAAGAGCAGTGAGGCACTGGCACAGACTGCCCAGAGAGCTGTGGGTGCCCCATCCATGCAGACAGACAAGGTCAGGCTGGAAGGGCTCTGAGCACTGATGGGCAACCTGATCTAGCAGAGATCTATCCTGTGATAGTTCTAAAGATATCGAACCAGAAAATGGTTTGAGTTGGAAGAGACCTTTAAAGATCAACTTGTTCCAACCCCCTGCCATAGGGACATCTCTGCCTACATCAATTTGCCCAAAGTTCCATCCAACCTGGGATGGGACACCCACAGCTTCTCTGAGCAGCCTGTGCCTACCCACCTTCATGAAGGATTTAATACAGCTTATCATCCCCATGCTTTTTTCCCCATTCCCTTTGGAACTGTACTTCTCAGGTGCTCCACGTGTCTTCTAGCCTACTTCAAAAGGCTGACCCAACAGCAGATGTTCTCCTGTTCACATCACACAGCAACCTCCGTGCTTCTCAGTTGAAATGAGCTTTGAAATGCAAATTCATCAGGGATGCTTCCTTGGTAGCCTTCACATACAGGAGATGAAAGCCAACAACCGTGTCAAATGCCAGCTCAGGTCCTCCTGCCCTTCCCATTAGTTTAGCCACTGTCCCATGACAAACCTGTTGGCAGTGATTTAGCACTGTGCAGTGATGCAGGCTTCTACCTCTGTGCCTGAACTTCCAGCTGGAGGTACAGGCAGGCAGGCAGAGGCCAAAGGGTTGATCTGCAGAGCAGAGCGGCCTCCGGTCCAGGATGACCTCTCCTCCATCCAAGCTCTCCTCAGCAAGGTCCTCTCAGGTCTGCCCTGATTGTTTCCAGCTCCCCAAGGGCTTTGGGGAGGAGATGACAGGAATGTATTAAAAAAAACCATGGAGCTCAGCCAGATACTATTATTTATATATCCTCTGTCTAAACTTGCTTCAAAATAAAAAGGAGCTGATTGATGTGAGAGCATGTGGAGACCTCTTGGTCCCAGCTGCTGCTCTGCTCTCTGGGGCAGGGCTGAAGCCAAAGCCTTTCTCATCTCATCAATCACCACGTCCACTTGTTTGAGCAGATACTACGTTCTGCAGATATTATATTTGCCATGCACAGCTGCTATTTTTGGCAAATGGTTCTCTCTCAGTGCTGGGACTGTTGCAGAGGAAAGGGAAAGTTCAGGACAGCGAATCACAGCATCATAGACTGGCTGGAGGAGGAAGGGACCTCTAAGATCGTCCAGTTCTGACCCTTGCTGTGGGCAGGGTTGCCAAAGCACTTAATCAGGCACCAATCTGGCTGCCTAGGGCCCCATCCAACCTGCCCTTGGGTACCTGCAGGGATGGGGCGCCTGTAAATTCTCTGGGCAGAAGGCAAGTGAAAGGGAAGACAGAACTCTACAGGGACACACAGTGGAGATGGTGTTGTCAAAACAGCTTGTTTGGGTGCTGGAATGATTAACATTAAGCATCCTACAGTCTGATGATTTACCAAATGGCAAAATCTCAGGGAACTGCTGCTTTTCCCCATTCATACTTAGTGAAATCTGTCAGTTCAGCTGTTAATGTCCTCTCCTTTTCCTCCTCTAAGGGCTCCTCTCTCCTTTGTCAAGTCCTCCACATAAGCACTATGAATGTTACAGGCATTAAATAGCAGAGTTTAGAATATCTGTGTATCTCTGGGTTTCAGGAACTGGAGTAGCTCAAAAACAGTCTTCTCTTGCTCCATATCTACCTATTCATAGAGGTGCTTGGAGCAGCCAGGGGAAGCATGACTGACAGGTGCTAGCTTCCTAGAGGTGCCTTTGGACACTCCATTCTGCGGGCTTCTCAAGGGCTGACATTGCCTTACTGCTTTGGTTTTGAACCCACAATTTGTGCTCAGCAGTGCCCTTGGATGAGAGCCCTCCTTTGCCCACAGCTGCAGCCCCAAACCTTTCTACAAGTGCGTTAATCACTGGGTGTGATACAGCTATTTCTCACCCTCCCAGGGCTGACAGGAAGAAGGCAGTGTAGCTGAGGTGGAGACATTCCAGTTTTAGCTGCTGGGTGCTGTGCCACAGCAGCTCTTTGCAATGCAGAGTGCTGATGGAGCAGTTAGCATTGCCAAGCCTGTCAGTGAGGGATCTTCATGAAGCCTAAAGCAGAGAGTAATAGCCTGGAGCTTGGTCCTATCTGGCCATGCATCTTCTCTGCTGGTCCCTCTGAGGATCCAGGCAGTCAGATATCTCCCCTGCCTTGGGCTGTTGGCTGCTGTTTGACACTTGGAGCAGTTCGTTGGGTGAGGTGGAGCTCACCCCTTGCAGCAGTGCAGGAGGAGATCCAGGCTTGCAAACCCTGTCAGCCTTTGCCTATCTCAGCCAATATCCACTCCCATCGTTCTTTCCCTGAGCCTGACCTTGCTGAGTGCTCTCCCGACTCCATCAGTATTTATAGATGCTTCCTTGGAAGCAGCCAAGGCTGACTGGGGAGGTTTCCAGTCATGAGCTACAACTATTCAGACCCTACTGGAAAAGTTAGAGACGTGTTACTGGAAAAAAAAACAGGAGCCAAATTTATCCTTCAGCTTAGCAAAAGAGAAGGGGTGTGTGTAAAGCCTTCAGTTAGTTCTACTCTGCTCGTGCCATTCAGGGAAAGGAAATAAAAAACAATAGCTGTGTCCATAAATACACCCAGCTGGGGTTTAAGAGCACATTGATGCCTAATAAATCTCTCAACGTTTCTATTCTGCCCCAGCTGAGTCAGATTACATTACTGGAATGTCACAATTGCTGAGCATTAGCAAGTGATAAGAACACTTTTACTGCTGACTAGACGAGTAGTAATTACGCTGTGTCCTTTCCCTCTCTCCTTTATTGTAGCTGTAACAGTTGTGCTCTCCAAGATCCTTCCTCTGTGTGAGTGGGAACTAAAAATATGTCATAAGGCAATAAAGCAAAGTGATGGAGAACGTCAGAGACGAGTCCACACGTGCTCTATTTTATTAAAGGCTTTTCTTAGTGCCCCACTTTGTAACATCCCGTCATTAATGTGGACAAGGTGGTGTGGAAACAGGTTGCCTCATTCAAGCTTCAAGTGTGTCCAGAAAAAGCAGGGAGCTGTGTGGGGTCTGGAGCACAGTGTGATGGGGAGCAGCTGAGGAAATGGCATGGGGCAGTGTGGAGAAGAGGAGCTCAGGGGAGACCTTGCAGTTCTCTACAGCTCCTAAAAGGAGGCTGCGGTGAGATTGGTCAGCCTCTGCTCCTGGTAACAGTGATAGGATGAGAGGTGACGGCATCAAGTTGTGCCAAGAGAAGTTTAGGTTGGGTGTGAGGAAAAACTTCTCAGAAGAACCCTGGAGGGGTTCAAGAACTGCGGAGATGTGGCACTGAGGAACGTGAGCTGGAGCAGTCACAGGTTGGACTAGATGATCTCAGTGGTCTTTCCAACCTTAATGATTCTATGGTTGTTTCAAATTTCAGAGGTTTGATATGTCAGTGCCAAAGAAAGCATTTTGCTATGTTGGCTGGCAAAAACTAAGTTTTCATTAATCACAGTGAATAATGCTTGGCTTCACGTGGCATCACTCTAGATGATGGATAATGAGATCATGGAGTGTGCTGTCACACATCTATGAGAATGGCTTCGGTTGGGCAGGAGCAGATGGAGGGATGCTGTAGGATTGTTCCCAGCTTGCTTTCTCCTCCCACTGTAACTCCCCTTGTATTCCTTGCAGATGGGCTGGCTGCCTTCCGTGCTTTCCTGAAGACTGAGTTCAGTGAGGAGAACCTGGAGTTTTGGCTGGCCTGTGAAGACTTCAAGAAGACCCGCTCAGCAGCCAAGCTGGCTGCCAAGGCACAACGCATCTTTGAGGAGTTCATTGACGTTCAGGCTCCCCGTGAGGTTGGTAGGCAGAGCTGCCCTTCGGCAGGGAATGGGTCCTGTCCCCCTGGTGGAACTGCAGGGCCTGGGGGATCTTCCTTCCCCTGGAGGTGATGAGGAGGAGGGGGTAAAGAGGAGAAATCTTCCTGTTACAGGAAAGCCTCCTGCCTGCTCCAATGCCTCTGCTTGCAGTGACTCATCCCCTGGTGAGGGCAACTGATTTGATGATGCTAAATTAGTCATTGCCAATGAGTTTGCTGGCAATTGCAACTTACATTTCCTAACCTCACCAGCTTCCTAGGAGATCCTCCCCACCAACTTTACTACTGCTCCCCAGGCAGGCAGTTGGGCTCACTCCTCACAGGACATTGTGTCTAGAAGCATCCCACCAATGACTAACTTGTTGACTCTCCGGGGAAGAGTGTTTATCTGCTGACTAACACCAAATTCAATTAGACCTCCTGAAAAGATGCGAGCAGGAGCTCAGAGCTGAACAAAAAGTGCAGTCACCACCTGAAGCCTGGCATTGTTCAGCACTCTTCAATGTACTGACAGGCTGATGCGGCTGTCAGATCCTGTGTCGTGATGTTGCTTTGTGGTACTGTATTCATAATGCAGTGCTTGCAGCACTGCTCTCCCACAGCAGTCTTCTTGCATGTGTGCTTGTCATCATACGGGTGCTGCAAGGGATCAGAGAATCACAGAACGGCTTTAAAGGTCATTCAGTTCAAACCCCTGCCATGGGCTGGCTGCCCACCAGGTCAGGCTGCCGAGGGCCCATCCACGGCCTGGGGGATCTCCAGGGATGGGGCAGGGCTCATCCTAAGAAGGCTCTCACAACCCCATCTGTGCACTGACAAGGCCATTGCAAGGCCACCGATGGCACCAGGTGGTGTGGACATCTCAGGGTGCAGTGCCCTCAGTGAGCATCTTCCTGCTGGGAGATCCACAGTTCTGCAGGGCTGTTTCTGGGTTAGAAACGTGAGTGCAGGTTGGATGAGGTCCTTCCTAAAATCGAGTCCTTTTGTCATAATTCTGGCTTGCTAGTGACTCTCAAGTGGCAGAGGGAGCTGATCTGTTCTGCTGCCATCAGGGTTACAGCAGGCAGCTTTACTTTTGAGACAGCTTTTAGTCTGGGCGCTTGTTAATAATGACAAATAACATCTTAGCAGCCAGGTTTTCAATACTAACCCTAAGAAATGCTGACGGCTTGCTAGCAAAAGAAAACAGGAAAGCTCTTGTTGTTGGCTTCACAAACACACTGCAGTCATAACACAAGGGCTGTTTATTTTTTAAAGTCCCATTTCAAGGCATTGTAATATCACGCTGTTATGGGAAAATTCAAACAATTTATTTTATAACAACATAGCTGAATAAGAGTATGCTGATAGATTAAACCCAGCTAAAAGTTCACTCTCCATCCTATTGGGCATGTGAGGAAAAAGAGGGAATAGAGAATTCTTGGGCAGCAGGAGATATGTATGTTAGACTGAGCAGGCATTCGTAGGATATTTGCTATGTAAACTCATTAAGAGACTGAATAAAAGCAACTTGAGGTCAGAAACACTTAGGTCAGTATGTATCTTCTTCAACTATTCCAAGTTTGGGGCAGGATTTGTAACTCTGGGTGGCTAAGCCCACAGAGTTTGGGGGGCTGTTGAGACTTGTTCAAGAATAAGTGCTTGGTTGTTCTGCTTGGTTGCTCTGCTGCTGAGACAAAACATGAGTTTTTTTAGCAGCACCCAAAACTCTTCTGTTGCTTTTCCCAGGTGAACATTGACTTCCAGACACGGGAGCTGACAAGAAGGAACATGCAGGAGCCCTCCCTTTCTTGCTTTGACCAAGCCCAGGGAAAAGTGCACAGCCTGATGGAAAAAGACTCATACCCCAGGTTCCTGAGATCCAAAATCTACACAGACCTGCTGTCTCAAACCCAGAGGAGGCTCAGCTAGAACAGCAACGGAACCCGTGTGCTTCCCACAACAGCAACAACCCATCTCTAAGTGTTCCATGGGGTTAAAGGCAGTGGGAATGAGAGAGGAGGGAGGAAGGGAAGGGGAGTCTTCCGAAGTGTGACCCTGACATGGTGTCAAGACTTTTTGAGTTTCTGTGCTTTTTTTTGGTTAGCAGTAGCACCTTGCGGCTGTTGCACATGATGCTATCCTCTCTGGTCGTGGGGACTGAGGCTGTGGGGAGGGAGACAGAAGACAATGGCACATGAGTCGTGCTGCTTCCCAGGGTGGAAACCATCAGCAAACTCAGCACCCTTCCCGTTGTGCTTGCACACTCTGTGATACAACATCCACTCCAGACCCCTCGTATGCTTATCTTCATGGGATGGAGGCTGAGTGTTGTCTTCATGCTGCTGCCAAGGAGCAGAGGAAGGTTATCCCAAAAGCTCCTGCTAGACCCAGTCCTCTAAGGCAAATGATTGCTTTTCATTGCTATTATTTGTTTGTACTGTAGTTCAGCCTCAGGACTCCTGTCGCCGTTCAGGCTCCGTTGTGCTAGGCACCATACCAGAACCCAGCACAAAGAGCACCAGGGACATACATGGCCTTGGTGGCTTCTTCTACCAGCTTTTGGGAAAGGGTAGGAAGAAGGGATATCCCATCTGCCCCATACTGAGGTGTAAGAGAAGCACAAGACCCCTCTACCATGCCAGATATCATTTCTCATGGTAGTACTTGACCAAGCTCGTGGCAGGGAGAGGTGACATGAAAACCACAATCTTATTTTTGCTCTTGACTGTTGTTGTTACCTACTGAATGTCCACTGTGGGCTCGATGCAATGCAAAGAAATCATAAAGATGCAGATTCTGCTGCATGAAGCTTGCATACAAACGGTGAGCAGGACGGCCGTGCGGGCTCAAAGTGGTGTGCAAGGTGTGTTTTGGCCCTGCTCCATGGCCCAGATCACAGCTGCAGGAGGCTCTGCAGATGTCGGTTGTGTAACCACACCTCTGTGCTGTGCAGAGATGCTGACTGCCTACATGGCTTTGCTTTCCCAGCTTATCAGCTGTCACATTCCTGCAGTGTTGTCTGGAGGGGAAGCAGATCGACAGCCTGTCTGTGGACTTAAGCCTGCAGACCAGAGGTCTGTTTTCTTGGTTTTATGAAGGTCTGGATGGTAACCTCATGCATCTTTCCCTTCTGTCGTTTATCAGAGGCTGTAAAGCTCCATTCTAGTTTAGGGTGGTAGGTAGGTCTGATGCTTCAGATGATCAAGGTTTAAATGTAATGTGGTGTAAGCTGGGTAGACTAAATTCTGAAGCTATACATCATGCTTGGAGTTAGATGCACAGAGTCTGCTTGGATGCTAGAAGTCAACAGTATGTACAATAGGTAGTAAAGAGGTGTTGAGGGGTTTTGTAGGGACAGATAGGTGCAGATCATGATAAGGATGATTAGTGCCAGGTACCCTGAATGTGGCAGGAGGAGGTGAGGTGAGCTGCCTGCTATTGCTTCTCCTAAAGCTGGTACACCTCCGAGTGGGCTTTGCTGATGCTGACCTCTAGTGCCAGCCAGATTTTCAGCCAAGTGCCCATTGCTGCCGTTGTCACAGACAGCCAGATGGGGAGGAACCAGCAGAACCATAAGTTTCTATCTAGGAATGAGGGCAAAAAGCTCAGAAGTGAGGTCAGTGCCCAGGCTTGCTGGCAGAGCAGCATCTCTCTGCGTGCTCCTTCAGACTTGGGGCTGGCATCCTCACCAGCATGTGCCAGAAAGCTTCAAAGCGGCCCAAACCCTGTGAAACCCCAGCTGTTCTCCTTCTCCCATCCATCTGGGGAAGTGCTCTAAGCAGGCATTTTGTGATAGCCTTGCTGCAGCAAGTGATGGGATTTGTATCCCTGATGATGTAGGGAGTTTTTCCCCTTTACCTGGTGCCAGATAGCATCTCAAAAGGAAATGTCCCAGGGTGTACAGTGAAGCAAAGGTATTCTCTGAGGTGTTTGAGCCTGGCATGGTTATTTTTGCTGCTGCTCTTACAATTTGTCTCTCTTGCAGGAAAGCAGCCTGGTTATTTAAAGTAAATTTCTTTCCTTCTTTTTAATAAGCAATTGGCACCAGCTGCTGCTTTTATGCCAAATGTCAGTCTGAAGTGAATTAAAATAGGCAACTTATATCTCTTCCTCTTAAACCAGGGGCTGATTAAGGAAATAGTGACAGAGCCAAAGCCTTGAAAAGCACTGAATGATGACTAAGCCTCACCGAGGACAAATATCCTACCTTTGATTTGTCTCCCACTGAAGTGAAAGGAATATTCACATCTCACAAACCCCCTTTTCCCTCTCCATAGGCACACACCTCCAAAAACTCGGTCCTGTTTCAAGTCATGTCAGAGTGCCATCACATGAAAGGAAGGGAAAAAAAAACAGTGCCAGTCAAGTCAGCTCTGTTGACTCTGCTTGTGCTGGTGTGTATGCAGGCAGCCCCTCAAGTCCTTTGGCAGCAAAGGAAGGGTTTACAAATGGCCTTTCCTCACTTTATAGATTGCAGACCCAAAATCCAGGTGGGGATGCAGAAACCCAAATCTGCTCCAATTTCCTTTCTCCTGCTGTGGCTGCCAGCCAGGCTGGGGATTACTTCCATCCATTTTACGTGTCAGTGCTCTGATGGGTCCCTGCTCTCCACGCTGTGAGAGCGTGAAGGGCAAAGTCCCATGAGTTAAGCACAGGAGGGAAATGGGGGTGTAGGTGGGTGAGAGTGCATGTCAATTTGTGTCTGTGTTACCTTGTGTCTCCTTTTAGAGAAGCTTTTCTGAGACATAAATCTGCATGATAAAATAGGAGAATTAGGCATAAACAACAGACAGTGAGATTTTAGTGGTGTTGTGTTTTCCTCTTGTGTAGGTTTGACTAGTAATAGGAGATGTAAACTCTGCTAGGCTTCCAGTTACCCATAAGAGCACCTGTATCAAACTGAACTGAATGTTCACCGATAGACACAAAACCAAAATGTTTACAGCATTCAGAGCAATAGCAAAGCATACCTCATGCCAGCCCTGGAGTGCCTCTAGCTCGTCACTGCGACTCTCCCCTGTGGGCCTCCAGCTTCTCCCCCAAGCCCCTCTCTGGTTCTCAGTCCTGTCCCTGTGGCCATCCCTCCTCTTCCTCACCCTCACCTGAAGCACTCCTGTCCATGCCCTTCCCCTCCACCAGCACAAGCCTGGGTCACACTGCCTCTTGTTTGCATACCCTCTGTACCCGTGTCCATTTTTCCTTTCCTTCACTGGATGCTTGTCTTGCCTACACACCTACAGAGCTCCGAGTAGCTGTTCCTTGCGCATTATATAAGAAGAAAATGCTCCCCATCATTTACGCATCATCTTTCATCCCTGGGGCTGCTGCAGTTTTCTCATGTCTCAGTGCGGTGTATCTCTGGCATCGAAGCATTTTGATCCTAGAGTTGGAACGAACCCACGTGTTGCTGCTAGACCAGAAAGCTTTTCCCATCTGTGCACCCCCTGGGCTTTTCTCATCCCTGTGCCATGCTGTGTGCCCACTCGTGCTCCACGTGCTGCTGGGTGAGACGGAGCTGGGCTGCACTTGGTGCTCGCTGCTGGGCTGCTCCAGCATGGCTGCAGCTGTTTCCTCTGAGCTTCCTGATTAAACAAAACAGAGTGTAAATAAAGGTGTATTTGCTCAGTGAACTCGGTTGTTCTGCTCTGTGCTTCCTTTTGGCTTTACTGGAAGGATGCTTCTCTGGTTTGATGCTCCAGTAAATTCAGTGGGAGTTCAGGGAAATAAGTGGATGGGAGGGAGGTGGCAGAAGGGATGAACTTAATGCAGAAAAAACAGAGCTTTGCTGGCAAAAGGGCACAGGAAACCAGGCAGTGCCTGCTTCTGGAGCACCCGGTGCCTCCTGCAGCCCATTGCTGATACTGAACCTGCAGCACAGCAGATCTGGAGCTGATCAGCTTTGCACTCAGAGTGCAGTTAGTAGTGCTGCCCTGGAAGAAATGTTTTTATGCTTCTCTACCAGTGCCCAGCTGAAAAGTAATGGGGGGAAGGTGGCATTTTGTGTTGTTTATGCAGCCCTCTGTGGGATGCTGGTAATTAAAAAGCTCTCCCTGGGGTGGGTCCCTTTCTCTTAATTACCACGACTGAAGCATATCTTCCCATCTCTCTACAAGAAAAACCCATCAGACACTCAGAGTTCAGACTTCTCCTTAAGTTCCATCTTCTTTGGGATGACAGCCTCAAGGACCTGACCCCATCACCAAGCAAGGAGTGGTGTAAGGTGTGTGGAGGCATCACTGCGTGTGGCTCAGAGGAGATGTGGAGGGGAATGAATGTATGGGGTGACTTCAGAATAGGGCAGAAAAACTCTTTTCAGGTACAACGAAAAGAGCAATGTTTTTATTTGAATAAGTCCTGATGCTGTAACTGTCTCCTCTGTGTCTGGGAGCTGTGGTGCCACTGGGTGATGGAGCTGCTCGGGCAGGACATGGGGGTTCAGCCTGATTCCTTCCCTATGGGGAACGTGTGGGCTTGGGTTCAGTTGGGCCTTCCCTATCTATCAATTGCTTATTAGCTTCTAGGGTCACCTCCTTCATTAGCTGGAGGAACTCCTCACCCCGTCAGCTGTCTGAACAGACCACATCCCCACTGAGCCACATCACTGCACTGTGATGCATTGTTCACCTTTACTATATGGACATCATGAGGATGTGAAATAAACAGCCTGAGAACTACCTGTCAGGTTGGATGCATCCTGCTGTCCTACAGGTCACGCTGCCTTATGGCCATTGGGAAGGAATGCAGAAGCATGGAGTCATTTAGGTTGGAGAAGACCTTGGGGGATCCTTGGGGACCCCCCACCCCATGCCCCTCATTGACCACGTTCCTCAGTGCCACATCTCCATGGTTCTGTGACACCTCAAGGGATGTTGATCCCTCCACTCCATGGGCAGCTGTGCCATTCCATCACTGCTCTTTGAGAGAATAAATGTTTCCTGATATCCCTCCCTGCCCACAGGTGAGTGTTAGTTACATGGCCCATGCAGGGCTGCAGCCTCATTCAAAAAGAAAGCCTCAGCAAGCTTGTTTTTCTACAGGAATTGCTGCAGTGCAATTTATCACCCCCTCTGTTCTCTTCCTATCCCCACTTTGTTGACCCTAATGATCTTCTTTCATTGTTTTCTCTTTTCATCTGCAGCTCCTTTCCCTCTAAGCCTCTCCCTGAGCCAAACTGATTTGCATGCATCCAAGGGGAGAATCTGCCATTAGTGCCGCTCTGTCTCTGCTCTCCGTTAGGATATATTTAGCTGCTGCCTTTGTTGGTTTTTTTTTCATTTTTTTTTCCCTTGCTGTTCAGTGTCTTTACAGAGCAGGTGCTGGGATTGGAAAGGGAAGATTAAAAATACCTGCTGTCAGATACCTCTCCCTACACAGCTGTGCTTGCGTGCTGCACAAAGCGAGTGCAGGGGCAGAGTGGGTAACAGCTGCCCCTTGAAAGCCCCATTTGTAATTCTAATTTTTAATGATTTTTTTTTCTGTCTTTCAGTCATCCCTTTCCATGCTGCTATGAATTTCCAGAGCAATGATTCCCTCCAATGCTGTGTGTGAGGACAGAGTGCTTTTTTTTTTGGCTGGTAATCCATCCAACACCACTCTGTGCAGACATAGCCCTCGGGGCACGGCCTTCAGATATTAACCATCACGACTGCTGCTGCTCCCAGTCTGTTGGAAAGGAGTCAGGTGAATCAGCATCACCCTCCTGTGATGACCGGGACAGGCTGGTGCCATGCAAGCCCCACAAGAGGAAGAGAACATTTATAAAACCTCAGCAGGAAGGAAACCATAGAACCATCAGGGTTGGAAAAGATATCCAAGATTACCAAGTTCAGGCTTCAGCCTGACCTATGGAGACCCACAATTGTGCACACATGCATAAGCTCTTCCTCCCCTTCTCCCCTTACCTCCCATCCTTTTCTGTACCCTTCCCATTCCACCAAGCCACATGACTTTGCATTTCCTCCTCTGCTCGCATCCCTCAGCTCCTTCCCTTCTGCTCCCATTCTCCACGCCCAACATCTGTTCCCTATTTACCGTGGCTCCTCTTCCTTCTTCCACGTCTCTTCCAGCAAAAATACCTATAGGGAAATAGCAACGGGGAGGTTCTTATCAGCAGGGCTGGATGCTGGGACCTTGCTGGTGATGTGAGGGGCCATGCTGGTTCCACGGGTGGTGGGCTTCATGCTGCCAGTGTTGCAGCATGTTGATGGGAAAGCAGCCCAGCCCCGGGCATTGCAACACAGCTGGGTTTTTGTGTTCCAAAACAAGGGCTGATAACACAGAGCTGGACAAGGACTGGAGCTGCAGGAGGCTGCTAGGCTAAATGAGACAGGAAGCACATAATTAAATTAGATATTGAACAGAATGAAGACATCTGAGTACACACACGTAGTTGGGCTCAGAAGTTATTGCATAACCCTAATGAGGAGCTGTGCATTAGAAAATGTAGCACGGACCATCTCCCACGCTGGAGCTCACCCACTGAAGGGGAAAGTTCAAAACCTGCCCCGAGGCAGCAGGGCAGGGGCTCAGGTATAATTTTCCATGGCTTTGTGCATCTTCTGGCTGAGCAGCCTTGCTGCCCAAGAAGATGCAGCCTCCGGCTGGCTCTTGATTTTAGGTTTAGGTTGGATTTCGGGAAGAATTTCTTCCTGGAAAGGGTGGCCAAGCCTTGGAGCAGGCTGCCCAGGGAAGAGGGGGAGTCCCCCATCCCTGGGGTATTGAAGACATGTGTGGATGTGATACTAATGGACAAGGGCTAGTGGTGGGCCTCTATAGGTCAGGCTGAAGGTTGGACTTGGTAATCTTGGATATTTTTTCCAACCCTGATGGTTCTATGATTTCCCTCCTGCTGAGGTTTTATAAAGGTTCTCTTCCTCCTGTGGGGCTTGAAAAGCCCAGGCTCCCATTGCAGCCTTTTCCTAACATCTGACTTCCATCAGCCTTCTCTCACCTGAGCATTCAAAAGATGCTAGAGGGGACAAGGTATGTCTACACCTTATTTCTATGAGGAAAAGCAGTGGGGAGGAAGGGGCTGGAGCAACGTGACGGCTGGAACGTCAGGGCCAGTGATCATAGAACCACAGAACATCCTGAGTTGGAAAGGAAACAAGGATCATAGAATGGCTTAGATTGGAAGGGACCCCAAAGATCATCTAATTCCAAGTCTGCTGCCATGGTCAGATTTTCTCCTGTGAGCTCTGGCCATTACTATGTTGGATTGATGCTGGCAATGGGGCAGCAAGGCAGGAGGCAGCTTGGATTCATGAAAGATGCCTCTGCTGGCTGCTGAGTTGGTGCTAATGGGAGAAGCGTGGAGAAAGGAGAGGATGAGGAGTATCCATTCAGTTCCCATCTTCTTGTCTGTTTCTGTGTCTTAGTTTCAGTAGAGTTTCAGCTCTACTCTTTCCATCTTCAGTTCCCATTGGGATGCCCCTTTACCAGGTGTTTCCCCATGCTACGTTCAGTCTTTCATCTGTGCTCTTTCCCTCCCCTTCTCCCAGACAATCTGCGATGAAGAGACACGGGCAGACATCAGCCCTCATTTAACCAGCCTTGAACTTGGCCGTGATGCTCTTTGAGTAGTGCCAAAATGTCGCAAAGCTCTGCTCTGCACAGCAGCGTGGTGCCGGGGGGCTGCCATGGGGTCAGCAAGGTGTGCTGATCCCTGTGTTCCTGCTGCAGTGATGCCACCACGCCAGCCTTCACCGTGCGGGGATGAGGGTTTGGAGTCATCAGCCGGTGGGATGGTGCTGACTAATTGCTTGTCCCCTTCACCGTCCCCACGGTTACTCAGCAGGCTGCACACGTCGGTGGACGCAAGCCTGTTTTTTCCACTTATCGAGGAAGCAGTGCTGACTGTGAAGTTCAAGGACGAGCCTCCCTCCCCCTCCCTTTGCACCTACCCAAGCGGTTATCATCTCTGCTGGTGCCGAGCAGCTGTTGGTTGGCTGGAGGCTGGAGTGGAGCCGGGTACCCTCCCAGCCCTCCCGCCCCATATAAGCACAGCTCCTCGACGCTATTCCAGCCAGCAGCACGCAACGCAGAAGTACAGGTGGTGCTCAGAGGATTCAATGAGTTGCTGGATGCCTCGGTGCCCAGCTCTCAGCATGTGCCGACGATTGGCTGCGCTTCCTATCGTTTGCCTGGAGAGGTAAGGGGCTTTGCCACGCCACAGCGCTGGGAAGCAGAGGGTTAGCTGGAAAAGATGCTCCTGACGTTGGATCAGCCTCTGCTGATGTCTTGATAGAAATCAGGGTGCAGATTGCACTGAACTCACAGCTAGGGACAGCTGCAGGATTTGTTGTGGTTCCCAGGGAGGGATGTAGAGCTAAAACACATAGGCTGCCCCACACCTTGCCGTGTGCACATACGATGTTTATTCTGCCGTCTCCATCTCAGCACAGGTAGGCAGCAGCACTGCTTTAATTGAGGCGCTCACAGCACTCGGTGACATCCTGCCAAACATGGCTACGAAGCCGTGCAATGCTGGTGCCCTGACATTTAAGCACTTATTTTTGCACGGGCGCTCTGGGATGCCAGCAGGAGCTGCAGGACACAAATAGCAGCAGGGCTGCGCGCTGCCAGAGGACCCAAGGGAGAGGAGTGGATTTAGCAGCAGCTCCTGCCCTGTTGCTGCAGGACACCCGGTGGGGACTCATCTGGCTCTGAGTTGGCACAGCTGCCCTTGTGCTGTCCAAGTCCCCGAGGCATGGGGTAGGTGACAGCGGCATCTCTGTGGCACCCCCAAAAAGCAGGGGAGCAGCTGTGACAGCACAGCATGGAGATGCTCCCTCTCTGCTGAGCAGAAGGCGAGTGCTGTGATTTTTCCAGCTCGCTGCAGAGCACGGTTGCCAGGGAGCAGAAAAAGCCATTAGGGGACTGCTTGTTGTATGCAGCAGAAAGCAAGAAAGGAGGAGAGAGAGCTACCCCTGCAAACATGGGATTGCAAACAGGGATGGTGGTGGCGATCCCCACATTCCAACCTCTCCACTTCCTCCCTTCCAGAGCCAAGGAACTCAAGACCCGCTTGGGGATCCTGCTGCATAAACCGGAGCTGAGACACGGCAACGGGGCAGCAGGCAAGCTGCAGCTGGGCTCCAGGCGGAGGTAAGCTGAGGCTGCAGGTCCCCTTGGACTGGGCTGTCCCTGGGGATGCTCTGCTTGGCGGGGAGGATGCGGTTCTGCTCGTCCTGGCGGTCCCGCCCCACTGCCTGCCACGTCCCAGCTCCACCAGTTATAAAGTCGGGTTGGAGAGGGATGCACCGGCAATAGGCAGAGTGGGGGCTTTGCATCAAGTTGGAAAGCCAGAAGGCTCCCACAGGTGCTGGTACCTCAAACCTGTGCCTGAGTCTCCCAGGGAATGCATACAGCATTAAAAACAAAATACTGAACCTTGCGGCTGTTAGCCAGGCACCTGCATGCAGAGGGGGCTCTGCTGGGCTGCTACTGGGGAAAAGGGCTCTACTGAGCATCCTCTAGAGGAGACTGCCCAGCCAAAGCTGCACTATGGAGCTGAGGTCTGGTGAGCCATCGGGGAATGTAAAAGAAAGAGGAAAAGAGAAAGGAAAGAGGGCTCACAGGTAAAGGATACTGGGGTCTCACTGTGGCTTTCTGCTGGTGCTGCTGCTTCTCTTCTTGTGCTGTCTCATCGTGAACTGCTTTAATGAAGTGCTCCCATCTTTTGCTGGCAAGATGGCAAGCCTCATGTCCTGTTGTTTTTTGTTTCTTTTTTTGCAGAGACTCCTCACGAGAAGTGCTTGAGTGGAGGGAATCCTTTGACCAGCTCCTCAAGAGTAAAAGTGAGTCAGATTTTGTTTTTTCCTCTTTATAAGAGCATGTAGGATGTATCCTGGAGCCAGATCTCCTCCTCAGTTAGCTGCTGTAGAAACTCGGAAGATGCCCCCATGCTCAGTGTGCAGCCAGGTCCCTGTGGCTTTACCCTTCCCTTCTGGCTGGATGTTTTTGGGGGGCAGAAGTGCTGTCTCACAGCTTTGTGGGCCAGGAGCAATGCCGCAGGCATGCTGAGAGGTGGCATGTACCTTTCCATTACATTCTCTGGGCTCATGTCTGCTGCCCATGTAATTGCTTTCACGCAGGATTTTATTGCTTTGGAAAACATTGCTGTCCTCTGTCTGCCCATCCTATACCTCTCCTATGGCTCTTACACGGAGAGAAGGCGTTCAACCGCTGTGCTGAGATGCACACCTCCATTTTCCTCTCCAAAATTCATGGCAGTTTATACAGTTCATGTAAGGCATTGTACCCGTAGGGCCAGCAAGGAGACCAAATATGAACACAAAAGTATTTGTCTGCTTGAATTTATTCCATGGCAACAGACAGTCCTTCCACAGTGCTAGTCTAGGGCCAGGCATCTTTTTCCAGCCTTCGTCATGTGCTGTGAAGGTTAGCAGCTTTGTTACTTATCGTTACTCAATAAATACATTCCCCCAAGCCTGGTTCCCTGCTGCAGGCGCTTCTCCCATACTCCTCAGCATCTCATTCCCCTAAATCCCAGCTGAGAAATAAAAATAAAGCCATCTCTCCTTGATTCCCGCAGGCATACTCATATCTCAGCAGATTTTCCCTTCGTAGAATTAGCTCTTTTCCGAAACTGTAAAGAAACCACTCTAAAGACTCATTACAGAAAGGTCAGATAAATAAAACTGGAGGATTATTTGTCTGTGGGAAAGGATTTTATTGGAGCCTTAAGGCCAATTAGCAGAGGTTCAGAGGCTGGAGTTTGTCCAGAGGGAAAGGAAATCCACAGATCCTGTGGTATGGTCTCCCAGGGAGATGGTGGGCAATGCCACATCCAGCAGCCCCATCACTTCCCAGTGATGGGGTCCTGATGTCTTCTTCCCCTCCAACTCCACTCACTGCCTGTCCCTCTGTTGCAGATGGGGTGACTGCCTTCCACACCTTCCTGAAGACTGAGTTTAGCGAGGAGAACCTGGACTTCTGGCTGGCCTGCGAGGACTTCAAGAAGACCCGCTCCAAAACCAAGCTGGCCTCCAAAGCCAACAGGATCTTTGAGGAGTTTGTCCAAAGCGAGGCACCCAGAGAGGTGAGAGCTGACCCTGTCTCTGCTGTGTGGCACTGGATGGGAAGGGGAATGGATAAAACATCCTAAAATATCCAATGGGTTTTGGTAGATGCTGTTTCAGCTCAGTGGGAAGGTTTGGCCTCATTCACCTGAGCTTTCCAATCTCATGTGGTGACCCAAAATGAAGGTCATTTTGGTCAGGTGTAAAAGCCTGCGAGTTTCATACGAGGAAAAGTTTCTTCTCAGAAGGAATGGTGAAGCATTGGCACAGGCTGCCCAGAGAGGTGGTGGAGTCACCATCCCTGGAGGTGTGCAAAGGAAGGGTAGTTGTTACACTGAGTGACACGGTCTGAGCAGTCAGAGGCACGGGTTGATGGTGGGTCTTGATGATCATAGAGGTCTTTCCAACCATAATGATTCTATGACCCTGTGTCTTCATCCTCATTAGGAGAAGCCTGCTCCTCTCCCCACACTGGCCAGCACTAAGCTAACATTTATGGGCACTCCTTCCTCGCAGGTTAACATTGACCACGAAACCAGGGAGATCACCAGGAAGAACCTCACAGGAGCCACCTCCGCTTGCTTCAACGAGGCTCAGGCAAAGACCCGCACCCTGATGGAGAAGGACTCCTACCCCCGCTTCCTGAAGTCAGCCTCCTACCAGGACATGACCAAGCAGGCTGCCAGCCGCAGCATCAACAAGCGCTTGCACACCTGACCCATGCCCAGCACCAAACCCGCTCCGGATGGGCACCGAGGGCCTGGTGGTGGATTTTTGGCTGAAATCCCAGCCTTCCAGCAGGACGCCCAGGACCTTCAGTGCTCCCACTGAGGCTGCCCTACGGAGAGGCCTTCCCACCCCACTGCCGGTGGTCCCGTTGTTGGGCTGCACAGGGTTGAAGCCATCCATGTTTCAGCAAGAAGAGCGGTGGGCCAGGGAGCAGCACGGCCTTAGCAATGACTTTTCTATCCTTTCCTTAAGCTTTGTGGCCTGCAGGCTGCACCTGAACTTAGGCCACAGGCATTTTTGTTATTGTTATTATTTATTTTGTGGCTATTGTTATGATATATTTATGAGAAGAGCACTGCTCAAAGCATGCGCACATCCCTTGCTTGGAGGAGCTTGTAAATTAATTTATTTTGGGTATTGCAGCACTTAGCATGCCTCCCACGGCTTCTGTATAATAACTGCAAGGGAGAAAAATAGCTTTGTAATGCATCTGTGGAGCAAGGTACGCAAATAGCAGCAGGGAGAGCTGCACCGAACTGGGTCTGAGGTTCCTGGGAGCATGGAGGACCATTGATGGCCATAAAAGGATGCTTTGCAGTTCGTGCCATTTCCCTTTTTTTGCCCTTAAATAGAGCTCTGTGGCCGGCACCTCGGCACATGGGCTAGCAGCTTGTTCTAGGCAGAGAATAGCAGAGCAGAAGGGCACTTTGAGTGTTGAAAACTTATTTTTAAATCACTTAGGAGGTAAAAGCTGTGTTTACAGTTTGGTTTACAGTTGGGTCTGGTGTTGCCCTGGCCGGTCTGCAGCTGAGGAACCCCAAGGACCAGTTTAAGGATGTTTCTCTGAGTCCTCTTCCCGCTTCTACCTCTGAGTCTGGTGGGTCCCAGCTGCATTCATGGGGCTATTTGAGCTGTTTTGTTATTTATTATTTACTTTTACAACTGGAACCACCTTCGTTGTGTTACCGAAGTGAACGGCATACAGAGGTCCATTTTTGCTACAAACATGATGTCATGGTTACAAAATAAAACACAAAGAGGGCAATGCTGTGACACCATTACTGGTTGTGGGCTTTTCATTGATCTTCTCTTGCAGCCTCTGGGGGGCCGTTACAAAGCACACATGTAAGGAAAGCTGCTTGTGGTTCGTGGCTTGAGGCCACCTACAGCCCCTTTAAAACTTGTGACCTAAGAAAAACAGCAAGGGAAGGGGAAACCTGAGAAGAGTAAAACTTCCTCGTGGTACCAGGAAGGGTGTTGGAAATCACCCAATTCCTGCTGAGAACATATTGCCTCCCAAGGTCCAGGATGCTTCATCCAAGTGCTGCCCCAAATAACAACCAAACCAAGCATGCCTTTAAACCTCCAACTTTCTAATTATTGCCTGTATGGAAGGCAAAATGAGCTGTATTGAGGAGGGCACGAGTGCAGGAAGTGAGGAAGAGTTGTGTTGCAGATAATGGGCACTCAGATCCCGAGGCAATGCTGCTAACACAAGTGGGTCACAACCATTGCAGTGATGTTTGCAAGCAACAGCCTCCATAACAAACACTCCTGTCTCTTCTGGCATGGCCACACATTCCAAAGATCACATCAGCTCTTCTTCTACAATTGTCGTGCACCTGAATGGAGGAAGAGAGATGAAGCTGCCCACCTTATCTTTTGTTCAAGAATTGAGGTGAAATATAGCCAGCATGTGTTTAAATTAGCCAGAAATAAAGACTCCAAGAGCAACAAATGGCACTGAGGCAAATAGAAACAAAATCACATCCATTTGATTTGCAGGGCCTAACAAAAAAAAAAATTTCTTGCACACTTTAACATCAATTCAAATGTGACTTTCTACTAAAAAAGTCAATTTGGCAAAAAAATTAAAAAAAAAAGGTCAAATTGGCATTGTTTCATTTCACAAAGAGAAAACTCCATTGACAAAACCACATGCTTGCATCTAATACATCCTTCACTGCTGGCAAAACCCCAGGCTCATATAACAAAGCCTTGGGGA
Source organism: Lagopus leucura (assembly GCF_019238085.1). Taxonomy (NCBI): domain Eukaryota; kingdom Metazoa; phylum Chordata; class Aves; order Galliformes; family Phasianidae; genus Lagopus; species Lagopus leucura. The sequence continues at coordinate 4,674,337 of NW_024962266.1, read as the reverse complement.
AAAAAAAACCAACAAAAAAACCCTCAAACCACAGACCCCCCTTGAGAAAGCAGAGCTGAAGCCTCCCATAAACCATGGTCAAAGTTTCCCAGGGCAATGTCTGGGAATTTGGGATCAGATTCTGATATGTGACTGTATGCATTCGTCCATTATGTATTATGGAAAGACAACCTGCAAATAAATGCTACAACATGAAGGGCAGTATTCCTGCTTTCTGGCACTGCAGGGTGCTGGGCTCTGCAGCCATATGCTCCATGCTGGCTCTGATGTGCTGCAGCTGTAACCCAGGCACAACTGGTGGGGAAGGGCAGGGGGTGGGAAACAGATGGGAGAAGCAGTGCTGGGATCCCCCTCCCAGCTGGGGAAATGCATTTAAGTCTATGTCCTCAGGTTGGGTGCCTGTTTGAAGTACTTTGGGTGCCTTCAGTGGATCTGTTCTGCTCTTCTTGTCCATGCACTGTGGATGGTGACCTGCTTGGTGGGGTACTTTTATGCCTGGGTGTTTTGCTCACCTCTTCGTGAGCCCATTTGCTATGGATGTGCTGTTTAGACTTGGTTTTCTTTGTACTGGTGAGAACAGAGCAGCAGCCCAGAAGGGAAGCAAATATAGATAGGAAGTGTAGCAGTGCTGCAGAATGAGCTTTGGTTAGTTCTTCAGGCTGGATATTGGGAAACATTTCTTCTCTGGGTGGTGATGAATTGGCATAGGCAGCCCAGGGGAGTGGTGGGGTCACCATCTCTGGGGGTGTTCAAGAAATGGGGAGCTGTGACACTGAATGATATAGTAGGCAACACTGGGAATCAATGGATGGTTAGACTAGGTGTTCTTAGAGGTTTTTTCCATCCACAGTGATTCTGTATTCAGAGCTCCACCTGCCACAGTTCAGGACACATCTTCCTGTAGGCTATTTTCCAGTGCTCTGCTCCAGCATGGTAGCGTGGCCAAGCATACAAATCCTTGGATGTTCTTAGTTAGAAATATAATAAGGAAGGAAGTACAAAGAACACGAAAAAAAAAAGACCCATCCTTACTATTCTTAGCTTCTTTAAAAATTATTTTGACTTAGCAGGCAATTTCTGTTGTCATCTTTTAGCTCATGTTTATTTGTGGCCAGTGCGTGGATGCTATCTCAAGGGAGAGCTGCAAACTGGGTGTGTGTCCATCAGCATGGAGGAACAGGAGGACTTGCATCACTGTGTGCTTTGTCTCCCTGCTTGTTGTGTCCATAACCCATCTTCTGAGCCCTCTGCTTTGCTGGTGTGCAGGCATACAACATCATAGCCATCACTTTTCCATCCTTTGGCTGCTCCTTGTCCTCAGCTTGGCTTTTTCTTTTTGTGGTCCTAATGCTACTGTCATGCTGTGAAGCTGAGCTTCTGCACTGCAGCCCCAAAAAAGCTGTTGTAGTGTTGGAGACATCCTGAGACTGTCTCTGTCTTGCTGGCAATAATGCTGTTTACAAATGGTTTATATTGTGGCTAACAATTTCTGATGGTGCATCTGTCAGAACTGGCTCCCTTTCATCTTTATGCTATTAAACAGCAAACTGCTTTAATGTAGTTGGGTGGCATTGGTATTTTTGTGTTGTAAATTGGATTATTATTTTTTTTAATAATAGGTTGTAAGGATCATGCTCAAAGAGCTGCAGTGCAGGCCTGCTTCAAGCCAAAGATGACTCTTCAAAAAAGGCTTCTGGACCATAAATAAGCACAGGCTGTCCAGGAGGGTGGTGGGGGTTACTGTCCCTGGAGGTGTTCCAGAACCATGGAGGTGTGGCACTGAGGGATGTGGGCAGTGGGGATGGTGGGAGTGAGTTATGTTTGGACCTGATGGTCCCAGAGGTCTTTTCCAGACTTAATGACTCTTTGATAGTTGGACAGCTGGACTGAAAATGCCTGTGCTATATATATCCACTGGCCAACAGCTTGGAAATCATAGAGCTATGGCAGAGTTGCCCGCAGTTAACTAAAAGTTGGTACTCCCTTGAGTGAAGAAGCTGTGCTGAATCTGTAGCAGGCTACCTTGTGTGGTGTCGTAGGAGGGGAAGATTTAAAAGGTGATCCTGGGGTGACAGCCATCAAGAATGATGTAGGGGGCAGTTGCCTTCTTCCAACATGGCTTGGTGATCCCCTGGGTGAGACTTAGGAGATTCTGTTTGGTCATGAGAATGGAACCTCGCAAGCAGGTTTGCAGACCTCTACTGTACCCTGAAAGTGTCCCCAAACACACCTCCCAAAAGCTTGTTCTTCTCCTCCAAAAGTCAGCACAATCCTTCCAGGTTCTGCTCCATCCTTTGGGAGCTTGTTCTTGGCAAAGCTGCTCCCTGGCTCTGGAGCTGTCTTAAGCTGTTACTGGGCTTGCAACTGATTAGAGGATCCTGTTCTTGTCTGCCTGGAGCTGGTGGTTATGGCTGACAATGTGTGACTGCAGGCAGGGCTGTGTGACTTGGCGTGTCCTCTGGCTGAGAGCCAGTGGGATGGGCCAGAAATGCTTCACACTCCTTTGGGCGGGCTGTTCTGCATCTCGGAAGAGGAAGAAGAAGAAAAAAGGGAAGGACAGACATAGATCTCCATTTTGCATGCTTTTCCTCTCCTCTTTCAATTTCCAGGGCTTGCAGGTTCTTGCTGGTGGTGGGACACTTGATGGGGCCCTGTTGTGCTGGAGGGGTGGGGGTGTGTCAGTGAAATACAGTGTTCAGTTACTGCTTTGTGGTTTGGGGAAGAGAGGGTGGGAGCCATACTAGAATGGGGTCTTAGTCTTTCCCGAGGGTACACTGCTGTGAATTTAAACTTTGGCTTCTTGCATAAAAACTGCTCTGCCCCTTTTCTGATTAGTTCAGATTAATTATCTAGGATTCTGCTTGTTAGGCAGGAGAGTGCCAGTTTCTGCCTGCATCTGTGTTCTCCAACTGGATGGGGAGAACATCAGGGACCAGCTTACTGGATAACCTGCAGGAAATCCATCATTACTTTACTAACAAGAACATGCTAAATTCACCCCATCCCTTCATTCAGATGTGCCTGCTTGTGTTGTGGCCAGTGAAATGGGGCAAGCAATGAGGATGAGTGGGGAATGTGTCCCCCAGTAAATGTTGTAGTCATGCTTGTTTCAGCTAGCATTGGCATTGCTATCCTTAGTTGCTCCTCTCACATCTGCAAGGCATCAGTGTGAACGATTAGGTTTCATGGCTTAATAAAATAGGGTCTTTTGCTTATTAATTAGGTGAAGACCATGAAGCCAATATCTCACCTAGTGCATTCCATCAGCCAGACCTGGAGCATCCCTCATGATGAAGACACTGAGTGTTGACTTAACCCGTTCTTCACTGAGATCTCTGGATCTTTGATGTTTGCTTGGTGAGGAACACCAGGGTACAGAGTCCTCCCTGTGATCATCATGGAGCCCAGAGCCCACATTCAGAAGGAGGCATCTAGCATGCAGAGAGCAGAAAACATTGCCTCTGAGTTAAATGATGCTTTGCGATATGGCCAGAGGGAAAAGGTACTGGAGCTGCTGGAAAATGGGGCAGATGTGAACTCCAAAGTAGAATTTGGATGGACACCGCTTCAAAGTGCTGTGCAATCTGGTGACAAGGAGATGGTCCAACTTTTGCTGGCCAAAGGTGCATGCCCACACACCAGGAAGGATAACGGTGGCACTGCGTTTATTGAGGCAGCGATGGTGGGAGACGTGGAAATACTGGAGCTCCTTTTCGGTTGTGGGTTTAACGTTAATGACAGTGACGATAATGGATTCACTGCTTTCATGGAAGCTGCTTTGTATGGGAAGGAGGAAGCCTTGAGGTTCCTGCACAGCAAAGGAGCAGATGTGAATTTGAGGAGGACAGCCAGTGAGGAGAAGAAGAAACTGAGCAAGGGAGGGAAGACTGCACTGATGGATGCTTGTTTGGGAGGCCACTTCTCAGTGGTAAAAACTCTTATCCAGGAGATGGGGGCTGATGTGAACATTTGTGACAATGAAGGTAGGAACGCTTTGATCCATGCCCTCAAGGATAATGTAAGGGGAAAAAATGAGTCAGATGTCTTTGAAATAGGCCGTTTCCTGCTGGAACGTGGTGTTGATGTCAACTGCAAAGATGAAGCTGGCAAAACTGCCCTCATTCTAGCTGTGCAAAGGAAGAATACAAGTTTGGTGGAAGCTCTGTTGGACAGGGATGACATAAAAATTGATGAAGCAGGTGAGGATGGCCAAACAGCTCTGGCGGTGGCTGTAGAGAAAAACACATATGATATAGCGGAGATGCTGTGTAAGAAAGGTGCAAGGACTGACATTGGGGAACTTGTTGCTGTTGCAAATAGGAACCGTGCTAGCGAAATGGCATGCCTTCTTCTGAAGTATAACACCATGTTTGTTCCAACAAAACCTGACAAGTGGGAGCCAAAGAGCAAACGTTGGAGGCACCAGTTGCAAAGTCTTCATAAGATGTATCGCCCCATGATTGGCAAATTAAAAGTATTTCAGCACACCTCTCAGAGAATTCAGGACAACATCTACCTTGGGCTCTATGATGAGATGGAGGTGGCAGTATGGATACACCACCGTGCAGAAGGTGTCAAGGAGAAAACATTCCTTGGCCAATGTGGGAGCTGTGAACATCTACTGAAGCTCTTCCAATCTGAGCAAGAAAAGGGCTGCATGTATTTGTGCTTCCCTCTCTGGGAGAAAAACCTCGAAGAACATCTGCAGGACCCGGAAGACCAAAAGGATCCCAAAGGCATCCTGAAGATGATCTTCCAGGCAGTGAGAGAGCTGCACTCACTCGGGTTTGCTCACCAGTCTCTGCATCCCAAGAACTTCTTGATAGGTTGGTTGGTTTTTGTTGTTCTGGTGGGTTTTTTTTGTTGTTGTTGCTTTTTTCCTGTTGCCTGACACCTCCCATCCTAAGCCAGATATGAAAGACCGGTGCAGATGAGTTCATGCAGAGTGGCATTAGTTCTCTGCATCAGCACAGATGTGTTCCAGATAGTCCTGGGGGAGTGAATAGAGTAGCTTTCATGTCTCATTAGATCTGCTCGCATTTCTGGACTTTGCATATAGCACAACCCACAGCAGTCTCTCCAGAGATCTGTTTTCTAAAGAAAGCAGTGACAAGCTTGTATCAATGTTCCTCACTTGTTAACATTCTCTTTCTTCCCCAGATTTAGGTGGCAAAATTTACTTGACGGATTTTGATAGCACCAGAAAGCTGACTGAAGGCAAAACTGAAGTTATCAATAAAGACTTAGAGGTAACTTCCATCCTAATCAGTGTACGGTTTCAAGCCTCAGGATATTTCTGATGCTTTCTTTTGCTGATTTCTAGGGGCATCTCTTGTGCATCCTCAACTAGAAGATGTGTTGCTTTTGGGGCAAGCCCATGTCACAGTAGACCACATATGAGAATGGCAGTGATTGGGATGTGAGGCTTGGGCTGGTTCTGGGACCCAGCCCTTGGATCTGGATTATGGTGTTTGCCCCATCTCATTGTGCACAAACCTTCAGAGTTTCTATCCATATATATTTGCCCAGTTGTGCACACCTGCAGACCCATGCATACATTCTGCTCACTTAGGAATACTGGTCCCAGTTCTTCCATTTGGTAAGAACCTTCACACGTCTTGATTTGTTTCTTTGCAGAACCTCAGCAAGCTCATGCTGTATGTTTTAACAGGGGGTAGGAAACCCCTTAACGAAGTCAGTACCAAGGATATGGATGCGGGTTCCATGGATTATGAGGAGGCTTTGGACCTTATTGATAGCCTGGCCTCTCATGATGAACGGGGTTTGGAAGATCTGAGCGAGCACCCCTATTTCTGGAGCAAACAGAAGTAAGCCCTAAGAGCACAAAGACAAGTTGTTTGTGCAGGATTTGCCTGCAATGCTGGGAATGGTGTTAGCTGTTGCAGCTAATGAAGGTCCTTGTTCTGCAGGAAGTTCAATGTCCTAAAGAATATATGGAATAAAATCAAAGATCTGACTGATGATGATAAAGAGGATGCTTTTAACACTCTTAATGCTGGAAAACCTATTCTTTACCCAAACTGGATTAAGCAGGTAAACCTCTCGTCTTTGGGTTGGTGTGAAGTTGGAGCTAGATCTTCAACCAGAAGTTTTCCTCAGCTGGACCAAGACTCTGGATTCTCTCCTCCTCTCTAGACCTGTAGATGTTTATAATCAACCGTGCCACGTTGACAGTCCTAATATGAATGCTATGCCTCAGCCAGGCAGGATCAGGGAGTCTGTATGGTGTGTTTCCTGCAGAGCTCATGTTGGTCAAGTGCCACAGAGTGCAGCCATGCAAGGTGATGTCTCTGCAGAAAGGCAGGAGTTGTGATAAGTAAAAGCAGATGTGCTGCTTTCATGGTGTGTGTGAAAGGCAGGGAATAAATAAGCTATAATCTTATTTCAGATTGATCGAGAGATTCTGCGCATCATGACGACTGTCAATGGTAGAAAAAAATTCTACGAGAAAAACATTGCACACCTACTGAGATTCATCAGAAATCTGGATGAGCACCCTAATAAGAGGTACGTGTTCACATGCTTGTCCCTGACACGGTTGTTTTGTTGGATATCTGTAAGTGTCAGTGAGTTTGAGAGCAAAATCTTCTTTAGAAAGGAGCCTGGGATATGGGAGGAAGTTCACTAAAACTCATTTTTTCAGGGGTTGCTTCCTTTGACAGCACAGTAGTGTATATAGGGTTGTGTAACACCACCTGAGGGTGAGAATTAAGCTCGCTCACAGGATTAAACTTCAGATTTTGAAGCAACATCTGGCTCCCAGATTTGTATCATCCCTTCCTTGTACTTCGAGGTAGCCTCCTTACTGCTTGCTTCTATTTCCAAAGTGCTGATGTTACTGAGCTGAGGCAGCTTGAATCATGGAATCATTAAGGTTGGAAAGGCCGCTAAGATCATCAAGTCCGACCGTCTAACCACCAACCCATGCTCTAACCATGCCACTCAGTGCCCCATCTACCCTTCCCCTGAAAACCTCCAGGGATGGTGAATTCACCACCATCCTGGGCAGCCAATGACTCATTCAGTGCTTCTGAAGAACTGCTGGACTGCCTAATCCTCTAAAACCACGGGCGTTTCACATCTGAGGCCACAGGTCTCTGGTGACACAGGCTTTAACTCCAAGTCATGCTTTCACCAAGGCTCTTCTGTGGCCAGCACTGGTCTTCTGTGAAGATGCAGGTGGAGGTGCTGTAGAAATGGCAAAAAGGTAGAGTGCAGGTCTTAGGGAAAGCATGGAAAAGTTGCAGCTCAAGGATTCGTAGGAAACCTTCAGAATGGCTTTTTCTCTGCAAGGGAGGAATTGAGGCATCATGGGTTCCTTGGATGTTCTTTTATAAACCTTTTATTTTCTTGTTTTATTTTTTGTTCTTTCTCCTTCAGGATCAGTGAAATAGCAGGAGACCATGCTGAGTATTTCCTGAAGCTTTTTCCAAAACTGACCATTCATGCCTACAACCGTTTACGCCGGCATCCCAGGTACAGTCACTTCATAGACTTTCAGGACCCTTCTTCATAGGAGCCCGTTGCCTCGCCTCCCATGGATGATCCCACTTTCTCTGCCTCCTTCAGCTGCAAAAGAGTTGAAGAAGGTGGGTAAGGACATGAGAGCATAGGCAGGGGCTGAGCACAGAGGACTTGGTCTGAGAAAATGGAATATGGTTCAGGAGATGTGTCTGGTACAGGAACCATGGGCCTGGGAGAGGAGCCAAGCTGACTGTTAGGTCAGTGACTTCTCCATCCTTCTGGGCTTTACCCCTTGGAGATGGAAACCTTGTGGCATCTTCACTGTCCCAGGGGTTGCTTGTTTCTCTGTTAATAGGAGGTGGCACAATGCTTACATAGTGCTTATGGAATATTTTCTCATTCAGGGCTTTTAATGCTATGAAAAACCGACTGGTGTTCTATTAGCCTGTACAGAGCCAAACCGGGAATAAACTTCTTTGGAAAACTGACATCTCCTATGCTCTTCTATGAATGAGGTACCCCACCCCTCCCTGAGGGAGGAAAGCATTCTGAAGCTGTACTGGCACTGAAGGCTTCCTCTCCTTGGGTGCATAACATCTCTTGGGGGATGGGCTGTATGGAGGACTAATTGTTGCTTTGCTTTCATGGGATGAGGATTTCATGCCTGAGTTGATGTGTAAAGGTGAATCAATGCTTGCGTGCTCTTGTGTACATGCAAAATTCAGAGTGGGTGTGTTTGACCCATCTCCTCTACTAGGGAGTGACTGTCAGAATGCATCACTGAGCCCCGTGCATCTGCTTAGCTGTGTGTGCTGATATCTTTACGTGTTTGCAAACCAGCAGGCAGTACTGTGCGTGAGCCTGATTGCCATGCATCTTGGTGTGTGTGTGTGTACACGAGAAATCCAGGCACATCTGTTATTTTGAGCCTGGCTGTGAGCTGCTTTCTGTAGTGCAAACAAAGTGCAGTCAGATTTCTGCACCTTCCCAACTCGCATCATGCAGTGTGCTCATGCAATGGCTCTGCTCACTTGCCAGTGCAGTACTTGCACCGTGCTAGTACCTGAGCTGCTGCTCTGGGCACTGATGCATGCATGGCTCACCATGAATGTGTGCTGTGACTTATGGGCTGATGCAATGCAGATAGCTTTTGGGGCTGGAAACCTGGGGTAAACCCAGCTTGCAGCACAAGGGCAGTGTTGAGGAACTGGTTGGACATGCAGCTGGCTGTAAGAAGCTGCTGCAGCTCCTGAGAAGTCTCTCATTTACGAGAACGTTGGACTTTGGGTTTGTTTGATCCTGCCAATTGTTGTTAATCCTAATGGACAAACAGGAAACGTCATCTCCTGCCTTAAATACACCTGTGCTGTTGCCAGGCTGCGGGTTTTAGGATTTGAGGGTTAAAATGTAGCTGAAAATAGCTGTAAAGGTACACAATGGAGTTTGCACGGGAGGGAGCTGTGAGCAATGTGTGCTAAAGGTTCTGCTCTTTGCTTCATGAGGTGATGTCTAAAGTACACCAGATTTCTGCAGCTTCCTGGTGGCTCAGCACAGCCATACTTCCTCGCCTTTCAAAAAGGAAAATGAAGGCATTTGGTAGGATTTGGTTAGTGCTTTGGAAATTTAGATGCACTGGGTATTTAAACAGAAAAGAAGAAAAAAAAAAAAAAAAAAAAAGGCCCAAATTCAGCATGAGCTGACTGTTTGGAGAATGGGTATCTCCTTGGGTAGATACACCTGAGTGGCATGTCCCTGCAAGGTGCTGTGTTAGCACGAGGCTGGAGGATGCTGTGAGTTGCTTTATTTTTCAGCCTTGTTGCAAATTAGGCACAGCCAATGCAGCATATCCTGGCTGCTCAGCTTCCTTGGAGCATGTCCCCATGGCTGTTGTGCTAGGATATCTCTTCTTCTGTCTCTTCTTCCGTTTCTTCTTCTTCTTCCTCCTCCTCCTCATCCTGTGGGGAGGGGAGAAGAACTGCATCAGTGGCTGATGGTGGATGCATGGGTGAAAAGTACAAATGGGATGCGTTTAGAGCAGGGAGAAGTGCAGCCACTGCAGATCTTCTGAGTGTGTTACTGGGAAAGACTGCAGAGAGCTGGGGTCTGAAACAGCCCACCCAGAAGTAGCATCAGTCACTTCAATGACATGGATAGGCCAGTACCTGTGGTATAAAGTCAGGAAGAGCAGCAAAAGGAGATGTCTTGTGTCTCTGTGACACTGTTCTGGAGGCTGTGGGGCAAGCAGCATCCTGCACAGCTACCCAGCACCCCCACAGCTGGAGGAGACAGCCCTCCCAGCTGGCTGTCCCCCTGCTCCAGCTGCCTGTGCTGGTGGTGGAGCCTGAGGACATGGCTGTCTTGCAACCACCTACCTGCTCTGAAGGCTCAGAAGTGGAGCTGCTGGATGACATCTCAGCACTTTCTGACCCTGTGGAAAACACAGATCCCATCGTAGTGTGTCAGGGAGCCCTAAATCTACACTCCCATCCTGGCAGCCTTTTGCTCACCCTCGTGCTTTTCCTCTAACTCCTTCTTATGAGACCGGGGCAGCAGGACCTGGATACCTCGCAGGAGCGAGAACAGAATGACGACGTGATTGCCTGATGTGGGAGAAAAGAAGGAGCAGTAAGTGGGGAGGGAACAGCAAGACGTGTTGTCCCCTTCGGCTCCTTGAGAGCACGGGAGATGGAAGGGAAGCGGTGACATTGGGTGCTTGCTTGCACAAAGATACGAGTTCTGCGCACCTCCTCGTTTGCAGGGAGGAGGTGGCATGCCCTGCTCTGCCTCGCAGGGAGGTGGCATTGGGAGAGCTGCGGACACGAGCCCCCAGGAGCATCACTGCGCTGAGCTCCGCGGAGCGAGGCTCGGCAGTGCCACAGTGACGCCTGGTGACAGCCTGCGAGATGGCCGCAACCACAGCCCGGCTGCTGAGCCCGCAGCTCTGACTCCTGCCTGTTTCCCCCCCCTACCCTCCCCGCATCTCCCAGCCGTGCCGAGCTGAGCCTCACAGCCTGACAGTGATGAATTAAAGGGAGCAGAACGCTGTGCTGCAAGACACCCACCCGGCCGTCAAAGCAAGATTAGGACGTGCCTATTTTGGTTTCCCCTTTAATCAAAAAATCAATTAGGCAATTTCTAAATGAATATTCAGTCAAGGAGCCAGGTTGTCAGGTAGAGTGACAGCACATAGCAGCACTTTCTTTGTGGGTTTCTCTTTTTTTTTCTTTTTTTTCCCCCACGGTTTAGCATTGTTTAGTATATTGGAACAAAGTAAGAGATGAAGGAAAAAAGATCTTTTCCCTAGAGATCATAGAATCCTTAAAGTTGGAAGGGACCTTTAAAAGCCATGCTGTCCAATTCCCCTGCAATGAACAGGGACACCCCAGCTCCATCAGGTTGCCCAGGGCTTGATCCAGCCTCACCTTGACAGTCTCCAGGGATGGGGCACCAACAACATCACCAGGTAACCTCTTCCAGTGCTTCACCACCCTCACTGCAAAAGTCTTTTCCGTGTATCTAACTTAAATCTGCCCTCTCTGAGCTTGAGATGTCCTGGTGAGTGCTCCCTCAGACCCTCATGAAACCTTTTCTCCATTCCAAACATTCTCAAAGCATCTTCTGTACAGAGCCAATAAGCCTGCTGTTTGCCTGCATGTTTCTGGGCAGTCTCTTCTTCTACTCCCAGCTGACTTGTAACCTGGCTTTAACAGCTCTTTTAGGGGATGTATTTTTATTTTTATTTTTTTTTTAAGCAAACGGGGCTTATGCAACAGCTCTGTCCTCATGAACTCTCTGCACCCACTCCACTGTTCCCTAAAGAAATTTCTTAAAACCTCTCTGGGTAAATTTGGCTGAACTTGAGAGGGAGGAAGGGCTTTAAAGACATTGCATTTTCCAGCCCCATGTAGCTGAAGCTTTGTGTATTAGTGGGATGTGCCATGTGCACTGCATGGGAGGGGTTTGGCTCTTCTATGGGGAGCCATCACTGAAGATCTGGGGACTTAGGGGGTCCATAAACACCGTGGGATACAAAAAACGCAGGACTGGAGGCTTCTGTGCTGGAAGAATGAGAGTGTAAATGAGGAGTGGGGAACAGGCGCTCATCTTACTTGGGCTGTAGATCTCAGATGATTCAGAACGGGCTTTTATACTGGTCAATGAGGTTGGTTCCCTTTCCCTTGAGTAGACTCGGAAGCTCTTCATCACCTTCCAGTTGCAGAACCTGCATGAGGAACGCTAATGACAACAAACCTCCGAGCAGACATCTGCAGCTGAGATCCTGGGCAGTGTCATGTCTTCATTTACATCGTGCCAGAGGCTGGAAGCAGAGGCTGGCATCTGTGCAGCCTCCGCCACCCAGAGAGAAGGGCTTCGTACCTCTTCCAGAAGTGTATCAGGATGGGGAAAATGGCCACCTTGGCTCTGTGGTAGAGGAGCCGGTTCAGTAGGCCTTTGGAAGACAAACTCCAAATTAAATCTCTCTCGTCTTCAGAGATGTTCACCTGAGCACAGAAAGGAGCTTGTTTAACCAAAGCAGTTTGTAGCAGCCTGGTGAGCCCTAGAGACATGTCTCTCTCCCTAACCCCACTGTGCACTTCAAGCTGTGCCTATGAAGTTACAATATTTCTGTCCTGGCTGAATGTCCTGGACATAAAGACTAGATTCCTCCTGGATTTCTGTGGAAAAATGCTTTCTAAACAGGAGATAAACAGAACCACTGCTACTGTAGGGGAAGAGGTAGGTGTGTGGGGAGGGCACAATAATGACATTGACTTCTGGAGACTGAAAGGACTGATTTGGCAGATTGCAGCACACATCCTGGTGCTTCAGCTCTGTCATCCTTCCTGCAGATAGGGGATTTCACCGTCTCCATGCCTATATGCTTGTTCTTAGTGGCTACAGATCAAGTGCTAGCGTGGGCCTGGTGATAAATCAGTTCCCATGGAGCCCAGGGATGGTTCCCAAGCTCCAGAGTGCATTCTGAAGCTTCAGAGCATTCATGGAGCAGATCCATCCCCCTGTCTGGCCTCTTTCTGCCTATATCTGCTCACAGCTGCCATGGTCTTGAGCAATGAACAGCCTACAGGCTTCCTGGGTGGGACCCATCATCTCACCCGCAGTTTGGGAGGAATATCAGAGCTCAGGAAGAGCTTGCTGATGATGGCAGCTTTCTTTTTGAGAAAGTCAACTTCATTTTTGGTGCACACGTTGCGGGCTGCCAATGCTTCAGCTGAATCAGCCAGCTTGGAAAACCTGCAAAAACATGTGTTTAGGTGTCACTCTGAGACAAGTGCCCTGATTTGTAGGCTAGGCAGGCATGGAATCACAGAATCCCAGAGCTGCTTGAGCTGGAAGGGATCCTTAAAGGCCATCTGATCCAACTGCCCTGCAGTGAACAGAGTCCCTTACAGCTCGATCAGGTGCTCAGAGCCCCAGACCTTGGTTGTCTGCAGGGATGGGGCACCTCGATCTCTCTGGGCAGTGGTCTTGTTTAGCTCAGTATTTATCAAAACGAAGGTTTGGGGGCTCTCCAGGGGCAGGTAGCCACAAGCAGATTAGATGCAGACAGCTATAGAATGAGACTTCGGTTGAGTTTCACACTGCACTGTGGTGTCCAGCAGCCTTGCTGAGAGTTTTAGGATGGCAGCAAAGCCCTCAGTATGTGCAAAGGAACCCATGTACCATGCTTTATCCCTTACCGAGGAGTGCAGACTGCTCCCAGAATGGATTTGGGCCTGAGAAAAGGAGACTTGGAGGCACCTGAGCACCGGTGGAGCTTACTTGTTGATCTCCAGGTAAAAGTGGAGGTCATAAACGAGGAAGTTGACAGTGATGAGCTGGTTGTTAAACATCTGTCGTTTCACCAGCACCACGTCCTTGTCCCTTGGGGATCTGGCAGAGGATGCACGGGAACGTGAGGTGTTGTTGCTCTGCATCGAGGAGATGGGTAGGTCTGTGAGAGAGTAAGAGATGTGGTATCCTGCTTCTTATAGCATTGGTTTGGGGGCAGCTGAGCATCTGATACTGAGCTATACCCCACTCTTTCACCTCCCTTTTGCTTCCCTTTCCTGCTTACAGGTGATTTGTTGGGATTTTTCTACCTTAGAATCATAGAATGGCTTGGATTGGAAGGGATTCAAAACATCATGAAGTTCCAACCCCATGCCACAGGTAGGGCCACCAACCCCCTGATCTGATACTGGACCATGTTGCCCAGGGTTCCATCCAACCTGGTCTTGAACACCCCCAGCAATGGGGCAGGGATGGGTACCTTTGTAGACTACAGCCTATAGGGCCCCCAGGGAGTTCAGATGTTCAGATCCATCCAGTGTGTGCCATTCCCTTAGCTCAGTAACCTCTATCAATCCTCCTCTTTGCACCTATAGAGTGCTCATGTTCCTTGTTTGCTTAGAAGCTGGCCGCATTATGTTAGATCAAAAGTCTGCCTGTCTGTCTAGCCATCACCATCTCTGACAGAGGCCATTAAGGAGAAAGAAGTGTAAAATATGTTACTATTTCCATATAAAACATTCCCCAAATTCCAAATATTTTTGTTTCCAGGTACGTCTTTCTCTAGGTGGGCTTTCTGCACATCCACCAATTCCAGTGGATTTCTTCTCTACCAGCTTTTCCAGTGTCCTTTTGAACCAAATCCGCTCTGCATCCTCTGGCCCAGCACTTTGTAGGTAGGCTCCCTGTTGCATCTCATTCTATTTATTTTTGCCTTGTCTCACCTTAGCTTCATCTATTGCCTCCTGTTGTGTTTCTTTTTTTGTGGAAGGTGTGCAAATTGTTGCATTTATGTTGCTTGAGAGACATGCACCAGTACCACTGCATGCACTTAGCAGAAAAAGGAGGGACACTGGTGTCAGAAAACCAGATACCGTGTGAATGTGTATATATATGTCCATATTGCTTCTGCACCTCATCTCCCAACCCCTTCACTGATGTGCTGATCTCCCTGTGGCTTCTCTGTGCCAGTATGCAGGGTCTGGAAGCACTGGGATTAGTGGCCAAGGCCAGCCTGACTGTTCACCTCCAGAACTTCTTGGCTAGAAGACACAAGCCCATTTTGTGCCTTATCTCTGCCCTCCTTTCAACCCTCTGCTCACTTGGTGCAGATTTCTCAGGCAATATTTGGCATCCTGAAACACCTGCTTTGCCAGCAGGAAGGAGGAACTGCACCTCCAGCAGAGACAACTGAACATATGAGGATGGGAGAGGAGCCTCACAAGTTTCCTCCATTTACCTCTCCTAAACCTAGGATTGCCTTGGGGAGGGAAGAGAGGTGTTCAGGTGTCTAGCCATACTTTCCTCCTCATTTTCTAGTTCCTTCCAGAGAAAGTCCTCAAACTCTACACGGCACTTGTTGTTGTTCATCTCCCGATGGAACTTGCAGATGCTCCTGACAATGTTCTGAATGGCAAACCATGCCCACCGCTGCAGAGACAGGACAGTGCACATCAGTTGGTGGTACAGATATGGCGAGCCAGAGCTGGGAACGACCCAGCCATCATTTCTGGTGTTTCCGCATTCCCCTGGAGGCCACAGGTGATAGTGTGAATTGCTTGGCCACTTGCCACTATCTAGATCTGGACT
Source organism: Lagopus leucura (assembly GCF_019238085.1). Taxonomy (NCBI): domain Eukaryota; kingdom Metazoa; phylum Chordata; class Aves; order Galliformes; family Phasianidae; genus Lagopus; species Lagopus leucura. The sequence continues at coordinate 4,659,253 of NW_024962266.1, read as the reverse complement.
TCAGAGCCTGTGAGAACAAAACTTAAACTCTGCTTTTTGCAGTCCTCCAGTTCTAACCTCCCTCACCCCATTTCTCTGAGCACTGCTTAACACACAGCTTCTCCTCTTTCCTACACAACACCCACAGCAGGCCAGCTGAAGGTCTTTCCTTACCAGGTTGTCTGTCTTAAAGTTCCCCATCCCGTGCCGCAAACAAAGATTGGACTTGTGTGTTTCACTGGGGGGAAAGAGGTCCTGGTATTCTTTAAACCTGCCAGATGGGAGATCAGAGAGTATCAGGGACAGCCAGATGTGTGAGCAGGGGTTGGGTGGGTAGGATGGAGAGCAGCTGAGAGGGAGGGGTAGCCCTGTGGTTGGGGTCTCATAGGACTCCTGTTTCTGGAGGAGGATGGAGAAAGGGATGGGAACTGGAACTCTCCCCTTGCATGGTTAAATACATCAGCAGATACAGGGCTGGGGTGAGGGTCTAGCTGGGATGTTGATGCATTGATAGATGGTTCACAGAGTAATACATTTGTAGCAGTTGTTGTCTGTCACCAAGGAAAGGGTGTTTGTGTTTGAACCTAGGATCCCATCTAAGCCAAGTCCTCACCATTGTTTTTCCATTGCTTTCTGAACGAAGATCTGTGCTGTCATCAACATGAAGGGAGTGACTGTTTCAGCCTCGCTTATTTCCTTGATGATAGAAGAGCTGCACTCCAGCTGTTCCTCTGGAAGAGACATGCAGTTGCTGCCTGCCATGAGCAGCCACCTCAGCCCCTATAACAGCTCTTCCTACCCTCACATCAGCAAGTGGCATCCTGTCCCACCTCCACCTGCCTACACCATCAGCTGTTCACTGAATTTGATAGTCTCACCTCTTTTCCTTTCTCTACCGTGCTAATTGCATGCTTTGGGAGTGAAACTCTGATTCCAAGAACATCAGAGGTCTTGGTGAAAAAGTCCTACCAAAGAAGTAGACCACCTTCCTAGAAATTCAAGTGGCAGTGGAAGACCTCAGCAAACACTGGGCAAGGAAAGGAGAACTGGCAGGTCCCTGCAAGAGGATCTAAAATCTTCACCCACATCAAGGAAAAGAAGCCTTTGTCACAGTTTGTGTAAAGTACAGGGCTGGAGAGTGCCTACCAGCTGGTATTTCACCATGGAAATAATTTCTGACAATGCTGTTAATGAGGAGGTTCTTTGTCTTGGTGTTGGTCTCTGCAGCTAACTTCTCCACGGCCATCCAGAAGCGCAGTGGTTCAGCTGCATTGCGCTCCTCGAGGAACTGCTTGAAGTACTGCAGGTGGGCAGGGCTGTGCAGAACCTTCACAAAGTGCCTGCAGGGAGGAGACACCAGGAGACAACCAGAGCTGAGGGCAGGCAGGGATTTGCAATTTATATCCTGATGTGGGGCTGTCAGGACTCTTGTCTGGAGTATCCCCAGGAGGGGGGAGTCCACGTGGACATTCATGTGGCATCTCCGTGACAAAGCAAGGAGTGACACTGAAGGGAATCAGTGGGAAAATTCTGTTTCCTGAAAGTAGCAAAAGACAGCAAATCTTTGTACTGCAAGGTGCCAGACCTGGGTCTTCTTGTTGGCTTCTCTACTGCAACAGTGGTGTCCTTCTTGGCACTTGATTTGGTTTTTCTCCTAGGAGCAGCCCTCTTCTTTTCCCTCTCGGGCTCAGCAGCTGTGGGGACAGAATGGAGCTGGCTGCTTTCTTGGGTGACAATTATAGCCTGTCACAGCTGTTCTCAGGTCAGAGGACCCCAGAGAAGCCTGAGCTGCCTCCAGAACTGCCCTGCTGACTTCAACAGGATGAGCCTAGCTCAGGGGACATTGGGTACTGTAGAAGCCCTTCACCTCTGCATGGCTTCAACTCCTCAGCATCTGCTTCAGAGGAAACCTCCAGCTCCCACCCATGCTGGTTGGATTAACACCCGTAAACACGTGCCTTCCAAGGGTGGTTGCACCTATATCTCCTTCTGGAGATGTTTCCCTGATGATGCTTCCTCCTGCTTGTCCTGAGGAATGCTAGCTGGGAGCCTGCCCTGCTTCTAGTCTGCTCTGGTTGGACTCACCAAGTGGTGGGCTTCTGGGAGACAAAACCTCCTTATCCTTGCTGCAGCTATCCACAGACAGTGATTCTTTCTGAACAGCCAACTCTTTTGATGTCATTTTCTGGTAGTCTGCATCTGATAGAGAAGAAAGAACAGATCCATCCCCTGCAGGCTCTGACTGTCCTCCAGAACTTACTGAGTGCTACCTTCTCACTCTTTGCCTTTCCTTTCCCCTTCTCTATTCTCTTCCTGTGATCCACCCATGATGCTACATTTTCAAGACCTTAAGCTCCCCAAGTGGTCAAGGTGTGGCAGTGGGATGACAATGACCATCCCTGCCTTTGCATTTCAATCTCTTTGCTACAGCCTAGTGACCCAAGCCAGTCCAGTACTGAGAAGGGCAAATTTGATCTAAAGCTCACTGCTAAAACTTGGATTATGGCTTGTGGCTTGCATATATCTTGTCTCAACCCACCCAGTGACACTGTCAGCAATAAAACAAGATACTGCTAAGCCAAAACCTGCATGTTGGTGGCTTGGTCACTACAGACACACAAAATATGCTGCATCAGCATGAGCCAACCTGAATACCAGCAGAAATTCAGAGCCTTCTCTTACCAGTTTCGCTCACAAGAGGTTCCACCTCTGCCTGGAGCACACCCCTTTTCTGGAGGTCTTGAGTGCCAAAGGATCGCCAGTGCTCGGGAGAGAGGCCTTCCAAGTTCCTTGTGTCATACAAGGCCTGGCTCAGCTTCAAGGACTCATTTATCCGCTCAGACAGGAGGAAATATTTGTCTTTCCCAAGACCATGTCCTTGTACCTTGGGCACTGGGACATCACTCTGTGAAGACTGACAAGAAGACCAGAGGGTAATGGCACAGAGCATCTTATTACACCCCACTCGAGGAACTGCAGGCTAGCTGCACATTTTTGCACTTACAAACCTATCCAAATTAAACCTCTGGGAGAAACCTGAGCACAGAGCTCAGCATAAGACTTGGACCTGTCCATACTTTTCCTAAAGCGGGCTCACATCTGCCTGCAGCTGCATCCAAACAGTGGCTCATCAGCCAAGGGCAGCTGCTTTCCTGAAGAGGTCACCATCCATCCAGGAGGACTGAAAACAGCCACGAGGGTGTCATGGACAGACAGGTGAGCTCACGTTTTCTTTTCTGCTGTCCCTGGTGTGGCTCTGGCTAATGTCCCAGGAGTGCCACCCACTGTCCCCACGGAGACCCTCATGCAGGTTTTGGCCGTTCACCACTAGCGAGCAGGGACAGAGAGGCTGTCTGCAAACCGAGCTGCATGCTGCTGAGAGCAAGCACCAAAAATAGCCCTGCTAAGCTCCAAGCAGCTCTTCTGACATTGGTGCAGAGAGAGCCCCCAATGAGTTTGGCTTAGGGGATGGTGCCTGCGGAGAGCATGGCCCCGACACCTGCCTAAGTGCTAATTGCACTCCCAGACCAAGCATTTGCTCTGAGTGGTAATTTCCTTGACAAGGGATGCTTAGAAACATGGGCAGCTAATTAACTTACAACCAAAAGCATTTAATGAGCAGAGCCAGGAGCTGACAGCTGCCAACTGACTGCTCCATAAGAGCTCGGCTCTCACAGACTGCAATGCTGGGGCTTTGGGGCACTGCCCTTGCCAGCCTCTCCTAACCATTTCTGGGACCAGCTGCTGATTTTTTACATTGCTATTCCAAGAAAATCCTAATGGTCAGCCTGAAGACATGAGCTGCGGTGAGCCAAAATTCCTGTGTGGGTTGTGCAAGGGACCCAAACACGCAGGATGTTCTGAGGTTTCTGTTTGCGAGGAGGCTTCCTGGAGTTAGGATAGCATTCAGGGCACTGAGAAGTATGATGCATTAGTAGGATATCTGCTGCCGGAAGGATGGTTTGCTTTTGTAACTCCTATTTAAATCACTGCTTTACACAGTGGGGAAAAAGGAAAAAAAAAGAAAAACACTTGGAAAACTTGAGTGCAGTTGAATCAGAGGCCAAAATGCTGTACATCCTCCTCCCCCAGCATGCTAGCCGTAAGTTTGTGCTGGGACAAGGATGTATGCATGTGTAGCTGCCCATGAGTCAGATTAAAAGCAGTATTTGGTCCAGGCAGGGAAAAAGGGGGAGAATTAATTCCCAGAAGTGGTTTGCTCAGCATGCTGCCTGCTGCTGGCTTTGCATGCACCTCCCCTGCATTTAGATCTCTCCATTTCTGGGATGGGTAATGGCCCAGGGGCTGACCTGTGGGATGCTGGATCACTGCAGCTAGTGCTGAGCTTCCCTCCCTCCCTATCCCCCTGCTTCTCCCATCTACACTGCTACCTGCAAACCCCTAGAAGATGCCCACAGCCCTGTGCATCCCCTTTACCATGAACTGGAGGAACGTCTCATCATCATGAGCCAGAAATTTCTCATAGTAGGTGCAGAGGACCTGAAGAGGAGAAAAGGTAGGGTGTTCTCAGCTGTTCTCATGTGTCCCACCAGCAGCCAGCACCCTTGCTGTACCCCAAGGTCGCAGTGACAGCGTTGAGACAACCAAGGGCAGCTTTGCTGTGGGCTGTACACAGTGTGCTTCAGTCATGTTGTGCTGGAAGCAGTGACTCAGATGTGAAAGGATGGCTGCCATCCTTTGAGCACCATCTGACAGCTGAGGCCACCAGCTGCTCGGTGGCTGCTCATCTCTGCTCCTCAGCCCAGCAGACCCATGGGGATGCTTCTCTCTGCCAGCCTGCTGCATCTAGGTCACTGATTCCAGTCCAAGCTGACTTGTGACCATAAGTTTTGCCCTCCCTGTTCTCTGTTCATCTTCTAAATATCTCTGTTAAACCTTGCACCAGGCTGGGGTGTGTAGGCACAGCTGTACCCCACAGTCTGACCACTGCCAATCTCTACCTTACAAATCTCTTTTTGAGTCCTGAATATCCAGGGGGTGAATTCTGCAGAAGCCAGATGGTCCCGCAGGCCCTGGAGGATCCTCATCTCCACGGGAAGCTGCTGTATGGTGTTTTCCACCAGATAGGACTCACAGATCCTCTCCGTGAGGAAACGGCGCAGGAAGAAGTTATTTTCTCTGCTGTGGTCCAGCACCACGGGTAGGAATTCCTCCAGGTCGTGCCATAGGTCCAGGAGACGAGCCTCAGCAGTGTGGTCCTGGCAGATCAAGAAGGTCCTGAAGGGCCGTCCTGCGTAGCTGTCAGCACTGAGCGCCCAGGGGAGGTAACGTAAGGTCTTGGCTGGCCTTGTGGGGGATGGTATCTTGGCCAGGGGTGTAGAGGAACGTAGGCTGGAGAGGACCTTCTTTTCACATAGGTTTTCCGGGTGGAGGACCTGTTTTTCTCTGGGCCTAGGTCTTTTTGCTCCTCCTCGGCTTCCAATGGCAGTATTTGCAGTGCGCTCTGGCTGCAGACGAATCCGTCCCAAACCACCTTTACACTGTTGCAATCTCTTCATGCTCCCAGCTGGCTCTGTCTGCCTTTCTGGTTGCATCTTCATTTCTTGGCTGTCTCTTCCCTCCTTGATAAGAGCCCAGATCTTTTCTTTGGCCTCCCTGCTGCAGTAGGGCTCTGGTGAATCCTGGCTCCTATTAATTCTCATTGGGGAAAGGCCATCTGAAATGCCCGAGGGCTCCTGCAAGTGGCCCTGTGCCAACCGCTCCTGATATTCCTGCAGCAGAGGCCAGCAGGATTTTTCCTCCTCCATGCTCATCTTGCACTGGATGAAGAATTTAGGGAGCCAGTAACTCTGAAGGATAAACAGGGCCTGCTGCTGCATTTTGCTCAGGATCTCCCTCCGGGTGCCTACAGACCCAACGTTTGTGACTGTCTGCGATGAGCCTGAAATGGATGCAGGGAGTGATGATATGAAGATGGCTCCAAGCAGACCTGCTGCTGCCACGGGGGATCCCCAGCCAAGCAAAGGCACTGCTGGCATCCCATCTGTTCCTGGGAGCAGCCAGGAACAGGCCAGCAGCTCCCATCCCACTTACGGGCAGTGGTGCCGCAGAGGGTAAGGATGCTGGAGCCTTCACGCAGGTGGGTGACCTTCAGCCTTTGGATCAAAGACAGATAGAGGTCCTTCTGCATTGCATCTGACTCATCAAGCCCCAGCAGCCTCTCAGTGATAAGCCAGAAGTCTGTCAGTTCCTCCCCTTTGGATCAGACAAGAGAACGATGTGATGGAGGTGGTATTAAAAGCCTTGCTGGGGAGCAAAGCAGCCTGTGATTAAAAGAAAAAGCTGTGAAGATGTGGAGGGGCTACGGAGCACACCATGCCCACCTGCCATTCCTTGGGTGAAGGCTCGGAAGCGCCACATGCCCTGGCTCCCACTGATGCATTTCTCCAGCAGCCACTGGTCCGCGCTCTGCCAGTTCAGCAATCTTGCTGTTGGAGAGAGAGCAAGGCACGGCATCGGGGCACAAGCCTTGATAAATGCCTTATTTTTCCAAAATAAAGACCTGCATCCCAGCTGCTAGAACTTTCTTTCCAGCAGCCAACCCTTGCGCTGATTCGCAGATGGGCAAAGCAACAGGCTGGAATGAAGGGGATTGTGTGGGGGCAATCTGCACAGTCCAGATTTGCTGCCCTTGAGACAGACCAGGGTGTAAGGTAAGGGCGTGTTTTGTGCGTTTGCAGGCTATATTAATGGCACTAAGGGGCATGGCTTAATGATGGGGCTCCTTAGGTCAGGTTGATGGTTGGACTTGATTATCTTCAAAGTATTTTTCAGCCTGGACGATTTTATGAGTTTCCCAGCATAGGATGCACAGTGCAGAGCAAGAGCCCAGAACCAGAGTGTGCAATGCCTTTTTAACCCAGTGCTATGCTCAGCAGGCACCAGGCAAGAGGAAGCCCTGCTAGTGCAGCAATGACTCACCTGCTTCCTCCGAGCGAATGAAACCCAGGAGCTTCTGGCAGAGGATGAGGAGGAGGCACAGGCTGGATTTGCAGAAGTGAGGCAGCCGGTGTTTTCCCAGCCAGTCCAACAGAGCTGAGGGACTGGGATCCTGCATTGCACCCCACACCCAAGCAGAGGATGAGGCAGTGAGCGAGGAGCTGGCTCTTGCACGGGGATTAGGGTGAGTAATGGGCCCATGCTAGGGGGGTTGCTGGAGAATGGCGTGAGCCATCCCCATGTGCAGGAAGAAGGGGGGATGCTCGTGCTGCCTGTGTCCCTGCTATCTCTCCTCCCCACTTGCCTCCTTTCCCAGAACCCCAATTTCCTGTGGTTTCTGCTCCACCCATGACTTAAAGGCAAAATGAAACCTGGGTTTGAAATCACACCCCTGGCTGCATGAACATGGAGGAGAGAGCAGCCTCAGAAATGAGGAACCGACTCCGTCCCTGCCCAGTGCCCTTCCTCCCCTTTCTTTGTTCTCACAAGGGATGTTTTCTCACCAGGTGGCTTGGTAGCTCTGGCCAGAGGTCCCATTGCCCCGTGCTGCTCCTGTAAATGGGTGTCTGGCCAAAAACCTGCATTGAAAGGAATGGGGAGATCTTGATGTGATGGAAGGTGGTGGGGGAGCCCAGAGCCTGGCTGTCCTAGTTAGTTCCCACTACAGAGAAGGCACCATCTTCTGTCAGACCTCACTACCTCCTCCATGCCGAGGTCCTCAGCTTTCCCTGCCCTGACAGCCCAAGTACAATATGGTCCCAAGTTTTTCTCTGATGTGGAACCCAAAAGATCCTGGGCTTTGTGGTGAGGAGCAGACTTACAGGAAGGCTCAGAAACGTGTTGAAGAAGTCAACAAAAACTTCATCTCTCAGCAGCAGCTCTATGTCCGTGGAGTCTATGATTGCTGCAGGGGAGAAGAGAAAGTTACCTGGGCTTTGTGTTGTTGAAAGAGGGATTGTAAAGTGAAAGAGAAGTGGGAGCAGTCAGGACAGAACAGAGCTAAGAAAAACGTGATCTTAGTTGGGGTTTGGTGCACTGAGGTCCTACTGCACCTATGTGCTGTGGGCTGCTGACACGGTGTGTTTGGAAAGCATGTGGTTCAGGTGCACGTAGGACTTGGGAAGTTTGAATGGCCACTTTCTAAATATCGAGGGTTTGTGGAGGTTGAGTACAAATGCTGCAGCATTTCCTTTGAATTATCAGGCATCATCAGGCAGGTTGTGTCTTTGGGTACAGCAGCAGTGACTGCAGACATCCACTCCAACCACCCAGGACCTGAAGGCAGTGTGTCGGTGTTGGAATAATCCAAAACATGTCCCTTGAATTTGTGCTTGGTTCTGAAAGACTTGGAGTGGACTGGCAGCACCTGCTGATGTTGGATGCCCTTGGAAATGCCCACAAGCACAAAGGCATGCTGTGCCACAGGAAGGACCCAGGTTTATAAAGCCTAATGCTGCTTTTCCTCTTCAGAGTGTGCTTTACTCCAGCCAAAGTTCACTCACTGGTGGCCATCGTGTTGCTGTGTCCTGAGGATGTGTTCTAGATCACCGTGCTGCTTGTGACACACTTGTCCCAGCCCTGATCTGCACGGACATGGAGGGCTCTTGGGGACTGCAGAGCTCTCCATGCTTTCCTGAAATGAAGACTTTCCCATCTCCCCACTAGGGGCAGCTTCTTGCCTTCAAACCAGGCTCTTGTTAGTACCTTGGTGCCGTGTTGTCAGGGCTTTTGATGTCTCATGGGAGACTCCGCTATGGTTTCCCTCAACAGAGCAACCCTTGGCTCCCAGTTGGGACTGATTCCCACCTTTGGAGACCTCCTGGGAAGAGGAGGAAAGAAATGCCAAGTCAAATGCAGCCTGGGTTGGAAGTAGCAGGTGGTGGTGGGGAGACCCTGACAGTTCTAGCATCACATTAACTGAGCAGGAGAGCAGAGAAAGGCTAGTCTTAGCTGCGTTGGGGCCACCGGTGCCCCAGCCCAAGTTGCCTGCAGCAGGTCTGAGCTTTTTTTCGTGGGGACCAGCCATGGAATCCTGGTGCCCTCGGGAAAGAGAAGCGGGTCGAGCCATCTCTCTGGGGCCGGTCCCCAGCAGCGAGGTCACCTCACCAGATGGCGCTGTCAAACCAGCAATGCGACGCTGTCCCCAGTGCAGGGATGGCTCCTTGCTGCTCCTGTCCCCTGTGTGATGAGTAGGGAGGCACCGCTGGTTTTACGGCTAGGCAGTGATGTGTTGAAAAGGTTAATGGTGTGGGGGCATCGACACACTCTGTCACCCTGAGCGTTTATTTGCAGATTGCTGGAGCTGTCCCTCCACACACGTGTGCACTGGGAGGGATGCTGGCTTTGGGATAGGTTTGAGCACAGCCCCACGGGCAGCCACCATCCCCTTCCTCTGGTCAGGGAGCACACCAGGGCTGGGGGGACAGCAGCCCTGAAGTGAGCCCGCCCGAATGATGCAGGGAAAGCTGAGCTGTGAGCAACTTTGCTCATTCCAGGTGCCAGTTGGTCTGCAAACAAGCGTGCAGTGAGATCCTCAGAGCTCTGCTCGTGTCAGCACGGCTCCGGGCTGACCTCAGCAGGGCCGAGCCAGCCCTGCCGGGAGAGGATCAAGGCTGCGAGCTGGAACAGATCGGCACGGTTACCATGGAAAAGCACGGGATCGTTTCCATAAAGCCTTTGCCCGAGGTGAGGCGGTGTTTCAGCAGGAAGGAGCTCCACTCAGCACAGCTGGTTGGTGCACAGCTGCCCATCCGCCTGGCGAAGTTTGCAGTGAGATCCTTTGTGAATGTGCCTTGCAAAAGAAGATTACGTAGGCTGAGATTGAGCAGAACTGCCAGATTTAAAAGGGTAGGAGAAGGCTTGCAGAGGGATTTGGGGTGGCCACACTCTTTGCGCAAAGATATGGGCAAGGTTGCAACACCAACTGCGTCAGTATTGCTCCTGAGAGCAGCCCACCCTCAGCAGACCTGAGGCCGCCTCTGCCCCCTGGCAGCCCCACACACGGTGTTGGCAGAGGGGACGTGCCTGGGGCTCAAGGCTCAGGTTCTTGCCCCACCGCAACACCAAAGTCCAAGGCCGTGTGGCTGCAGGGTCGCCAGGACCTGGATGCCTGCAGTACCCACGTGGGCTCACAGCCTCCCAGATCCACCTACCCTACAGAAGCAGCAGGGCAGCCACACACATCTCTGCTGTGCTTTTGGTGGCACGCATCACTGCAGTGCCCAGGCTTCACAAGCCTGACATGAGTATTCTATGCATGGATACTACTGGATTTTTTTCCTCATGCACTCTCAGGCTGTTCTGATATGAATAGTTTAGGATACTTCGAAGACCACATCAGCAATGGTGGGATCCTTCTGGGCTTGTAGCATCTCACAATTAATTATACGAAGTCTTGGGTGCGGAAGTTCAGCCTTAGCCTTGAATATATTAGCCTATTTTTTCTAATGCAATTTTCACGCTCACTCTCCTGGGTGCTTAAGACTTGTTTGCTCAACGAGGACATCTCTGGTGTTTCCTGATGTTAATTAGAAGTATTTCTGAGCCTACTGCCTTCTGTCTGGGGTTTCTTTGCTTGGGATTTGCCATGGACACACTGCCCCTGTAGCAAGCTTTGCATTTCCTTGCTCCCTCTCCAGTAGCATCACCCATAATCCTGCTATGTCCAAGTGGAGCACAGCTAGGGCTGGGGGATGCGATCCAGCCGTAAGGAAGGCATGCAGGCAGCATTGCAGCACCTCGCACAGTGTGCAGTGTCAGGCCTTGATCCTGCCACTGAATGCACTCGGGAGAATTTCCACCTCCTTAATAAAGCTGTAATGTGTATTAGGCTGAGATTAATCTGCCAGCCATGGTTAATGTGTTCCTGACCTAGTAGGGAGCATGCTTCGCAGCATGAACCGCGCTAATAAAATAAATAAATAAATAAATAAAAAGAAAAAGAAGAAAGCAAGCAAAGGAAAAAAAAATTGCCAATGCACACTGTGACCAATTTCCAACTGCAAGGGAAAGGCATGCGCTGAGCACTCCCTGGGATATTCTCCACCCTTGAACAGAGCAAGCAGAGCCAAGCAATCTCTGGGTCTCAAATCCCCCACCCTGCCTGCCTGGTTCTCATCATCCAGCTTCCCCCAGCCACGCTCGAAGAAAGAGCACGTGCTTCACAGCGGTGTCCCTGCTTGCTGCAGAGCAGCCAGGTGGGTGCCGGGCTTGCGATGCTGAGCGTGTCGCTCCGTGCAAAAGCAAAGAGGTGGGCTGGTGGGGGATGTGGAAGGGGAGGGACTTTCTTTTTCACATGTGCCTCTGCACTTTTTTATTAATTTGCTTTCCTACGCCGCCGTTCTGTGCAGCTCAGGTCATCGCCGGCTTTGCTCTGCCTTTTCGAGCCCTCTGGTCACCACCCCACAGCCACCCTTGACCCTGGCAGCACCTTCAAAGGCAGCATGCTGCGGAGCCTGCAATGTTTGCTCGCTTATCAGCTGGGCAGCCTCCCACTGCGCTCCTGGGGACACCGCTTGGCCACTGCTGCCCGCGCAAGGTCAGTCCCCTGGCGCCGTGCTGAGCTCCCTGTCCTCATTGGGTGACTACCGTTGGAGGGCAGAGTGGTAATTAATTAATTAAACAGCAGCTCATCTCGCTAAGGCCTTGGGTTTGCTAACCCGTGGGTAAAGGGCTTCGGCCCTGTGAACCCCTCTAGGGGTGATGCAGTAGTGGCTGCGTGTGAGCAGGTCCCACCTGGCTGTGCTGGTGGAGGTGGCACATAGTCAGACACTAAGTTCTCATCCCTTGGCTGCATTTCAGTTGTGCCCTGTGTGGCACCACAGTGAGCAGCGGTTTCACAGACTGGTTTGAAAGTGATACAGCTGAAATGGGAATGCCTTGGCTGGTGGGCACAGGGGGAGATGCTCTTCTCACCTTCCTCCCAGCTGTGTCAGAGGCTGGGCCTCTTCCTAGGATCTAATCCATCACAGCACAATAGACCATTCCTACTCTTTGTGTGATGCTTATACTTTAAGAAAAGAAATGGTGAAGTGCTGGTAGAGCTGCCCAGAGCTGTGGGTGCCCCAGGCTGTGGATGGGACCTGGCAGCCTGAGCTGGGGGGCAACCAGCCCAGGGCAGGGCTGAGTCTGGATTATCTTGGAAGTCCCTTTTAACACAACCATTCTATGGACTTACATAATCATTCATTTGGATTTAGTGCAGGTGACAGGCAATTTTACCCGTGCTTAGCACATCAGGTCTGCACTGGAGCATCGCAATCCCCCAGCTTCTGATGGAGAGGTTTGTGCAGAGTTTGCACTACTGCTCCGAAGGCAGCAGAGCTCGGCGTCACCCAGCCCCGGATCAACACGTTGTGTTCCGCGGGTTCGTGGCTTTGAAAGCTGAATTAAAGCCAAAGCTGGGAGGTGTCACCTCTCGGCACCACGCCTGTCCGGCGCCCCGCCGGCCTCGTTGACTGCGGCGAGGAGGGGTCACAAGGCTGAGCTTCCTCAAAAGACCAGCAGGCGGTGGGGAGGAGGAGGAGGCAGGAGATAAACAGGCGGCAGGAGCCCTGCGGGAGGCACGGGCCGTTCTGCCCGGCCGCCTTCCCGGGAGAGGGCGCTGGGGAGCCTCCGCCGCTTCTCGGCTGCCTCGTAAACATGTTGTGCTGCAGGAGATGGGCTGTGCCAACGCCGGGGGCTGCTGGCCGTGGGTGCCCCGGGCTAGCTGGCAGGCAGCTGGGCTGGCCACCGCTTCTGAGAAAGTCGTAGGTAGCACATTTCTAGGAAACGGGAGCTGTCGGTGTCCCGATTAAACAAACCATGTAGGTAAACCCAGGGCACGGCGTTAGGTTTCCAGAGGCAGCCCTGCTTTGTGGGGGCTGTTTTGCTGCTGGGTCTCCCTAAGCGCCAGCACCCCTTCCTTTGCTTTCAGCTGACCCACTCTGGGTGACCGCAGCTGAACTCTGGCTTTGGGTTTTGCTGAGGGGGGAAAACGTGGGTGCCAAATGGGGAAATGGAACAAGATCCAGGCAGGGAAGGAGGCAGCCGAGGTGAGAAAGTATTGAGGCACCCAGCTGTGCCCTGCTTGGGGATGCAGCAGGGACACCTCATCCCCCTCCCGGAGCTGAGGGTGTCAGTGCCTGCTTGTCACCCCCAAAAGGATTCTGTGTGCTGATCCCTTCTGTATTGAAATCTTTGCTTTACACACGAGGTGCAAGAATTTGGATATTGGAGGAAGGTAGCAAGGTGCAGGCTGCTGGGAGGTAAGCAGTTTGCTTTGAGGCTCTGATTTGCCTAAACTATGCAAGGAGGCGAAAAGCACTTGAACTACACCTCCATCCTGGTGAGCCCTGAGGGATTAACTTGCACTTGTGGCTGCCCTAATGCGGTGGCAAAGAATGAGCCAGGTTGTCCCGCAGGCAGGGTGGGGACCTGGCTCTCAGATGGGCCATAAATCAAGACAAACCCTTAGCCAGCAGTTAGTCCTCTGGGCTGAGGATCCGGCTCTCCAGGGCCACTGTGTCCCCAGCCTCCAACTGAGCAGAGGTTGTGCTTTGGATGGCTGTAATGGCACAGAGGGTCAGGCTTCTCGAGGAGTGGCCATGTGGGTGCCAGTGGGTAGCTCCTGTGACCCCGAGGCAGACGTGAGCTTGTCCTGGCACTTAGGTGCTGGGAATGGATGTATGTGGAGCAAGCACTGGCACTGCCCCTTGGGTCTAAGCTGGAGGGCCGACCAGGAGCAGGGATGAGAGAGGAAGCAAGCACTCAGGATGGAAAAACATCGGGCAGTCAACGGGTGCTCCCAGCCTCATGAGGGCTGGGGAATGTCTCTTCCCTCAGGTCACCGTGCCCTGCAGTGAGGGTCTGGACTGTGAATCCATGCTGGAAGGGTGCAACACAGCAACACCAGCCCTCAAACACAGACTCCAACACGAGGCGTGCAGGGGGCTCCCATTCCTTTGCCCCCTCCCTGCTTGTCCTGTTTACCCAGGGCGACTCATTTCCATGCCTGTGAGTTATGCAAAGGCAGCTGCTAATGTAAACGCCGCAGAAAGCCCTGGATTCGCTCCCACTGCTACTTTCCGAGAAGAGGGGGATATGTTTTCGGGGGCTGGAGCGGCGGAACGGCAAAAGGGAAGGAAAAACAACCCCCCCTCCTTTTGCCATTCCCCTAAACGGGACAGACGAAATATCGCAGAGCAGCTCAGCAGGGCGCTCGGCTTGTTTTTCCCCCTGCCCCGATTCTCTTGCCAGCTCCCTCCTCCTCGCAGCCCCATCCCCGGCCCCGGCCTGCCCCCGGCCCGCTTCCCGCTGCCCAATCAGTGCGGCGGGGCCGGCGCTCCGGCTCCATAAAGCGGCGGCGGGCGCGGCCCCCGGGAGCCGAGCGTGGGAGCCCCGCGCCGAGCCCCTGCAACCCTGCCCAGGTAACAGCGCGGCTATGGGGGAGGGAAGCGGGGGGGTCCGCAGGGCTCAGCGGCGGGGTTGTCCCAGCAGATTCCCCCAGGGGAAGATTCCTCTTAGCCCTCGGGACGGGGGGTGGGGAGGAAAGAGGATAAGGGGCGGCTCTTGTTTTGTCTTCAAAACAAGCTCTCTGCTGTTGGCCCCCCCCCCCCCCTTTTTTTTTTCTATTATTTTTTCTTTCATTTCTTTCTTTCTCTGTCCTTTTCTTTTCTTTTCTTTTGCCTTTCGAGGCTCTCACTCTTTTTCCTTAAATAAAGGCAATCTCATTGGGAGATAGGTGATGCTCCCCATAGCTCACCCCACCGAAGACCTCCTCCCCAAGAGAGGGGTCACATGAGGGGATTTTGATCCGAGAGGCTCTGGCATTTTTCAAGGCTCTCAGCATGAATATTCCTACTTGTTTTCCATTTCTGAGTTGCTGGCATTACCAATCCCACCGCAAATACGAGCAGACCCAACACACGTGGGTTGTTGGGAAGGTTGGGTTGGGAGCAGAGCCCCTCCATTCCAGCCCACTTTGGGGTTGCTGTGCTGCTTGTTGCTTTCCTCAGCCCTAGATGAGCCTTGTGTAACTTCAGACCAGCTGATCCGGGGAGGCAGCTGGGCTGGCAAGCCCTCCTTGCTGAAGCAAGCATATTAAGAAAGCCCCAGCTAAGCTTTCCTGCTCATTAGCCCTGCTCCAGAGCAGCGGCGAGCATGGGGGTGTTTGAGAAGTAAAAAGTTCACACCGGGTTCAGAAGGTGTTTTGAAGGCTGTTGCTTCTGGATAGGACCCTTGCCAAGGAGCAGGAGTTTGGGTATTAACAGGATGCTTTGAAGGTATCAAAGCAGTTGCTGGGTTTTCCACCTTGGGCATGGGATGCGGAGTAGCATGGGATCGTGACTGATCTGCCTCTGTGAATAGAGCGTGGGGAAAAAAAACAACTGGGAGAGCAAGGAAGAGTCTCACGTTTGGGATTGGTTTTGGCATCCTCCCTGCAGGACAGCCCTCGTCAGCTCCACAGCCATGGCCACCTCGGCGAGCTCCCACCTGAGCAAAGCCATCAAGCACATGTACATGAAGCTGCCGCAGGGGGAGAAGGTCCAAGCCATGTACATCTGGATCGATGGGACTGGGGAACACCTCCGCTGCAAAACCCGCACGCTGGACCACGAACCCAAGAGTCTGGAAGGTGAGAGGTGCGGGATTCGGAGTAGGTGCTTTTTTGGGAAGAGCTGAAGATGCTGCTCTTTGTCCCCCTCTGCTCACCTCCTGCTCCAGGTGCCCGGGGAGGAAGGTTCCCAGCTCTCCAGATGTGACATTGAGTGCCATGGCAGGGGTTGGGCACCAGGCCCGGCGGAGGGGGCTCTTGGCATGGGATCCGTGGCCCATTGACTCTCAAGTGCTCGTTTTGGCCGGAAGTAGTTTGGCAGAAAGTGGAAGGGAAAGAATGGAGCTATCCGGTGTAATTAAGAGCTTGTGTCCCTCAGAACAAACAGTCCCAGCTTACACAATAATAGCATTAGGATTTTCTCAGGTTGCCATGGAGCTGGCTGGAGACAGTTATGAAATGAAAATACTGTGTGTGACTGAGCAGAATTCTCTCTCTCTCTTTTCTTTTTTTTTTTTTCCTTTTTCCCTCTAAGGGAGTGGTTGGCACATCTCTTTTGAAATCTCCGTGCTTCCCATCCTCCCACTTTCCCCCCAGGATACGGAGGAGATAACATAGCCTGGGTAGAGTTCACTGCAGCTCCCGCTGTGCTTTGACCCCCAGGATGGAGGGCACAAAGGCCATGCTGGCCATGCTCCTCTTTTCCATATGAGGCTCAACCCCTGTGGCAGTGCATGTGATTTACTCTTCCCCAGTCCCCAGACATCCTGAATGAAAGCAAACTGGGTGCCCAGCTCACTCCATGGTGGTTGGGAGATGGGAATTGTCTTCAACACTGCAGTACTGGCTTGGGCTTGGCCAGCAGCCCAGTGACTCGTGTTTTTCAGAGTGGCTGCAGAGCTGGGGAGTTGCCTTCTTTCATTTCTTACTTGCTTTGTGTTTCTACTTCCCTTATTTGCAAAAAAAAACCACAAAAGATCATCTGAGCTGGGATGAAACCCCTTCTAGTCCCATTGTCTATAAGTACTTGCACTTCCATGGCACTGAAGAGTGGTGGAGAGTCCATCCTCCTGGCACTGGTGGACCCTGGCTCACAGTGATTTGCTCTTCTCTTCAGATCTCCCCGAGTGGAACTTCGATGGCTCCAGCACCTTCCAAGCTGAAGGCTCCAACAGCGACATGTACCTGCGACCTGCTGCCATGTTTCGGGACCCTTTTCGCAAGGATCCCAACAAATTAGTTCTCTGTGAGGTCTTCAAATACAACCGCCAGTCTGCAGGTGAATGGACACACTACTGGTGTTTGTGGGGAGGGGATGCTGATAGAAGAAGGGGGCGGAAAAAGGAAGACCTATCCAAATGTTGTTCATGCCCTTCAGCATCGTGCATGGCAAAAATAGAGCCCCAAAAATAAAAGGTAAACAAAGTGCTGGTGGTGATGATTATGGTGGAGCACCTGGATTCTTCCCTTCACCAGTGCTGCTGGCACTCAGGCTGTAGATAAAGGAGAAGTGGGCAACGGAGGTGGCGGACCTAAAAAACCTTGTGCTGCTTTTCCATTACAGAGACAAATCTCCGGCACACCTGCAGGCGGATTATGGATATGGTGTCCAACCAGCACCCCTGGTTTGGGATGGAGCAGGAGTACACCCTTCTGGGAACAGATGGTCATCCATTTGGCTGGCCTTCCAATGGCTTCCCTGGACCCCAAGGTAACCTTTCAGGAGCCAGCAATGCAGTGTGTCCGGAGTGTTTGCTGCCTTGCTTGAGTTGTTAACCCTCTGACACAGCTTATGTTTCAAGCAAGACGAATGATTCAAGACCTTTCTAGTACTGAAAGTAGCAAGCAGGACACTGGCAGAAACTAATTCACAAAACTAAGATCTTTATGGAAAGGCCAAAATGTTCACTGCCCTTTTCCAGATTTTGCTGTTCATTTATTTGTCTGCAGGTGACATAAACTCTTGCCCAGTATGATGGAGTACAAGTCAATTAGTGTTCTGCTCTACCTGTGCTTTGCCATGAAAAATGGATGCTGAGCCTTGATCTTCCCCATGTGTGCTCTCTCTTCACAAAATTTGAACCTTTTACCTTCTGGAAGCTCACGTTCTTCTTGCTTTCCATCTGTGCTGTTGCAGGTCCATACTACTGCGGTGTAGGAGCTGACAAAGCCTATGGCAGAGACATTGTGGAGGCCCACTACAGAGCATGCCTGTATGCTGGTGTGAAAATTGGAGGAACCAATGCAGAAGTGATGCCTGCCCAGGTAAAATCTTGGGTGCCTTGTGGGGTGAGATGGTCCAGAAAAACTGTGGGTAAAAGGAGCTTTTGACTCGCCACTCCAAGCAGTGCAGCTTTGCTAGTGGTCAGAGTGTAAGGGGGTGGGAAGTGCTTTGCTGTGCCTGACTAAGCTCTAATTCGTCCTTCCTGTAGTGGGAGTTCCAGGTGGGACCATGCGAAGGGATTGAGATGGGGGATCACCTCTGGATAGCACGCTTCATCCTCCACCGGGTGTGTGAAGACTTTGGTGTCATCGTGTCCTTCGATCCCAAACCCATCCCTGGGAACTGGAACGGTGCTGGCTGTCACACCAACTTCAGCACCAAGAACATGAGGGAAGACGGGGGACTCAAGTAAGTCTTTTGAGATGGGCCAGGGCAGCAAGTTGGGCTTGGTAGCTGCAAGCTTTTAGCAGAGCTTTTGACTGCATGGTGGACACCATTATGGGGCTTGGCATTCTGCATGAGACTTTTTTTCTGGATTTCACTCTTTTTGTGTGTGTGTCTGTGTTTGTTGAGATGTGTGTGTAGTATTACACTCCTGTTGGTGCTGGATTGGAAATTCAGTACAGGTGGAAGGATGAGCAGTTTGTAGGAGGCTGTGCAGCTCTTGTTAATAAACAGGCTAACTCAGCAAGAGCATTTTTTTATTTATAACTGTGATGAGAGTGACCACTTGCTTATGTCTGGGTCAGGCTGGACGCAAATGCCAGGTTTGTTTTCAATGTGATGATTTTGGAAATGTAAAACCCAGGTCACAAATGGGACTGGCATGCTCAGTGCAGACCTCACAGCACTGGACCTTGGTGGAGCTCTCCAAAGGGATTTGTTTGGGCAGCTCTGCTTTCTTGCCTTAATCTCAGTGGTGCTCTGAGATAACGAACTAGCCTGTGATTGTCAGCCTCCCTAATAGGACCTTGGGTTTAGAAATCTCTCTTCTGGGGGCAGATTTCGCCAGAGGCAGAGACCTGGCCATGGGTCATTCCCGTGAGCACTGTCAGTGAATTCTATGAGGCCATGGGGATCCTTTTCCAAGAATCACACAGGTTAGAAGGGAAGCGAAGCCCCCCCATTGATAAGGACAGGGAAGTGGGTCGTAGGACATAATTCACTTGTGGATGTCAGGGGGAGGGATGAAGCTACATTCACTTGGACACAACAGCAAGAGCGGCTCACTCACCGAGCCTTCTCCTCTCCCCTGCTTCCTTCACAGGCACATTGAGGAAGCCATCGAGAAACTGAGCAAGCGTCACCAGTACCACATCCGTGCCTACGACCCCAAAGGAGGGCTGGACAACGCCCGGCGCCTGACGGGCTTCCATGAGACATCCAACATCCACGAGTTCTCCGCCGGCGTTGCCAACCGCGGCGCCAGCATCCGCATCCCACGCAACGTGGGCCATGAGAAGAAAGGCTACTTTGAGGACCGCCGGCCTTCAGCCAACTGCGATCCCTATGCTGTGACGGAGGCCCTCGTCCGTACGTGTCTCCTCAACGAAACTGGGGATGAGCCTTTTGAGTACAAGAACTAAGTGGAATCATGCCCACAGACACCGCCTTCCCCCCATGCTTCCCACACCCCTAAACTTCCCTTCTAGTTGTAATCCTGAGGGTACAAGATAACACACTTCGTGTCTCAGTAACTCTTGTTGTTTTGAGGTGGGGGAGGAGGGCAGGTTTAGTTTTAATGATGTCTATTTGTCGTTGACTCTTCAAAAGGCAAGAGGAGGAGCAGAGGGTGTTAGAGAATTTTTAACCACTGTTTTGTTTTACTGTTGTTGTTTTGTTTTTTTTTTTGTCTAATTCATCTGTACATCCGGTGGGATCCAATGGCTTCCAGGACAGGCTACACATAGAAAGAAGCCAGCAGACAAGAGGAAAGTGAAAATTACAGCTGACTTCCCCAAATTTGGGTGTTAGACCCAACGCTGGTGCTCTGTGGGCTGATGGTTCTCAAGGCATAGCATCCCAAGAAGGGCAGGGAGGAGCTGAGATGAGGCCCCGCTCTGTCCTGGGGTGTGATGGGGAAGTCTTCAGCCTCTTGGCACTGTCAGATTTCTAGGATTCTTCTTGGCATTGAGCGTGTGGTGTAGGAGCACTTAGGAAAGCTCCTTGTTCTGTCATTGGAAGTCAACTGATCTCCTGCTCATAACACAGAGTGAAGTAGTATTTTTCTATTTAAATGTAAAAACAAACAAAAAAAAATTATATATGAAAGTGGGGGGTTTTGTGTTTCTGGTTTTTGGGTTGGTTTTTTTTTTCTTTTGAAGAAGAAAAAGATGATGTCCCAGGGACCTGACCACAAGAGTGGGCAGAGCTCATGGGGCTGCTGCCAGAGGGCCTTCAGGTGGGACTGAGGGAGAGCTTGAAGGGCTCAGTGGGGAAGACTCAGAGGAATGCAGCTTGCAGGAGGCAATTCCCAGACCTGGGAAGCCCACAGGAACGTTTATCACTGTAACTCAAGTAGCCATGAAGTGCTTGTGTGGATGAGGGGGAGGAAGGCGTTCAGAATGAGGAGTTGGCTGGTCAACTTCACCATGTTCTGGACAGAGCTGTGGGTGCTTCACTTTCCGGTGGGGTTAGCACGTCACTAAAGCAGGGCTTTTGATAAATGAAATTTTAGATGACTTTTTTTTTTTTTTTTTTCTTGTAATGTACTTAGTTTATAAAACTGAGTGATTTTACAGAGACCGTCGATGTCACTGTTGTGTCCTGGCTATGGGACTGCCTGCCTTCGCTGATTGTGGCTGGGAGAAGGGGAAGGATCCATCCCTCCCAGGCAGCCCTGTGCCTCCCAGCTCGGGCTGGGGGTTCAAACGTTCCAGGATCTTACACTTTGGGTATCTTAGATGGTGCCAGTTATATTCCGTTGCATTTGGACTTCTTCCGAATAGTTTTTTTATAATTAAAAAAAAAAAAGAGAGATTGAAATGTTAATTCTGACTTCTTCCTCCTTTCTGTGCTTCCTGGCAACTTCTTTTGTATGTGTTTTGTCTTTACTTAAAGGTAATTTTACCCTGATACTGGGAAGGTTTTGGCTTTTCATTTGTGGGGTGGGTGGGAAGGAGGGGACAGTCAGAACCTGTGTACCCAATAGGGGGCTGTAGGTTCTCTGTGGTCCTGCTGTGACTTCAGTGGGGGGAGTCTCTGTGTGGGGGCATGTGGGGCTTTGTGGACATCCATGCACACAGCCCCTAGGGTGTTGAAAGTAAAGTGGCAGCAAATGCTTTGGAAAAAGGAGCATGGTGTATGGTACACTTAGGCAACCCTGATGGTGGGAGTGGGATTCAGTCCTTTGCTGCTCCTGTTGCCTTGCACATAAATGTAGCACAAGTGCTTGATGCTTAATGGTACCTCGTGTTCTCAGCTGACAGAGCATTTACCCACTGGCTTGGTAATTACCCAGATGAAAAAAGCCTGAAACAATGAGCACTGTGCTGCAAAATGGCTCTTCTTATAATTATATATGGAAAAGGGCTGCCAGGAATTAGAAGGAAAAATCCCTGCTCTCCTTCAGCCACTGCTGTCTGACTTCTTGCCTAAAGCTTGCAGGCTGAGCCTGCTTTGCAGCCACCTGAACACCATTTCCTATGCACTGGTGGGCAAAGACCAGCTTTGCAGAAAATCTAGAGCTTGAGAGCTTTTTGCTCTCCAGAGCTGCTCTGCTTTCCTCCATGATGTTCCTGGGACGACTTGATTGCTGTGTAGTGCAGCCAGTGACTCACTGGTCCATGATGGGGTGATCACTGATACAAAGCTGGCCATGTGCAGCAGCCCATGCACTTTTGCAGGTGTGAAGTGCTGGGGGATGATTTGAGGCTCAGCATTGCAGCATCCTCCAGCCAGAAGCCCTTGCCTGTATAAAGCAAGGCACTGTCCCTAGAGGTATTCAAGACCCGTGGAGATGGGGCACTAAGGGACACGGTCAGTGGGCAGGTAGGGAAGGGTTAGGGTTGGACTTGGTGGTCTCCATGGTCTTTCCAACCTTAGTAATTCTGTGATTCTATGATCTGCATTTCTGCTGCCACCCTGGATTTGCCTTACCTCTGCATGCTTTGCTCTGAGGCTGAAAGATCAGAGGTGGGCTTGTCAGTGGCTGCCCCAGAGGTCACTCCTCCTTTCCTCCCATTGCAAGTGAGATGCTGTAAGGCTGATTGCTTGCAGGAGCAGCAGTGCAAGAGGGCTCTTTTTTTCCCCTTTTTTCCTCCCCATCCTGGCCTGCCCACAGCCTGGCACAGCCAGGCTATTTTGCTTTCATAAGCTGCATTATGTAAGCTGGTCTCGAGCAAGGACGTGGTGCCAACTTGGCGTTGGGAAGGATCCACATTCCTGTGCCGCGGGGTCTAATCCCTGCCTGCAGCAAAAGCTGGGCTGCAGGAGGAACAGGAAAGCTGCGCCTTGCTTTCCGATCTCTCACCCCAGGTGGAGGAGCCTTGCAGAGCCATCGCTCCCTTTGTCAACAGGCTGTGCCCAGCGTTCCACTTTGCAAATCTCATCCTCAGCAGCACTGGGGGCTGGCCCAGGCTTGCACAGCACACCTCGGGACCTTTCTCTCCTGCTGTGTTTGTTGAACTCTCTGTGCTCTGCAGCTTCAGTTACACTTGTTTGGAAAGGCTCAGGGGGAGGAATATGGAAGCAGAGACTTCCACAGTGCTAGCCAAAAAGAGGGGCAAAGGTGAGCAGCATAGGATGTAGAGCTGTGTGGTGAGCAGATAGGATTGCATGATGAGGAGGTGGGGTGCAAAGCCTAGGAAAGACCATGGGACTGTGGAATGGCTTAGGTTGGAAGAGACCTCAGAGGCCATCCAGTTCCAGCCCCTGCCTTGGTCACTTACTGCTAAAGCAGACACTGGGGTAGGTCACCCAGGGCCCCATTCAACCTGACCTTGAACAGGAATGGGGGATCCACAACCTCCCTGGGAAGCCTGTGCCACAACCTCCATGGTGCATGGGCCAGGATCTCCAGCACAGATTGCCCCCGGGGTGCCACGTCTGCAGGACAGACCTACACCTGTCAAACCAATGGGCAGCTTGGATGGGACATTGGGCAGCCTGATCCATGAGATGCATCCCTCCCACGGCAGGGGGTGGGAGCTACATGATCAGTGAGGTCCCTTCCAACCCCAGCCTATGACTGTAGAATCACAGAAGGGTTTGGGTTGAAAGGGACCTCAGTGATCATCTAGCTCCCACCCCCTGCCATTGGCAGGGCAGCATGCTGGGAAGCTGTCCTGCACCTACCTGTGCATACAATGCAGGATGGCACCGCCTGCTCGGCAGGGCTCTAGGGCTTCTTCGGCCCTTCCACTGATGAGCTCCAGGACCTCATTTGGCCAGGCATGGCCATACAGATTCGGAAGATTTGCTCTTATTCCCCTTGGGTTAAAGCCGGCAGCAGTAATGCCTTGACCTCTTCAGGTCTTGTGGATAGACCATGGAAGCTGAATCATCAAAAACTATGCAGTTGCTCTGAAACACAGGATATTTTCAGCCCATTTTTCCATCCAGATAGATAACACATGCAGGGTGATTAACTGGCTCTATTTTCTTCCACCTCTCCATGTGGCTGGCTCTCCTGGCACAATACCCGTTCTCTCTTTGAAATGCTTTCAGTGCAGGATGGCTGCCTTCCCTCCTGGCACACAGCTGGGCTGGCACTCACTGAGGGCTGCCAACCTGGAAGGAAGTGGCTCATTAGAAGGGCAGCATGAGCTTGCATATGGACAGGTACAAGACAACATGGTCCTCTCTAACCAAAAGCAGCTTTCCCCATTGCACCTTGCAAGGAGCAGTCTGGGCTTCCTGGAGCTGCCACACTGGAGAGGGTTGTGTTGTCACAGCAGGAAGGAACTGCACAAGGTTTATTGCCCACTCCTGCCCCATCCCTAGGCCAGGATGGGTGTGCTGGGCTCATCGTTCATTTGCATTAACATTTTTCCTGTGCTGCTAACATCTGCTGATCCCAGATTGCTTTCCAACCATCAAACCCTATGTGGCAAGAGAGAATTGAAAGAGTGGGAGACACCTCATTAACTTTTACTCTACCCTGTATCCTCTAGCAGGGACAAGGAGGAATATTATTTTGCTTGCTATAGGGGGGGAAATAGGATGCTTATGTGGTAGGCAGGGGAGCATGGCTGTCTGCGATGAGCCTGGCAGCTGTGTGCACCAACACAACCTGGGTTCTGAAAAGCCCCACAATGAACGACACTGTGGGATCCCATTTTGGCTCCTGGACACAGGATGGGGACCATTTGGTTCTTCCTCCCCAGCTCACAGCTTCCCAGCTGTGCTGAAGTAGCCAAGCAAAGCTTGGGCAGCAAGGTTCCC
This sequence comes from Lagopus leucura, assembly GCF_019238085.1. NCBI lineage: Eukaryota > Metazoa > Chordata > Aves > Galliformes > Phasianidae > Lagopus > Lagopus leucura. The sequence continues at coordinate 4,635,173 of NW_024962266.1, read as the reverse complement.
CCCAATGGGCATCCGCTCTCTTCCTTAATGCCCCCAGCTGATGTTTTACAGGAGCTGCAGATGTTCAGCATCCAAGGGTGTTCTCTCCCTAGTGGGCTTTCTCCAGGCAGGGAGCCAAGTGAGCAAGCGAAGAACAAGATGGTACTGGGGAAGCAGTCTGATTTTACTCTTGCTATATCTGGTACTTGAGCTGAGCAGAGATTTGTCTCAGAGTGACCACCTGCAGGCAGCTGTGCTTTTTCCAAGCAGTGTTCCATCTCAGACCCAAAGAAACATTGTGTCAGCAGCAGTTTGGGGTTTTCCTCACAGTCTCCGGTGGAGATAACTCCCTTCCCTTCAAACTTCAAGTGCTGGACACCTTTCATTTATCCATCCTAGCTTTCCCATGCAAACAGGGCGTAAAGAGCAAAAATAGAACACGGGTGGTTCTTTCCTTAGCTTCCAGCTGCACTGCTCTGGGAAAGAGGGACAGGGAGGGAGATGGGCAGAGATGGGGCTGCATCCTGCCTGGCTGGCTCCCAGCCACTCTGCACTGCAGGAGGTGCTTCCGTGGGAAGGTGACTCCACCTGGGAGGTGTGACACTGAGGCTGGGGCAAGGCAGGAGGAACAAAGCTCCTTTTGTTGCACTTCCCCTGCCCCGCTGAGCTTCCTGAAGCTGTGCCAGTGAGATGCCGGCTGTGCCATCATAAGGCTGGCTGAACAGGGCACCTCTGTGCCAAATCCTAAATAGGTACAGTAAGATAAGGGGAGTGACAAGGAGCATCCATACACATGGGTCTGGGACATGGAGAGTGTCAGCATGTGGGTGAGCAGTTGTTACCAGCATCACCAGCATGCCAACCTTGCTCAGCACCATGCTGTTCTGGGCACATAGAGGGAACTTAATGGGTCTGTCCAGGTGTGGGATGTAGCTGAGCTTAAGAATGCCAAAATGCACCCAGCATGCTAAAAACTCAATTCCAAAGCAGCTCCATCCACCAGAACAAAACCCCTTAAAATCTGACCTTATCATGGAGGCCAGAGAGGATACAGCAGTACTTAGGAACATCTCTGGTTCATCACAACAGGTTAAGGGGGGTGCACGGTCCTGCACTCTTTGGAGATGGGCACATCCATCCCGTCCCTGCAATGCCATACACGGTGCATGGTGCTTCTCCATGTATCTGAAAAACCCCTGGGATGGTGAGAGTTAATCCTTGCCCCCAGCTGCCTTCCTCCAGCACTATGCAGGAAGAGGGGCTGCCTGGGGGAGGAAAAAGTGCTGTGTTCAGACCTTTTACCTAATTTCCAAAGGTTCAGACCTGACAGCCTTAGCAACGAGAGCTGCCAGAATCTGCACTGCTGGCTGCCTTCATGCACAGCCCACATCCTTGATGCAGGGACACAGCAGCACCCATCTCAGCACTGACTCGATGCCTCCTCACCCACAGGAGCAGCCAGAAGACACAGTTCTGCTTGCTCCTGTCCTGAGGTGTGCGAGGATCACTGTCCTGCATTTAAAGCACAAGAGATTGCCTCTACTACACACAAATATATTTCCCTCAGATTTGAGCCAGGAAAACTAGAGATTAGCATGGTGGTGAAAACCCAAGGAGTTGCCCTATATATGTGTGAGGCACTTTGCAGCAGATGAACAGAGTGCGACGCAAAGGAACTTGAGTCCTAAAGTGTTTTCCCTTGGCCAAGGCCAAAGAAATCTTTGGAGAAGACCAGGAGTTACAGAATCATTAAGAAGATTGGAATGAATCATCCTGATTGGAAAGAATCATTGGAAGAGACCGTTGTCATCATCAAGTCCAACCCCTATCCCCACCATACCCACTAATCACATCTCCAAAAAAATAAATAGATCAGGGATTCCTACAGTCCTAACCCAAAGACTTTGGGCTATAAAGATGGAGGCTGCAAAAGGTTCTTCTTATGCCCACAGCTAGACAATTCTTCTGTATTCGTTAATGGAACTGTTAGTGCTGCTCTAGTTATCCAGTCCATCTCCAAGCCCAGCCCATCCTGGAGGTATTTAGCGGGGTCTTTATGGTGCAAAGACCCAAGGGATCTCAGCTCTACTCCCCACAAACATTCTGAGCAACCAGAATCTTTTCCTAAGGAACAGATGAGTATTTCAGAAGCAACAACAGAGCTGATTTAATTACAGCTGAACTCTGTTCCTGAGATCTTCATGATCAATCAAAGCTTCAGCAAAGCAATTAAGTTTGATTATGCCCATGTTAAAAATCCTCCTTGTGTAGTAGGCAGCATCTTCCCTAGGTGCTTCTTCCTTGATGAGCCGTGCATTTAGCAGAGCATGGGCTTCAGCAACTCCGCAAACCCAATTATTTCTCCCATCATGAAGAGCTCCCCAAAGCTACACTCCTACTCTCTCTGCTTGTGCATGGCCATGCGTGCTCGTGGACTCCATCCTAGAGAGGAGCATGTCATTCCAACAGCATTATTCATGTATCTTCAAGTCAGAACTGCTATTCAAGAAGAGGGTTGATATACTCCAGAGGAAGCTACCTTTGTGTTTCCTCAAGACTTGCTGTGCCCAAAGGCTTTCTGTGCATCCTCATACATCTGAAGAGGTATACAGAGCAGTGGAACCCAGCTCACCCCTCAGGAGACGCATGCTGAGAGGATCAGTTTCCCTCAGATCTTAACTAGCCACAGACCTGGATATTAGGCTGTCAGTACTCTAATTTAGGGAGCGTAAAGGAGTTTGATGCTTTTAGTCCATTTGTCTTATATCCACCAATTGCAATATTTCTATGTGTCCTTCAGTGCAAGGTTCTCAGCAAACAGACTATCCTGGCACTTACCTGGCAACAGCCACAAGACAGACTAGATTTGGAGGCAGATAGCTCTTTAGGAAGGCAGCAGCAGGAGAGCTGTTGTAAGACATGACCTAGTGCCACATTGGATAGGAGCAGTTTCCCACCATTTCCCTGTTTCTTCACCTCATTTACAGGCTATGCACTACAAGGTTTGTGCAAAAGCCCTTGAGTTGGGAGCATCTCTCTCGGCAGGAGCCTGCAAGCATAGAGCAAACAGGAGTCAGACTGCTTGCAAGCAGCTTTCTTTTCTTAAGGAATCATTGGAATATGAGTAGGATCCTTATCACACTAGATTCATCCAAAGGACAAGGCCGTATTAATTGTTTGCAGAACTCCAGCAAATAAACAGCATTGCTCCTGATTCCTTTTTGTCTGCCACTGTCACCACAATGGTCAAACCAAGCAGGAGCTTGGTGACAACGTTTGGTAAGGAGTGGACCATGCCCAGCACCCCAGGTGGCATGGGCAGGCACAATGGAAACTTATGCCTGTAGCCTCTAAATCACATACGTGGGAAGAAAACAATCCATTCTAAGCGTATAAAGGCAGAGGAGAGTCAAGGCAAGCAGAGATTTTCCCTTGAAACCACTTACAGTGCTCTGAAGTAAGGTGGGGGAAATCAGAAGACAGTAATGCAAGACTAAGGAAATACAGTGATGGTGTAATGCAATGGAAAGCACAGCAACAACAACAGAGTAGTAAGGCATGCAAGTGAGAATTCACTCAAATACAACAGCTGTAGGCACAGAAACAACGAAAAGAAAAGAAGCTGCTTACCTTTGGAAGACCACAGATGGACAGGAATCTCCAGCATGACATGCCCTCTCCTCCACTACCAACCCTTAAATGAGGGCTGGGAAGGGGTGGATCCTGGCTTCAGCCCTTCCATCACTCAGATTCATTGCACACACCTGAGCTACCCAAGGTTGGCCCTGCCTTCCCACCAGGTGCTCAATCACTGCTTCAGGCTGTGACTCGGTATTTCCACTACAGATGGCAATAAGGTATGAGTGCAGGGCTTGGCTCCCTTCCTAAGGGATGGTCAGCCTGGAGAACTGAAGTGAGAGACCAAAAGCCACCAAGCCCTCCTGTGCCCCAAAATAAATGCAAGGTGACATGAGGAATTGCTGGTGTCCTCCTGACCTCTTCACTGCCTGTTGAGAGCCCTCTGTGATCTCCTAAAAAGGAGAGAGAAAATTGCAAGCACCATTCTTTGTCTCCAAGTAGACTAAATATCCCCCAAAAATACATTATTCCAACTGGAGCGCTTTGCCCAGCCATTGTGGATCCCTGGAGAGTTGTCTGGGTGGTTTCTGCGCTCATGGACTTGCAGGGCTCTGCCTGGGGCTGGGGAGGGAAGGGTGCTTGCTGGGCACAGTGCGTGGCAAAAGCTCGTGTTGACGCTGGCCACAATGCTGGCTAACCAGAAAGGGTCATGTCTGCAACATTTCAATCTCGGGCTAAATTTAAACACTGAAAGAAGCCCAGAAAACAGCCCAACCCTCATCTGCTGTGGCCGCCTCTCGCCAGCCCTCCCTTTGGCAAGGAAGGAGCTTTTGTTTCGCCTGCTCTCGGGGCCAGCTCAGAATAATACCACCAGTGAGACCCTCCCTGTCCCATACAATGCAACAGCGTGCTCAATTCCCAGCTGTGTGCCATGAGGAAGTGCCCGGTGTGCTGCTGCCCTTCCAGATGTGCGGCCATGTGGAACTCTGGCTCTGAGGCAGAGCTGGAACAGGAGCACAAGGTGTGGGACCTGCAGTGGGATGGGGTCCCTGCGGTGCTGGGAAGTGCAAGCTCTCTCTGCTCTGGAGGTCCATGGGGTCCATTTTTGGGCATCCAGGCATAACAGGAACGTGTTGCCCAGCTGCACCTCATGATGCTTCTCATGCTTCCCATCACCCACCACCTTTGCTTCCTGCCCACTCCTGGAAAAGGCCTGCAGATCAGCAGGATCCTCCTGCTGTTATTTTTACGCAGTTTGCTGAGGACACAGAGATAGTGGGTGCTGACAGGAACCTGGCTGCAGGCTGGGACTGCGCCGGGCTTTCATGTGTGTTTATAAGTAAAGGGAGGTGGGAGGGGACAAGAGCACACAGATGTAATGGGAGACCTTGTGCTAAAAGTGAGCATGGAGAGAACTCGCATTCTGGCACTCTGTTGACTCCCCCCCAGCCATCACTGTGCTGGGCAGCCCAGGGCAGTGGTGGGGTCACCATCCCTGGAGTTGTTACAGAACTGTGGAGATGTGGTACTGAGGGACGGAGGCAGTAGTAGGGATGGGCTGGGGTTGGACTCGGTGATCTTGTAGGTCTTTCCCAATCTTACGATGCTCTGACGTACAGAGCACAGACCTGCTGTCTGGATCTGTCAGAGCTGCTCAGGGCTTACTCTGACTCACATCCCTTATTCATTCCAGGGCAGGGCTGCCCCAGCAGTGTGGGCTGTGCTCCCAGCTTCCTCTCCTGCGGCTTTTCTGTCAGTGTCACTCCTTCTGCTTTAAATTAAAAGTCAGGGCTAAGAGAAGACATGGGCAAAAAAAGGATAATAATTAGGAGATGGGGGCAGCCCTGTGCTGGAAGCAGGCAGCAGGAGGAGGAGGAGGGTGGGGGGGAGTGAGGTCAGCCATGGTCACGTGCAGGCTTTGGTTTCGGCACAGCCGGCGTGTTTGTATGGCAGGAGGGTGCGACATGGTCTCCTGCTTCCAGGAATCCTCCGAGCACAGGATACATGTGGGGAGAGGGTAAACATGATACAATAGCTGGCCTGTAACTTGATCAGCTCCCTGCATTAGCTGCTCCCTGCGCTGGGACCTCGGTGCCTTCTCATGGCGGCAGGGCATGAGGTGGCACGTCCCTCATAGGCATACAGCAATGAGAGCATCAATAGCTACGTTCATTAGTTCAATCTCCAGCTATATTCTTCAGTTCACACTCTGGAAAAAATAGGGTCTGGTTGATTTTATGAGCTTGATTGCTTTGCTGCAGGAGCAGCAGGAAGTTGCTGGACAGACTCTACGGGGAGCAGGGTGGGTTTCTCCTCTGCCCGCTTTGTTTGTATTTTTAGAGTGCGCCACAGGCATGAAGTCCCTGTGGCAAGTGGAATTCCAGCCTGCAGCCCTGCTCCATGCGTCCATCCTGCTCCTCCAACAGCCAACAGCTGAGCCGGGGCTCAAGTGTCCCAGATGCCAGGGTTTGGGGCTGAGCGATGGCACCGGCAATGGGCTGTGAGTGAGTCCCATAGTGCGCAACGAGCTCTCAGCATCAGCGGGGTGTGATGCAAGAAGGATGCTTCACCGTGGAGTGACATCACCAACTGGCTGCAGACATCACTCCCACTGACATGTCCCACAGGGGGCAGTGAGTCAGGCAGGCACCCATCCCACTGCCTGAATCAGCGCTGAGAGCATCCCAGAGCTGGCAGCTCTGCCTGGTGTTCCTCCTGCTTGGGGTCATAAATAGGGCTGCTGCATCTATGCATGCGCATGCATACCTATATACACACACAGAGCTTGCTTGGGGCTTCTTGAACAAGAGGCACCAGTCAGCAGTTCAGCTCTGCAGCACCCAAAACTCCTTCAAAGCAGGCTGTTTCCCCTAATAGCAAGTGCAAGCCTCAGCTGCTGAAGGCTCAGTTGCTTTGCCTCCTGCACAACTTTCCACTTGTGCTTTCATTGGGCCTCTCCCTGGAGCAGGAGCACACAGGAGGTGGCTGCCCTCCTGTGTCCAAAGTCCCCTGCACGGAGAGGCAAAGAGAGCACTGACCTCATGGAGCAAATATTTTCCATCCCATCTCCTTCCTAGGTCTCCTTGCAGTCTACAGTGCAGTCTACTACGATGCAGTGCTGCATTTGCAGCTGGCGGTGTTGCAGAGGGGCACAGGACTGCCTCCATGCACTGTCCCTGCAGGTTAACACCCTGCAAGCTTCCGAGATCCCTCAACATACCTCCAAAGGAATGTATTACAAAGCATGTACAGGACAGAGGGTGTTTGGAATGGGAGCACAAGAGGACAGCAAAGTGGGGAACGTGGTGCCTCGGTCCCCTTGGTGGTCACCCAGTGGAATGATGAAGATCAGATCCATACCATCCCCATCTCATGGAGCAAGGTGAAAACAGTGCACCGCCAGCAGCAGTGACAAGCATGTGGCACACGCCAGGAGGTGTCAAAAGATGCTCACGTAGGCTTCACCCGCAGCCCTGTGCCTCTGCACTGGCCATGCAAGGGAAATCACTTGAGCAGGTTTGCATTTCCCATTTCTGCACAGGAGAGGTACTGTGCTTACCTATAGGGGAGAGCTTTGCACTGAGCTACATGGATAGATCTTGCCTTTCCTGTAGGCAAGGGTCTTCCCTGGGGCTGCTGTTCCCTCTTTGTGTATTTCTGGGGTGAGGAAGCTGTGGCTAACCTTACCACAAGCACAGATCTGCTGAACGGCGCTGCTTTTATTTTTTGGAGGGGGTTGCTTTTTGTTTTGTGCTCAATTGGAACAATAAAACATCTGTTCCCGAGTCTGGCAGCTGGACCGAGCTGAAATGACGTTAGCATCAATTATCCTCTGGGATGGGGAGGATGACAGAGAATGGCGCAGATTTCCTTCGCGCTGAATGACAAATGGGAACAACAGCTTGGCGAGGTGTTCCCGGACAGGGGCCAAATATCAGCCCTCGTGTTGGGATGCCCAAAGTTGTGCACTGCTTCCCTACGTGCCCAAATCACCATTCGGCTGCCAAAGGGGAGAATAAGTGAAGATTGAAGGATAATGCTCGTTTTGGTGGAAGCCAAATGCAGAGGGTTTATATGGCAGCTGCAGAGATTCTTCTGAGTGCACCAACCCAAAATACCCCAAAGTTGGCTCTGCTGCCAATCTCAGGGCTCGGATCAGGCTGTGCATGCACCCAGCAGAGCTGGATCCTGCAGCAGGATGGGGTGATGCAGGATCACGTTCCTTGGGTGCAGAAAGGGGCTATTAAGGGCATGCACGGGGGGGGTGACCCAGCACAAAGGCTGCAATTTGTTGGCACTGGCTGTCAGCCATGGTGATGCTTGGGCGCGTGATGCAGCCGCCTGACCCTGACATACGGCAGAAGGGCATGGAGCCATCCTCTGTGCAGGTGTGCAGGAAGCTGGGGTTGTTCCTTTGGTTGTTCCCAAGGCAAACCCATTTGTCCCAGTGGCCAGACACCGACATCTCCTCTTGCAGGGCTTTCTGCCCAAAGTTGGGTGCACACAATGCTGTGGGTGAGGAGACACCATGAGCGTAACACACACACACACACATCCCTCCCGTCCCATCCTGCACAGGAAGAAAATCATTTCCCCTCATCCCAGCAGCACAGGGAAGAAATGGAAATGTGGGAAAACTCAGCAAAATGATAATCACTAAGCAGCGTTTCCAAGCGAGCTGCTCCGTACCTGCATGGCCAGATGCCTGCATAGCTTAATGCCAGCTGCCGGAAATAATGTGGGCTGCTGCAAGCTCCAAAATAGCTCTCCTACTCCCTGGGGAGCTGTGCATTTTCAGCCTGACAGCTCTTAGTGCCCAAGGGGTGGGTACAGCTGGAAAACCCAACAGCATCGACCACCCCTTGCGTCTGACTGCTGGGGACTCAGGTGGCCCTGGGGCAGAGGGTTTGGGTGCTGTCGGCTCTGTGTGCTTCACCTGGCTGTTTCCCTGCCTGTGCTGTGGCTCTCTGATCCCCCATTGCCTCCTGGTTGACAGCGTCAGGGTGTCATCAGATTGTCCTTGGCGTCACCCTGATGTGCGTCACCTCTGCTCTGCCTGGGAGCTCCTGCACTGCTTTCATCCACCAGAAAATGGAGTCAAAGTGGGACAGTTCCCCAAATCCTCCCCCTGGAGAGGCCCGGCAGAATCAGGAGCTGGCAGCCCAGCAGCTGGGCTGAAACAAAAGCTAGGTGGTTCCCCAGAGATAGGCCCACAGTCTCTCCTTTTCTCCTTTTGACCCATTTTGCCAGCTTTTCCCTACTTGCTCAGTAATCCTAAGAGGAGGCAGTAGCCTGAACATCCTTCGAAGACCTTAATCACCACCTATGGTGATCCAGCTCCTGGTGCTGTCACGTCAGGGCCAGCAGAGCTTCCTATGCATGGCACCGGATGCTCTGCAAAACGTGCTCTGCAGAGTATGGGTGCTAGGAACAGGCACTGGGATCACCATCCTCTATGGCACGGCATATCGATGGTCACCCTGAGAAAGAGCAGAAGACAGGGGTGGAAGCTGCAGGTGGAGCACAAGGCACACAGGGCTGCCTGCACACCAGCCCAGGCTCTGCATCACAGCACAGTGCCCCCGCTCCCCATCACCCCTTCGTTTCAACACACCCCTCCACTCCTGGTTGTTTGCACAGCATGAAATATTCTAGCCTTTATCAGTGTTTGCACTTTTGCCTCTGTTTGTGCTAGTTGCATTTTAAAGGCAATAAAGTCCAGCTCTGTTTACTCGTAAGGAATCCATATTTTTCCTCCAGTGCACACACCAGCGCTCCAAGCACCCATGCTGTGCATCACCTCACAGCTCAGCTCCCCCACCATGAGCCCCCCAGGAGCTCCAAGCCCCAGAGCTGGTCCCCTGGTGCAGTGGATCCCACGGCCTCAGCCTCATATCTGTCTGTCCCTGCATGACCCCACAAAGCTGCTTCACCCCAGCTGAGGGAGCCAGGTGCTGATGCCAGTGGGCATGCACATCCCACCATCCATGGGTGTCCCCTCGTGGTGACAACGCCTCCGAGTGACACTATGCTTGTACCAGCACCAGTGTGCCATCCTGCCCGGCAGGGTTAAACATTAACAGGGACTGCTGCCAGGGCAAGGCCAGGTGAGTCTCAGGAGGGGGTAAGGATATTGTTTTGGGAGAAAGCATTGCTTAGAAAGTGCTCAGCTCTCTGGTTGTTCTGGTCATCTCCTCCCACCCAGCTCCTCCTCAGTTTCCTTCAGGGCCAGGCTTGATGGGGCCCTGGGCAGCCCTGAGCTGGTGGGGAGCAGCCAGCCCATGGCAGGAGTTGGAGCTCTATGGTTATTAACTTCCCTTCCAACCTAAGCTATTCTGTGGCTCCATCCTTCCCAGCTGCTGCCTCCACTTCTGGTGGCCAAGCTTGGCACTTCACCCTGTGGGGAGGGGATTTCTGACATCTGCTAACATGTCTTTGGCTAGGGGATAGCTGCTGGAGGTGCTCTAAGCTGGGGATACACCAGTCCTGTTTCTGCCCCTGCTGCCCCCAGTGCTTGGTATGGCTGCAGCACTCTCACCCGCTGCAATCTGTTCACAGCTGTTAACATCAGCTGTGTTCTCCAGGGCACATGGTGCCTCTCAACAGAGGATGGCTCAGCACCAGGAACACGGTGTGAGTGGGGACAGCCTGGGGATAGCAAAGGAACAAGCTGTGCTGCTGCAAGGCCCTGCAAGCGGGGTTTCAGCTCCCAAAGCAAGGAGGAAAAGGGCATCTCTAGGTTGACCTTGGCTGGAAATCACGGCTCCTGAAATGCTGGTTGTCCTGAGTGGTCACGGCCAGCCCTGCCCTCTCCTGGACACAGCTTGCTGGGAAGCGTCCCAGATTATGAGAAGTCCAGCATTGGCTGTTTGAGGGGCTCAGCTCACGTGAGTCCATTCATGGAACCTGAGTGCTGATTTACCACGTGAGCCACGCTCCTTGGAAAACAGGCTCACGGGGCAGGGAAATGCACATTGCTCTGCGTCCCGGCACCTTCTTGGCAAGCAGGCACTGGCTATAAATAGTGCCCAGCAGCCTGGGATGCGTCCATCCCTGCAGCATGGGTAGAGCTGTGCAGGTGGGCTGCAGCTCTGCTCCTCTGTAAAAGCCCACATTGGGATCCTCTCCCCAGCTGCTCCCGGCAAAGCATGGGCAGAGCAGAGCTGGCACGGATGGAGCAGCACATCTATCAAAATGAAGACAGCTCCTTGGGCACAGCCATACCTCATCCCAGCGTCCAGGGCTGCTTATGAAATTACTGGGACCATACAAATGGCAAGTTTTGTTTCAGCAGACACAGTGTCCTGCGGGAGATAAATCTCTGACCCAGTAATTGTATTTCTTCCTCCTTGGCTTCGCTTAAATGGGTTTGAAGCTCAGTGGTGTGGTGGGGATGGCTGGGAAGGAAGAATTGGGTGAGGGATGTAAAGGGCTCCACAGCCCATGGATAGAGGTGGGTAGAGGTGCCCCCACGTTTCTCCAGGTATTTTGTGTGAAGAGATGCATCTGGTAGTGCTTTCCCATAGCACTCAATGGTTGTGAGCTTTAGGCCAGTGGTGCAAGCCCACCCCTTCCTGAGCGTGCCAAAAATTATTGAAATTCTTCTCATCAAAAAGCCAGATAGAGAGTGGTCTTGTGCTCTGTATTCTGTGGAGCAGATGCAGCTCTGGCAGGCAGCCAGAAAAACTCTATGTGAGCATTTATATGTGTATTTCTATATAAATGAGGAGGGTTTCTTCCTGCTTTTTGCATCCACGCTGCTCTTCCATGCTTGCAAGGGCATGGCACAATCCCTCTCCTTTTGGTTTTACTGCTCAGCTACAGCAAGATGATGGATGGGGGCAGAAGCAAAAGTAAAGTCTGCCCCTGGGGCTGCATAAATAATGGGACAGAATGGGGTGCAATTGCTCCTCTGTCCCTGTGGGCCTTAATAAGTACCCAGCCATTGAGGTTCCTGCACAATGAGGTAGATACAGGTCTGTGCTGTGATGTCAGCATCCTCACTGATGTCCTCAGTTGCCTTCCCATTGCTGTCCCACCAGGATGGTGCTTGGAGCTCAAAACACACTGTCTGTGAGTGCAGCCAACTTCCTCATCTCCAGGAAATTTATAGTCTGGGCCCAGCCTTGCTGACCCGCACTCTATCCATTGGGTTTCCCAGCCAGGGCCTTGAGGAACTCAAGCAGTGCAGCCAAGGTCAGCTCGCAGGTCAGGGCAGAGCCGGCAGAGCCTCCAGCTGTGATTTATGTCCCACCTGCTGCTTCCTCATTTTCAACACCTCATTACATCCTCGGATCCCTGCACGCAGCGTTGCTGGGGGATGCCTGGCCATCCCCAGGTGCTGAGGCTTTGGTGAGAAGGGAGATGATGACCAGCACTTTGCCTATACCATAGCACATCTTGAGCATTCAGGCAATTCATTTTTGCCTCTGGGTGGGTTTCTTTGCAAAGGCACATATTTGGGATGGGTTACCCAGCACTGAGACATTCCTGGCTTCACACCCAACTCTGCTCCAAGCACAGCTCCTCCAGAGACTTGCATGGAATCGCTATTTATTTTAGCTCATCTCAACCTGCAGTGTGGCTGCATGGCTGAAATCAGCTGCAGCAGCCGAGATCCTGGAAGAGGTGCTACATTTCAGAATGCTCTTCTATATCCAGCATCATTAACCCAAGGTAATGAGGACCTTTGTGCATGTACACTCTGGACCTAACAAAGTTGTCCTGATGGTGATCCCAGCTTTTGAGCAAGGTAAAGCTTGGGTGCCCTGGGACAAGGTGCTGTGCTTGCAATGGGGCTGGAGCATGCATGGGACAATGCTGCTGGTGCAAAGCTTGCCCGTAAGCCAGGGCCTGAGGAGGCTGAGTTTCCTGGGCTGGTGGGATCTGCCAGGTGCCCCTGGGTTACTTTCAGTGTAAAACACCCTCGCTGCTGCAGAAGGGTCACACTGATGATGCTGGAGGGCTGGGTGTTTGCTTTCAGTGCAACAAATGTGGGTGTGAGGTGTTCGCAGCCAGCAGCAAGGCAGCACTGGTGCAGAACAGCATGGGTGGTGCTGGTGGCACAGCTACACTCCCAGATCAGTGACAGCATCACACATCAGCCCATGCCACCTCCTGAAAGCTGCTTTCTTCCTGATGTGGCTCAGCACTGCCCAGCGTTGACACTGCCCAATATTGCCATTGCTGGATGCAGACTGGGCTGTGACAAACAGCATCCTCGGCTCCCTGCTGCTGCAAGGCTCCGGCTCCAAAGGCAGCAGAGATGCAAGAAGTTGCTTTAAGGATTTTTTTTTCCCCAGTTCCTATGCTGGTGGGAGCGATGGCTGTGAGAACTGCCCCCTCTTCAGGCAGAAGGGCTGAAGGGTCCCCAGCCCGCTTCCCACATCAGCAGTTATCCCCAGTTCAGCACACACCTATCCGACACAATTCGGGTTTTCTGTAAGCAGTGCCAAAACACTGCCCATCACTGAGGAGCTGCTCTACAGCTCTGCTGCCCTGGAGATGCAATTTGATGCTGCTGCCATATAAACATATGCAAAACTGTAACAGTCTGGGTCCTAGCAAGGTTCAAGGGGAATTTGTTTTTCATCTCGTTGTGCACTGAGTCAGGTCCCACGTGGGCAGAGCCCCAGTGCTGCAAAGCAGGATTTGCAATCAGATGGCACAAGAAAGATACAAAGGGGGTCTGAATGTTTGGCATCTTGGGGGCTTCCCTTGGGAGTGTGAGAGTGGGCATGTGTCCACGAGGCTTGGAGCAGGCTGTCATGTGTGCAAGAGATCTGGGTATATAGGGTGCCTGGGATGAATGGGGCTCGAGGGCTTTGCCATACCCAACTGTGTGCACAGTGTAGAACTGCAGAGCACAGACAATCCTTGGCTGCAACACAAACCGTGTTCTCCCTTTTTTACTACTGCAGGAAATGTCATTGGAAAGAGCCTTTGGATAGCACAGTACACAGGGATGAGGGTGGTGGGGAGAAGCAGCATCTCAAAGGGAAGCCTCACCCCATGCACAGCAGCATAAGGGCTGTGGAGACACTGCCATTTGCCAGTCATCTCTGCAGCCCTGGAAAGAAGCACAGGATCCAGGAAGTGCTATGGAAGAATCTGCACTGTGAATTTTAAATGGAAGGCAGCCCTGAAGTGGCAATATATGTGTTTGCATGCACAGCCCCATGCCAGCATTCTCACCTTTGCATTTTGGCATCTAGAAATTGTATTTGAATTCTGGGTGTGGAAGGTGTGTCCATTCACCCATGTCCACCATCTGGTCCCAGGGCCATCCTGTGGGTCCATTGTGGTCCCCTCCATGGGATGGAAATGAAGAGCTGGTGCAAGAAAGCTCTAGCAGATGAATGTGTGAGTTTCTTCGTCCCAGCACTGCTGCTCCTCACCCTACACTGTGGGTTTGAAAGGGTTTCTAAGCTCCTGGCACCACCTCTGAAGAAAAACAAAGACCCAGCCCCGGAACGGAGCTGTGGGTAGAAAAGCAGATGCTTCATCACTCCTCTTTGCTGGAGGATGGCTGGGAAGAGGAGGCTCAGCAAATGAGAGTATATTTCATGTTGACTTTGCTATTTGGTGCAAAGCCAGAAAGCCAGAGTATTCGGTGGGGTGGGGGGGGGGTGGGGGGGGGAGGCGGAGGGGGGGGGAGAGGAAGATTAGCTTTGCTGCAAAAGAAAACCAAGTCATTCTGCCAGGGAAATCTCCTCTGAGGTCTGAAAAGCAGTGGGAAGGTCACTTCTGTTGCTCTGGGTGTCCTCTGGGCTGAGCTCAATCTCTTCTTTACTTTAGACTTGAGCAAAACCAACACACTTCCTCACACTGCAGCCACATCCTGTATGCAGTTCAGCTCTCAGCTGCTGGTTTGCCTGATGTTTCCTACAGTTTGTTGTAGACTGTGCCTATATCCTGTATTGTCACTGGAGGTGCTCAAGAACCATGGAGATCTGGCACTGAGGGTCTTGGTAAGTGGGCATGGTGGGAAAGAGCTGATGGTTGAACTAGGTGATCTTAGTTGTCTTTCCCACTTTAATGATTCTGTGATTCTACACCATCCTATAGAATACCCCGTACTCCATGCCTTTGTATTATTTCCCAGCGAAGCCTGAGTGAGGCAGTGCTGAGGCTTTCCCTATTAACACCATAGTCAGCCCTGTGGTACCCAGCAACTGCACCTATGGGCAACTGGAGCAGCACTGGACCTTGCTGCATGCATCTTTATTCCACCTATGTTCAAGTCCATCTCAAGACTGTGTCTCCTTCTGGATCCATGCTAGGGGTGTGCAGAGCTAGGAAGTGATGGGCTGTACTGGTTATCCACACACCACATGTGCTCTGTAGCTTCTATGTGTCCTGATATAACTGTAGGCCCAAGGAAAGGGGATGAGAAACAGAAGAAGATTACAGGAGCAAAAAGCTTCAGGAACTAAGGACCCAGCACAGCAAGCTGTTCAATGCCCTGGGCCATGGCTCTCCTCACCCTGCACAAACAGTTTATGCAAGCAGCCTGGGTGCAGCCTCTCCCTGGGTGGAGCACAGCAGCGCACACAGGGACATCATGCCCTCACCAGGCTCTTGCAGCCATCTCCCAAAGCTTGGCACAGCCCTGAGCAAACAGTTCCTTCCCTGCAGTTTCCTTCACCCAACGGATAACCCAGGCTTTGGCAGGATGCATCCCTGCTGCTGAATACAGAGCTCCTATAGTGGTGTGCAAGCTGGCATCCTGCACCCATCAGACATTGCTGCATCAAGATAAAGCTGTGCATAGAAGCAGGCAGCAAGGACTGACTATCCCACGAAGCTAGAGGGTCCCAGAGCCAAACACCCTGCCGTTATAGCAGACACAGGCTCTGGGATTGTAATCTAATGCTCACTACCCCAACACCTCAGCGCACCGTGTACATCTCACACTTTGGCCACCAACATTCTCTGTGGCAAACCCATCTACAGGCAAGCCCCAACAGTGTATCATTACTATTTGACACCCTGCAATCGACAGCTGGGTCTGAGGGACCTGCAGAAAGACACAGGGGTGGGCTGTGGCGGGAGCATGGGGATGGGCTGGAGCCTCTCTCCCCACACTAACACCGGCTGTTCCCAGGCAGTCTGGAAGGGCAGCGGGCTGGAGCAGAGCCGGCAGCCACCATAAACCATCCCGCAGTGATTTACAGCCGCCCAGCCTCCCGCAAGCACAGCAGCTGCTGTGAGCTAGGAGCTAGAGAGGAAGAAAAACAGCAAAGCCGACAGGAGGGGGAGAAAAGCAATGAGGAACAGGCAAGAATACGTCTGGTTGGATGTGGGGAGGATGAAAGCCTGCTTTCCTTGCTCTCCTTCCCTCCTTTATCCCACCCCCCAAAAAATCTCTTATCTGCCTGCAGTGAAAAACAAGGCTTCCTTTGAACCTTTTTTATTATTATTATTATCATTTTTTTATGGGGAAAGGACACGTGTGCTAAAGCGGGGGCAGCCCATGAGCTCAGCCCAGCACCTCCCCTCCATCCCCAAAGAAAAACAAGCGGCTCGGAAGGAAGAAAGGGAGAAGGAAAACATGCCGTTCCCTGCACCGCCGCCTTGGCAGCGCGCAGATTGGCCGAAGCCTGGGAAAGGGAGCCTGCTTCGGTGTTACCGGGCAGATTTGGAGATTTTGGGGGGATGGAGGCAGGGAGGGGGGAGCAGGACACCCGCGCGCCTGCGTCGTGAATGGAGCATGCACAGGGCTGGTTTTGTGATGCTGGATTCCAGTTCGCCTCCGCCGGCGCACTGGGACACGGCCTCAGCCGCTTTGTTTCTTGCGCTGCTATTTGGGGGAGGCAATGAGGGGTCAGGGGGGGTCCCATGCTCTTGCCTGGTTTGTTCCTCGCTGCGCGGTGCCCGGCTGAATGTGCTCATTGTGCCAGGAGCTGCCATCGGCACACGGCCAGGGCTCCCTGGGCAGGGGCCCGGTCCCAGGGGGCTCAGAGGGAGGGAGGGGAAATAGGAGGGGAAAAGGAAGGAATAAGAAATCGAGAGCAGGGTTTGGAAATGGGAAACGTCACCGTGCAGAAAGGGGTTTGAAAGGGAGGGGGAAAATGTGGCCAGCATCTTTGTCTGCTGTCTTTTGGCATCCAAAAGGGCATTTTTCTAAGGGAACAGTAAAATAAGTCCCCCCATCACTGTCCTAAAATGTTGATTTCATCTCTAAAAAGGGCTTGTGGAGGGATCTGCCTTGATGCCCACATGGGATGCCTCTGCTGCTCTCCTGCATGCCACATCCCGCACCATATATCCCTGCAGGGGAATGGTCCTGGCTCTGAGGGATGGGCTCATGCTGTGCCATGTAGCAATCCATCCCAAATCCATCCACCAAGCTCTCAGTTTGCCTTGATGCCATCTCCTTCACCAGCATGGGCTGAGGATCTCCCGTGGTGCTCAGACTGTACAGCGCAAAATCACAGCCTAAGGCAAGAGAGAAGCATTTAAACAGCAGCAGAAAAGGATATATTTTTGTTTTTAAACTTGTAAAAGACCATTGATTTCTCTAGGCCGGAGACCAAATGAAAAGTAAAACCCTTTCCCATGCCACAGTGGCACAAGGGACGTAGCTTAGAGGGCATGGGTGGGTATGGGTTGGAGTTGGACTAGATGGTCTTAGTAGTACTTTCCAACCTTAGTGATAATATGATTAATCTTTCTTACTCATTGGCATGCAAACCAGAAAATCCATCATTTTGTCCTGAGCAGAGGGAACAGAAAAAGGTCCAGAGAGCTGGCTACCACATAAGCAAGCAAGATGACACGGAGACCCTCCCTGCTTCCTGGGGCTTATTTGGTGATTCTTCCATGAATTTCCATGGCTTTCCCCAGCAGAGCAAACTGTAGCAAACTGTAGCATCTGTAGATACAGCAGTTGGGGAACCACACATATTACAGGTCTACCAGGTCATCTTTCTGCTAGCCATGGGAGATGGGGAAGGTGACAGCAGTCACCCTGTCAGGAGACAGGGCCCCAGGCACCTCTACAAGCCCAGCAAAGCCCATAACAAAAGCATTTTAAGAGTGACACTCATTAGGGATAATGGTGAGGTGTTTTCATTTGTGTGTGATGTGAACTCCTATTCATGGTTCCTCATTAAGACACAAAGGACCTGTGGACCTGTCCCAACTTTGGGTTGGCAGTATCCTATGAGATTGTGACCATCCCTTGGACAGGTCACCCAAGGGCAAAGAGAAAAAAAAAAAGCAATTAAAAACCAGGCCCTGCCTTGTGCTCAGCCCCAGCTCAGGGATGCTCTGCTGAGGTGACCCAAGACATGACCTTGGTCTTCTGCCCTCCTCCTGTTCACTCTATAGTCCAGTCAAGGCCAACACCAAAGGATTTTAATTAAAACCTTTTTCCAGCCACAGTGGTGGGCATTTTGTCTCTTAATTGCAGAATAGACAGGCTCTCAGAGGAACGAATGGTTGTCCAGTTGGCTGGCATACCCTGCCCAAGCCAAGGGCTGGGAACACTAGCACCAAGCACAAGAAGGGTCTTTCAGCATTAAGGACACACACAGTGCAAGAGGAGCACTGTCATCATCATTAGGAGGCAAAAAGGAGAAGAACACTTTCTTCTGCCTGGCAGGGGTGGAAACTGAGCTCAGCGCCTGCCGCTGCCAAGCTGGAAAACTGAGGGACAATCACCTCCAGTCCTCATGCCTCCTTCACCTTCATTTGCAATGTGCTTGCCCCCAGCTGACATTTTCTGGAATAAGGATGGTCAGATCTGCACCCTCTGATCCAGCAGACATCTTGGTGGGTCCTGACCTAGAGGTTTTAATGTCAATGGAGAGACACTGCCGTGAGAATCGCCAAGAAATACATAGACGTGGCACTGAAAGCCATAGTGGTGATGGGCTGGCAGCTGGACTTGATCTTAGTGGCCCTTTCCAACCTTAATAATCCTGATATTCTAAACGTGCATCTGCCTTTTGAATGACAGCATTCAGGTGGCGACTTTCTCTGCCACCTCCAGACATCGAAGTCCTACTTTAACACATGCTATTGCTCCTCTGGCCCAAGGACCTTGTGTTCTATATCAATGGGCTTTGTATCACTACTGTCGCTCCCATCTCTCAGCTCACAGAATTCTCTCTCTAAAACCACCACAGATCATGCAGCACTCCCCGAAGGATTACTCAGTATTAAACACTGCTAGCTCTACTCACTTGGTAGATGCAGGAAAACCCCAGCTATTGCCTGTGTGCCCTGTAAGGGCGATAGTTTGGATGTTGCACAATCTCACCTGTTAGCTCTTTGGTTTGCTTGCTTGCAGTTAAAACCTAATTTTGCCTACAGGGAGTAGCACAGAAAACCAACATGTTCTTCTGTTACACCACAACAATTTCTTCTTGTAGATGAGAAGATCCCTCCTTTCCATTTATGAGCATAGCATATGCTTCAGGATGCACTTAGCCTTTTTTTGCCCTGGAATCCTTGCCAGCTTTCACCTGGAAAACAACACGAGCATACTTGTAATTGAAGAATGTTGACCCACGGGTGAAAACACGTTGGTAAGGAAACAATTTTCACTTTCAAACACTATGGCTTCGCTATTTGGAAACTCTCTATTTCATGTTCCTGTTCCCAGCCAATTCACATTTTTGCTTTCAATCTTTGCAGCCTCAGCCAGGCTCTGCTATGCGGGCTTGTTGTTAGTGTGTCATGGAGAGCAACACATACCTAAGGGAAGGAGTCAATGCATGTTGAAGATGGGCCTGGCCAAGTTCCCTTTCCCTCTCCCGCTCCAAACGTCCCCCAGCTTCGGAAAAGTTTGCCTCCAACTCTGAACTCGCTTGGCCCCACCGCTATAAATAGATGGAACAAAACCTCCCAAGCCAAATGCCCTGAGTGTTTAGAAAGCTTTGATCCCGCGCTGCTTTTGAGTGCTTGATCCCTTCCTGCTAATGCAGCTTGTGACCATATTGCAGCTCAAAGTGGGGTGAAGAGGGGGGAGGGGGAAGGTCTGTGCCATGAGACCCCTGGTGTTGTCCCGTACGGTGCCAAGACACATCCCTGGGGCTTTGCATCCTGGTGGTCACTGTGTCACTCCCCATGTCTGGACAGAACAGACCATGGGTTAAGCCTCCTTGGTGCCAGCTATGGGTTTTCCCTTCTGTTTCCCTTTTCCTGTGGGCTAAGGGCACTTGCTCTCCCCCCCCACAAACCCTGCTGGGTGTGCCTGCCTCTTATGTCTTGGCATTGCTTGCCTTGGCCAGGGATGGAAATGGAAAGAGACAAACATCAGGAGAATAAAAACAAAAATAACAAAAAAAAAGGGCTGCTCTTGCAGTATTTCCAACCCATCAAGCCCAGGGTGGGAATCTCACAAGAAAGCTGGCTCTCACCAAACCCCAGGCTGAGAGGGTTGGGTAGCGGCCCCAAGACTTGACGAGTCCTGCTGAGATCCCAATGGGTACAGAGGAGATCAGCACTGTGGCTGTGCCACTCCTCAGCCCCCCATTTCCCTCCCCTACTTCAAGCCAGTGCAGCCAGAGCCCTGTGTGCACCCCAGCACTCACACGGCTCCATGGACAACCAGGACAGACAACACAGGACAGATGTGCAGCATCAAAACAACCTTCCCACCATGCTGCTTTAACATTTCCCAGCAGCTTTGTGGCAGCCCTACAGCAAACCAAGCTGCATCAAGCTAGATACAGGCTTCTTTGCAAATCCCATTTGAAAGGAAACTCTCTAGTGTTTCAAACTTCCTGCCTTCTCACCTTGCCCTGCGCAAGGCTGCAGTGCTGCAGTCACAGTTCTGTGGAAATGCAGGAAAGCTGGTATGAGCTGGGGCTGGCATGGGACCAGCCCCACAGCTGCGTCCCTGGAGAGCTGGATTAGCTAATACCACGTTGGGAAAGGGCTGAGGTCAGCCCCATCACCCTCTGTCACTGACAGGGACAAGAGAGCTTGGATATTGCTCCAGAGGGAAACTGCAACTAAAGAAGAACAGTTTTTTGAGTAAAATGATACAGAGCTCATTGCAGAGAAGAGCAGTGCTCACCTCTCCTCGCTCCCTGTACCTCATGGTACCTATGATAGGGCTCAGCACTGCTGGGACACCTACGACCCTCACAGGGAACACTCAATCTGATCAGCGTCTGCACAGCCCCCAGCCTGGGCTCACCATAGGAACACCCATCCTCAGCTCACCAAGGATGCAGGGCTGGGCTGTTGATCCCCATCCATCCATACTTGCTGGGGTGCTTTGCCCCATTTGTTCTGCTCACTCCTCACCAGGAACAACACTCACCTACCCAGGAAAATAGCATCCAAAAATCACCCTGGAGAGGCTGAAAGTGGCCCCATCACCTCCACGCACCCTGTGGTGGCTGGCAGGAGGCTACTTCGGAGGCGGGCGCTGGCGTGGGGCTTTGTTTTTTGTCCTGTTTACCCTGCCGAGAGGAACAGAGGAGTTCAGTGTGCAGGAATCTCGTGCCCTCGCCCTGCTCCCCCGCCACACGAAAGCTGCTGAGCAAACAGGAGGACGCAGAGCCCCGCTGGCACCCGCTGCCTTTTGGTGCAGGCGGACCCACTGCCAGCTCTTGCATAAGTGGCTGTCTCAGCTCAGTGCTGTTCTCGAGGCCTTTTTCTTCTTTCGTCCCACAGGAGGCATGGCCTTGGGCTTAGGACCACAAGAGCATTGAGCATTCCCTCCTGCTTGTTGGATGCATGGTCCATGTCCCATGGTTGCCTCCTGCAAGTCTCCAAAGCCAAACACAAGAGCATCTTTGCAAGGGCATCTCGATGCCATTACCTTCAAGGAACAATCATCATCCTCCACGTTGCATAAGGGTTCTTGCATCCTATTTTTTATTTCTTTAAGTCCTATGTAACAATTCCTGATTAGAAGCAATAAAAATAATAATCCAAATGCCAGTCTCATGGATTTCATTATTATAGAAACCTGTGTGCCAACAGCCCTGCTTACCTGCACACTTCTGCAGTGGGGATCTCCTCACCTCACAGCACAGGGATTAGATCAAATTAACTCACGCTTGGAGCTGTGGCAGGATCAGGCAAATCCTGGCTTGGCTAGCTCTCTTTAAACTACATCTTGCAAACAGAAGGCCTGGAAACAGTTTTGCTTTAATTGCTTTTTAAAATGCAGCCAGCAGATGGTTTGGTAACCCGAATTCATGACTCTTTCCACAGCTCCAGGCTGCTGGCTTTGAAACCAAACCCAAGCACGGTGCAGGTAGTGAGGGCCCCATCCTGCCTGTTTCACCAAAGCACCCACTTGGTGCATGGCACAGGAAAGCACAAACGTAAGTTACACGACACTGGGGCAGCCCAGATGGGCAGGGATGTTCAAGCACACGTGCTTCTGGTCCCAAGTGTTATTTTTGGTTGAAGGCAATGGTCTGGCTGCTCCTGAAGAGCACTTACTGAGTGTAGGACGGCCAGAAATGAGGGGCAATTTGCACAGGTACCACAGTCTGTGGCCAGGGCCACTGTGTTCAGAAATGCTTCAACGAGCCTGGAAAGCCCGTGGGTTCATAACATAGTCTGCACCACAGGGAACGTCCCTGGCCACACATTCTTTCAACACCTGGTCCTTGGGGCTGCTCCTGTGCACCCATATCCAAGAGCATCCCAGCTGCTCCCAAAAGGCTACGGGTTAGGGAAGCAGGATCCTCTGCTCACCCTCACATGCGATGTGATTGCCAGCAGTCCCTTCACCTCTCCCATTAGCCACATTGATGGGCCAGTGTACGGTGTGTCCTCACACCCATCAAGCTGGGAATGGGGACCAACAGGGCTGCAGATTGACCTTCACGCTGCAGCAAAGTTTTAGTAGGTTCCATATGTCTCTGCTGACCTAAGTGTTGTCCTCACCTCACTAGAACACCTCCATGCTCAACATCCCACACCCAGATGCACAGCCGTGCCCCAAAACCAGCCACATCCCAGCGCAGATGAATTAAGGCTGTCCCGAGAACCTCGCACGCGTCTGGTGAAGCAGACTTGTTTTTCTGTTACAAAGTAATTTGAAATTCTTGGAAGGCAATCAGGAAAGTACAAAGTATTCCAGCTCAGGACAGCCTGGGACTCATTCCTTAGAGGCACAATGGTTGTTTACTCAATCCCTCATACATTAATATCTAAAAATTCATGAGTTCAATTGTAAACAAGAAGCACTGACTTCAGTGGGTTGTCTACTTAACAACAGTTGTCCTAGCCTGAATGCTGATTTTGTTATCTTTCTTCTAATCTTACTATCAGAGGGTCAAGATTTCACAAAAAAAAAAAAAAAAATTATGGGAAATATTTCAAGCCCATTTATTTCTGGTTTTGAAACGCATCCCTCTGAAACCCAAGGCCAAAGAAAGACTATTTCGAATCAACATCGAGGAGAGCAGGCAGGGAGAAGAGCTGTTTGTGCCAGCACTGTCCTCTGGCTCAAGAACAAATGAGCAAGAAGCCGGCCACAGATGCGCTTGTGCTGAAAGTCAGAAGATTCCTAACCACCACAAGGGACTGTCCCAAGGCAGGGGACAAATGGACACTAAATAATCCAAACTCAAACTGCTGCCAAGACAAAGCACAACTGCTTGCTGGAAGCAAAACAGCAGGCTGCCTGCGGTGAGCAGAGGTCTCACCTGCATTTATCAGACTCAAGGAACACCACGAGAGGAGGAGGGAGCTTCCTGAGCGGGATGTTCATGTATCTTTATCTCTGCTGCTGTCAAAGGGCAATAGCTGAGATTGCAGGCTGTCAGAAAGCCTCCCTGCAGGCTATCTCCCGAGGACATCAACAAGCGCGGACAATCACCTTCACTCTCTTGATAAAGGTTTCCAAGCAAGTGAACGCCCAGGGAGCTGTCACCTTCACCAGTTATAAATCATAGAGCCACAGAATGGTTGGTTTGGAATGGACTTCAAAGCCCATCCAGTCCCATCCCCTGCCATGGGCTGGCTGCCCCCCACCAGATCAGACTGTCCAGGGCCCATTTGTGGCCTTTGTGCACCCCCATGGATGGAGAATCCACAGCTTCTTTGGGCATCAGCTTGCCTGGGGCTGGCTCAAGCTCCAGGTACAGCCTGAAGATGCAAAGCCTGCAGCCCCTGTTGGAGTTAATTGCATTTTAGCTGTAACCTCCTGTCCCAGCCTGCAGAAACAAGGCAGACAAGTAGGGGTGACGGGACGGTTACACACTTACTGCCAAATCACTGTCCAAGGACAAGAGCACTTGGGCAAGTCCAAGTTTCATCCAACAAAGAAAACACCCCTCATTTCAATCTCTGTACCTTCCTGCCCCATGGAAGCCAGTAGAACATGCCATCAGGAGCACTCACGAGTCTTCAATCTCTACTTCTTCGATCTCCACTTTGGAAAAGCCACTGCACAACAACGCTGGCAGTGCCACAGCAATGCAAGAGGCACCATTCAACTCCCCGTTCGTTTTGGTGAGCAGTTGCTTCTATGAGCACCATGTCCCTGCAGGACATTTAGGTCTAAGTTTGCATCCATACAAACATTCCACTGGAGCAGAACAAAGCCAGGCTGTGTTTGGAGCCAGCCTCCCTGAGGAGGACACACAGAACCATTGGGGGTTGGAGCTCAGTGATCTTTAAGGTCCCCTCCAACTTGAGCCATTCTACGCTTCTGCACTGATGCTACTCAGGCTGATAAACTCATTCTGATGAAAGAATCCAGCAGATCACTTCAGGCGGTGGTGAGAAGGGATCCTTCTCCCTATCATGAGCTGGGATATCTCCTCCCTGACTGTCTGCAGGGATGGCAGTGAGGCAGAATGTCTGCCCATCCTGCCCGCCAGCTGGGCTGCCCCGCAAAGCAGTTCCATGTTTGTCTTGGACGACCTCCTGCTGGACCAGTGCTTTCCACTGCGTGGCTCTCCTGCGCTGTCAGAGAGCGGATTTCCTGCTGTTTGATCTATTTTTGCTGCTCGTTGTGCCGAGTGCCTCCTCTTTTCCTCCATCACGACCAATCTTAATGCCGCCTCAGTCTGGGTCTTGCTGTGGGAAGAGGGCTAGAGGTCAGGGAGCTGCTCCATCCCTCAATGACCCTGGAGAGGCCACATCCTAGCCCACAGGGACAGCATGTGGACACAGAGTGCCCTCTGCTGCTGCAGCCTCCGATGAAGACGCGGGACAAAGCAACATGCAGCTTTGTAAACCTCAGGACAGGCTGCCAAGTGAGCGTGCTGGCACACTGCTGCTAACCACAGCTCCTGGGGAGCGGGCTGGCAGGGGAAGCCCTAGTGGACATGTCACACCTGGAGGGACACCTCTGTGGTCCCTTAGCAGCCCACACCACAGGAAGGAGCACAGAGCATGGCAGAAATGGGCTGTTTTTCCTGAAACAGTGCAGGGAAGCAGCTGCACAGGGAAGCCTGGTTGCAGGCCAGTACTCCTCGCAAGCAGATGGGGTGCAAAATGGACGCCTCGCCCTTCCCAGGCCACGAGCCAGCAGCTGTTCTTGCCGCAGAGGGCCCGCTAGGAGCACAGAGACAGATATTAGTTAACTAAAGGCACAAACAGGTTCGGCACAACACTTTGCAGGCTTGGATGCAGCCTCTGGAGGTTGGTGGGTGTTCATCTTGCTCCCAGAGCACTGCCTGCTCTGTTTTCCTCACAAACCCTCCCATTTCATTTAGGCACAAAGATCCTCAAGGCAGGTTTCAAGAGCACACCACAGGCGTCAAAGTTCATTCCCTGTTAACGAGACTCTCTCTTTCAGAGATAAGGCCTATTGACACCAGAGACCGATGGGGATTTATAGCATTAGCAGCACTCCGTCCCCCAGCAGGGTTACGTGGCACAGGCAACGTCCAGGAGATAGTCATCACCTGCTGTGAGCTGACACTGGCCTCTTCCTGGCTGCACAGCCTGCACGTTCCCTACCTCTGCTACAAGGGAAGGGCTCTGCCAGCCTGAAGTCCAGCTCCTGGCTTCACAAGGGACCACCCAAAATTCAGAGTGTATGTCTGAGAGCACTGTCCAGGTGTTTCTTTGCCATGCTTTTATCTCTAGATCTTTCAGCAGGCCCCCACCATTCCCAGTGACCACATCCCTCAGTGTCACGTCTCCATGGTTCTGTAACACCTCCAGAGATGGTGACTTCTCCACCACCCTGGGCAGCCTGTGCCAATGCCTCACCACTCTTTCTGAGGAGAAATTTTTCCTCCTCCACCCAAATTTCCCGCTTGAGAGAGACCCCTTTCCAACTTCTCAGACATTCCTGCTGCAAAGCCTTCCCTGCTGGGACGTTCCCCCTGGGTGCAAAGCACAGCATTTGGGGCTGGACCCCTTCCCACCTCCATGACCCACACATCCTTTTGCTGACCCTACCTCTATCCCCAGCGTGCTGAGAGTGCACAGCCACTATCTCTGTGTTGTGCTGATCAGGAGACACCTGGCCAAGAGGAGTGCCCCACTGTGTCTTGTAGTTATCTCACTGTGCTGTAAAGTGCTGGCAACTGAAACGCTGAATCAGGAGTGCACAGCTGGAAGAAACACCTTTGGGTTTCAGCACCAGCATGGACTTGTGCCAATTTGAAGCCTTTGATCAGGGAGCAGAGGACAACCCAGGTAAACGTGACTCAGTGTCCATCTCCTCAGGAATACCTTGACCCCGAACATGCTGCAGTCAGACAATGGGGAGGCCAAGGGGACCAGCAGCACAGCAGCCAGCAACCCAAAAATAATTTTCTAACACTACCTGGCTTCTTCATCACAATGCCCATGGTGAGATATGGCAGCCAACAGCACTGGCACCCAAAATCTCCTTGTTATTCTAAGGAGTCAGCAGAACTCCTCAGGAGCCTGCCCCAACCACAAGCAGCTCCTGTTTCCCTGAGCTCAGCAGCCCTGCCTGATAAAAGATGCAGTAGAGCAGCTTGGAGAGAAGGAGGAAAAGCGGCTCCAGCATTGGCTCACATCCCATCAGATAGGGCACACAGCCGCACAAAGTCCTGGGGTACAGCCCACGGTGCCCTGTGGCCCCTCTGGGGGACATGAGGTGGGGACAGCAGCTTCATGGTTTCCATTCCCAGGCACATTCCCTGTTTCAGTTTCCCCAGCTGTCCCTATCCACCTGACAGGATGGATTTTTGGGGCATGGCAGGTGAGATGCTGGCAGAAACAGGGTACTCCTGCTCACCCCCCGACTCACCGTGCTGCCTGCACAAAGGAGCCAGAGCCACGGAACATCCCTACAGGCCAGCATCCAGCACTGCCTGAGGCTCTGTGCCGCCTACCGAGGGGGTGACATTGACCCTGTCCCCAGCACTACCAGCAGCACTCGCTAGGCGACAATGCCACCTGCTGCCCGCTGCCGGCCAGGACACCCCGCCACGCAGCCCCGCAGGGGACTGCCTCCATCCCGCATCAGACTCTGTCCCATCCAATCCCCTCCATGCTGATTTTGAGCCAAATCGATGCCCTGAACTGCCTTAGGGCAAGCCCGTGGCAATCCCAGTGATTCACCCACCGAGTGCCACCAGCCACCTCCAAATCCCTGCCTGGATTTAATCATCTGGAAACACAACGATGCCATTTTTTTTTTTTAACTAGGAGCCATACCATGAGACACTGACGTATTTTAACCTTTCAAGCACTTACACATTGTTTCTACAGCTTAAGATAAAAGATGTTACCAAAGGGAGGAGAGCAGCGATAATTATCTGCAGTTCATAAGTTTAACCTTTAGAGAAGGAATTGGGTTTCCAGCCCTATTTGTTAAATGCTTTTAAGCTGCACTTTTCTAAGTGGCTGTATGCGTAATTATAAGCATATTATACTGATAGCTGGCATCCACAAGCACAGCCTGAGGCTGATGGTACCCCCAAAACTCAGGAGTGACAATACCACAGAAGGTCACATGGGAACAGATTGATGAGGTCCCTGCAGCCAGACACCAGAGGGATGTGGGTTCTTATTCCCAGCTGCTTACCTGGTGGCAGAGACTGTCCCCAAAGTCAGGCTGAAAGTCAGGGTGACAGGCTTCTGCATGGATCTAGATGGCTTCTTTCCCATCCTGGTAGACTATTTCTGAAGGAAACAGCATGGTGATGTTACATCTAGCATTAATTGCTGGAGAATGGTGGGGAGAATGAGTACCAGCCGGATGATGCAAGAAGGGAAGGTGCACAGCAGGAAAGGAAGAACCCCACCATTCAGGGTCATTCAGGGACCACAAAAAGAGCAGCCATCACAAAGAACCAAATGTCTTATCCACGTGCTGCAGGGATGAGGATTTCAGCCCACATTCACTTCCCTTCGAAGCTCCCTGGGGCTCTGTGTCCTGGCTGCTTGCCCTATTCCCTGCCTTACAGCAGAGCAGTGCCTCTTCGTCACACTGACAGGCAAAGTCAGTCTCGTTGGCTGTCTGTAATACATCAGGCTGCTGCACCCTGAAGGCATCGCTAGGTGCTGATCCTCCCCTGACAGCCATTCAAATTCATATTTACCCATATGGAGTTGCCACTTGGCATCACAGCCTCCTGAACCGATGAATATGGGTGGGGAGAAGGGGGGGAAGCATCTGATGTGCTGGTTCTGGATGCGATTCTTTTTGTGTTAATTTCAGAAAATACTGTAGTTTGCAGCCAGCAATACCTGCAAGGGAAGCATATTTTAAGTGAGCATTGCAGGAGAGCCATGCAAAAACAGATTTCAGCTTCACCCTTGCACACAACGGAGTTAGGTTCCCTTGGGGAGAGAACAGAAAAATGCTGCGAGGCCATGCATCGCCTTCACCACCCCACAAACCACAAGCTGGCAAGAGCACCCAGTCCACAACTGGGACTGGGATTGACCTCAGGACAGCTGCAATTGGTCAAGAAAAAGGAAGAGGCATAGAAGCAAAAAAACCCAAACAACCCAGCATTGTCGCACCAGCAGAACAACAGCCATGCACAGAGATACCTGGCTGATATTCTATAGAGTATGTCAGATGGTTTTGCTGCAAGGTTGTAAACTGTAAGATACAGCTCTGAGATTTTGTGGCATCTTCTTAAATCACTGTTTTCTTGCTCAGGATGCAGGGCTTTGAGGTTGTTTTTTGTTTTTTATAATGTAGATGGCATATTACAAGGCTTTTTTTTCACTTGGCTGCATCTTCAGCATAGATCTCTGCTGCAGTTAGAAATCATTCCACAGCACGTTGTTCACAGATCCGAGCAGGGAGGGCAGGTTGCTGCATTTTTCCTTAACTACAAGTTTATCCCTTATTTCAAAGGCACAAAAGGGAAGGAACCCTCATAAAAATTACCTTTTACAATGCCTAGAGCTCTCCCCAGCCTGACACCCTTCCTGGTGCTGGCAGGACCCAGCTCCCAGCTGGGTGACAGCACTGCCAGAGGACACGTTTTGCAGTCCCCTGCCTCGATGGCACCAACTACAGCCTGGAAATGGCAAAGGAGATGGGCTCCAATCCAGCCCTACATGGGACTTTCTGATGTGCATGGAGAGGGCCAGCCACTGTCCATAGAGATGAAAAAGGGAAAAGCAGTGTTGCTCCACACTGAGAAGTGGTGCTCACCTGCCCTCCTCCCACATCTCCTGCCTTGCAGCAGCGTAGGAGCTTTCCTTCAGCACGAGCTCCCAGAGCTGCTTCACATGGCGCAGGGCAGAGCCTGCGGAGCTGCTGGCAAAGCTGCAAAGAGAATGAGTGAAAATATAAGCAAAGCATCAGTCCTGATTCGTTCTGCTGGTGGCACGCTGGGCACTTTCCTGCTGAGCCTGTGGGGCAACTTTCCCACCAGTGCTGTCACAGCTCCCACACGTCCTCACTGCTTTCTCATCCTCTTGCTATTTTTATTTCTCTGGAAATGCTCTGGGCAGCCAGGTGACCTTTATTAAGATTGGGGCTTTTTATACTGCATGATTCTGCAATAATACAAAGCTTTTTTTCTTTGCTGAGCCATCCTGGAGAAGCTTCTGCTGCTCACCTGGCATTGCAACATGTGAGTCAAGATGAGAAACAACCACTGGACCTGAAACCTGGCAGAGCATCAGGGCCTCTAGAATTAACGATAGTGGCTCTTGCCACCATGTGCTTTGCATGGGGTGGGGAGAACCCTGACTACTAGGTTTAAATCCCACACTGGAATAGGTGTGGAAAACCACATTGAAACCTCCTCTCTCTCTGCTGCCACTGAGCAGTGCTTTGAACAGCTCTCTCACCTACAGCACACCAGGTCCAGTAATTACAAGCAAAATATTTGCACTCTTCACTCTCCTCCTGGGACAGCCCCTTCCCAAAGCACTGAGTGTTTTCACATCAATAAGCTCCTCTCTCAGGCCAAGAACAGGGAGCAGAGGGTTGGAGAAAATGGCTTTTCTCAAGTACCTGGTAGCTGAGGCAATTAAAAGAAAATTAAACTGACATTTCTAACTTGCAGCATAAAAGAGATGTGCAATGGTGAAATAATTAAAAGTTACTGCTGGGAACATCCTGTTCTCACCAGCTTGCTGAGAAGAACAAAAGGGCAAGAAGCAATTTTGGTGCTTCTTCTTTTGATTTATTTATTCCTTCTGTTTTGATAATTAATTATTAGTTATTGCTGTCTCCTCAAAAGCTGGAACCCAAGGGTTTTCCATAGGATAGCAAAGAGACATACTGGTCAATATCTGGTTTACCCAGTCTCACTAGTGACAAAAGCAGCTTTTTGCCAGCTAGGTCCCCTGCCCACAAAGGGCTTCAGAGCCCCATTTTCAGGTTTGCAGCACCTGCCTGCAAGATCTTTCCAGCAACCTGGGAGCAGATCCACAACGGAACTGCAGCCCATCCCATGCCGTCTCTCACCATCCAGCATCACTTACTTCCCAAGTCAGCTGCACCTGGGTATCTTGGGCACAGAAAGAGAACCTCTGGTTGGAAACCAGCTTTGGAGCATCCATACTTGCTCCTCCACAGAGCTCAGCTGGCCACATACAACAGCATAAGAAAATTCTTGATGTTCTTCAAGCCAGAGCATCCCAGGATTTTAGTCTCATGCACTTCAAGACTGACTATACCCAGGGTTTAACACTGACCTTGTGGAAGCAAAGTATTCACTGTGGTTTTAGAATGAGCATCTCCTTGCTCTACACATAAGCAAGATGAAGATACTTCTGCAGTGTCTGCATGACTCTGCTTCAGCCTGTCCAACCCCCTGCATACAAGTGCTTCTGGGAGGGACCTGGGAACAGTCTGGAAGAATAAGGAAAGCAAATGCTCAAATCACTGCTGGGGGTTGTGGTCATCTTTTATATGTCTGTACCCACTCATCCAGCAAATCTTTACAACACACGACAGAGAAGTCACTATAAACTCTTCCTCAATGGTGCTTCGTGGTGAGAGAAGCAAAAATGCAATTATAGCAATCTGTGTATTTAAAAGGAAGTCAGGTGAAAAGACAGGCAAGCGCACAGTGCACCCCAAATTTGCTTCTCCTTCTATGAGTGTGAGCAAAACAAATCAGGCCAGGCTTTTCCTTGCTCAGAGCTGGCTGTCTTCTGTTTCAACAGGGGCAAGAAAGCACATCAGTCTGTGGAGGCATACCCAAAGTGAGAGATGTCCTTGTTTCCAGTTTGCTTCCACTTGACTTAGCAGGTTAGGCCTCAACAACATTGATGCCAGCATCACACACCCTCTGAGGCCACATCCCAGATTTTTTGCTCTTCTTCGCAGTGGTAAGAAAACCTGCTGCAGAGGTTAGCCATGGTCCCATCTGGCTGTGCTACAACATTGCAGACACATAAATATATCTGTAAACAACATACAAATGTGCTTGTATTGTGATATTACCATAGCTGCTAAGGACTGGCCAGGCAGGGGGAAGCCTAGCTTTATTTTTCACTCTTGCAGTAATTACTGTGCAACCATTACAAAGTGGATGCCGTGTAACACTTGTAGAACTGAGAAGAAAATGATGTACTTAAAATTGAGGATATTATTTGTGTTTACACAGACTCCTCAATCCCTGAGCTATTTTAAAACTGTTGTTGTATCTCAAGTGAATACACTGGGAATAAATACTCTGTCTACAGACCTACTCATGTATGCCATGAGCAGTTTAAAAGAAAGTCTCTTGTGCTTTTAACTCACATGCACTGCAGTGGTGTTGAGCAAGCATTTGTACAGACACACAGCATACAACAGGTGTGCACCTGCATGCATCCAGAAGTGAGAAGGACCTCAAGTCTTGCATCTGTGCTGGCAGCTTGAACAGAAGCAGGCCTGCTTGGGAAGAATCACAATAAAAACACAGTTCTCCTTTCTATTTCCAGCATGTCATGCTCCACTCTGTATTTCTACATTCCACTGCTCACCAACACCATCAGGTGATGAGAAGAGCCTGCAATTCACACTGAGAGAGGGTCAGATGACTTCCAAACCCTTGTATTAAAGCTTGGAAGAAATGATGATCTCCGGGCTAAATTAAGTTGCAATGGACTTCCTGCAACTTGTGCAGGAGTTTGTGGAAGTTTCTTTGCAGAGGGTTCAACAGGTTTTTCCCAGAAATCATCACACATTTTAATTACTCCCTTCACACATCCGAGCACTCGATATCCAAGTCAACCTTCCAGGCAAGTATCTTTTTAATAAGCTTTCAGTTAA
This sequence comes from Lagopus leucura, assembly GCF_019238085.1. NCBI lineage: Eukaryota > Metazoa > Chordata > Aves > Galliformes > Phasianidae > Lagopus > Lagopus leucura. The sequence goes on along the minus strand of NW_024962266.1, from coordinate 4,603,015 downwards.
GCCTAGCAGTTTCCATTTCACCAGCCATTTACTTTCCCCATTAAACGGGCCTTTGTTCAAAACACTTTCACCATTATGCTTTTACAGGTACAAATTGCACCGGCTGCTAACCCCAACGAGCAGAATAACTGGATGTTCCTAATTACCACAACTGCCTAAGCAGAACAGTCAAACAGCATAAAGCTGTGCATACTGGTGCAGTTTAATTAGATACCAAACCCCACTACAGCAAGAGCACAGCATACCAAGGGAAAGCAAGATGCTGAAAAAGGGGAGACTGTGGCTGACAACTCAATATGGGTTTAGAGGAGGGTGTATACTTAATGTGTGACAGCTCCCGGGATGGCTTTGCTCCTTGCTGTCCTCCCCCTCTCTGGGTCACTTCAGACTACAACCCAGTCCCTACAGAACAGCACCTCTCTCAGCAGGTTATTTACCCACTGTTTCCTTCTGGCCAGAACTCTTTCCATTTGAAGATCTTTCCTTACAGAGATGAAGCAGCCCTCAGATGAGGTCTGTCTCTGAAAAGCTTTTCAGTATTGGCACTCCCTGCAGGGGTAGCTTGGAGAAGTCTCATTCACCGCTTTAGTAAATGTACATGGTATGGAGGGCCTTGGCACAGGTATCTGCATTACATCACTTCAGAGACAGCACAACACATTCCTAAGAACAGGAATGCAGATCTGATCCCTGATCCAGAAACTCCTTTGATGAATCAAATCAAAGCAATCCACTAGTGAGACTGGGAGAATTAGTCTCTTTTCTGCAGTCAAGCTGAAGTGCTGCTGAGGACAGTGGTTCAGCTTGATCTGAGCCAAGGACCTCACATCAAACGCTGTACCAAGCATGAGTGCAGCACGCCTGCTGAGCAGCCATCACCCCAGGAACAGCATCACATTCAGCCCAAGCTCTTACACACAGTCTTGAAACTTCACATCTGCACAGAAACACAGGAGAATACAAGCTATTTTTACCTGCAAAAGATGCAGGCGAATGGCACAACCACTACTTTACATTAAATAGTCTGGTAGTAAATGCAAAGGTACATTACCCTGAAGTTTTACTTTCACTCTGCTGCACAGCCTCCTGCTGAAAAGGCAGAATGCATTAGACAGAAACTAGTGAATTCACAGCAGCTGGCAGGGAAAGGAAGCAAAGCTTTCTGACAGAAAGGAAATCTGAGCTGGCACTTAAGGGCAAACTGGATGCTTCTACCACAGTAGTTAACAAGAGGCTATTGTAAGCATCATGATTATGCTTCAAAGTTAAAACCCCATTACCATAACAGTGGCAATACATACCTCTTCCAAAGTCACACTCCCGTAGAATTTGGCAACATCTACCTGAACCTGCAGTCACAGTGGATACTTTTCTTCACTGACCATCTGCGCCTAGATGAAAGTGAAGAGTCTAGCAGCCACTGAGTAGCACACAGACATGTCACAGAGCGAAAAACTTGGTTTAGTTTGGAGAAGCTTCCTTAATTCCCAAAAGGTTTAAATGAAGGAGGCTCCCATGCAACAAGCAGCAAAGGTGGCTTAAGCTGGGTGTTTCTCCTGCCCTCTGCATTTTGTGTTCTCCAACATTTGCTACCGCAGTACTCAGTTGGACAGATTTTGAGTGCACGATTCCATCATAAACATGAGTGTATTTAAATGCCTCACCTCAGGAATGTGCACCATCACAGCAAAAACAAAGCTCTTACTAACAGTCCATTAACAAATAACATAATGATGTGTAAGGAACTGGTGCTCCTTTAAATAGAAACATTTATGCAATACAGCTGACAACTGTTGTGTTTATTAAGGAATTGTTTTGTGGGTGGGTTGTTTTTTGTTTTGTTTTTAAATAACAAACATGATACTTTTCTTCCAAATAAAAATACATAATGGAAAGAAAACCTCAGCAGAATGTAAGAACAGATACACGGCTGACTATGGACTGTTCTGACTTAAAGACCTGCAACAACAGATCTCCAAAGCCACTGCCAACCAGTCATCACACTCCAGAGGGCAGAGCCAATTTGTCCAGTGACCAGGACTGCAGAGAAAATTCCCACAGCCCATGCATCCCTGCAAAAAGCTCAAGCAGATGCACCTCCCATTCACACTAGTGACACAATGCTAGCACATGTGAGCTATTTCAGTCTTCACAAGTCTCACATTTCATTACTCAGTGGTAATTCAGTAAATTATTCACACAAAGGCAGTTTAAAACCAGCAAAGTGCAAGCTCTACCAGCACAAGTTCCTGTGCTTCCCGCTGCTGGGATGTGAATCTGGACTGGCTGTAGTGCATGCAGTGGAGTGCTTTTCTCAAGCTTCTTCAGGTAAGAACCTGAGAGCCTACAATCACAAAGAGTTAAGATTTGTCCAACTTGTGCGTGCGCTCGTGCCTCCGTAGGGTACCTGACTCGGTGAAGGAATGCCCACAGTAATCACAAGAGTAGGGCTTCTCTCCGGTGTGGATGCGCTGGTGGCGCTGGAGCGAGGCCAGCCTTGTGAACGTCCCTCCACACTCCTCACAATAGAAGGGACGCACCCCAGAGTGAGTCTGCTGGTGTCTTTTCAGCCTGAGCAGCTGGACAAACGCCATGCCACATTCCTGACACTTATAGGGCTTCTCCTGCCGGTGGATCACTTTGTGTTTGGAAAGCAGGTTTGGCTTATCGAAACCTTTGCCACACGTTGGGCAGGCGTAAGGCTTACAGTCTTCTTCCTCAGCCTTGTGGTTGTCTGCACAAGGCTGATCGGTGTACTCAACAGTGTGCTGGTTACGGTGCACTATCGACCACGGGTTCCTAGCCATACCGTTGCCTAAGATCACCATGGAGCGCTCTATCTTGTGCACATTGCGGAGGTGCCTCCAGACATCAGCCGTGCGAATGAAACCCTTGTCACACTCTGGGCACTTGTGTGGCCTGTCACTGTTATGAATGAGCTTGTGCATGCGTAAGTTTGCTGCACGGAAGAACTCTTTGGCACAGACAGGACAGCGGTACGAGTTTTCCACGAGGTGAGTCCTCTTATGTTGCTGCAGCTCACTCGGCCCCTGGAAAGAGGCACCACACTTCTTGCACCGATAGGACAAAGCCTTCCCAGATGCAGGCTCTGCATCAAACACACCACCAAGAAGGGCATTTTCATTATCACCACGTGCTCTTCTCCGTGATCTCTTGGAGTGCTCAGAGGAACCACGTTGCGAGGTTTTATCTTCGCGCTGCAGGTCCAAGTTGGTACTGGAGGGGACAAATATCCCAGCTGTACTCTCACCTTGTTTCTGGTAATAGGTCTGATAGATTTCTTTGTCTTCACACTGCAACTCTGTAGAAAGTTCCTGTTTATCTGATGGTCCTGCAGAGTTGCGACAAGGACTGAGTGTCTGTGAGTAATTCATGCCCACCTCCTCCTGGAGGCAAGACTTGTAGCCCACCTCCTCAGTGCTCTTTCTGGAATCATTTGACAGCTCCTCACCTGTATCACAAGTGCTATTTTCAGAGTCCCAGTCCACCTCCGCATCCATCCTCTGATATGTGTGCTGTGTTTATCTGCAGCTCACTGATGATGTGGATACCGAGAGCGCCAAGACTTTTGTGGTAAACCCATCTCATCCTCAGCTCACTTTACAAGCCCTTCCTACAAAATAAAACACGTATTTCATCAGTGATTTTCTGATATTTACAGAAGATAAAATTAACACAGTGAAGTTCTTTTAATTATTATTAAAATAAAGGGACAGGCCATTATTTAATGCAGAAGGAGGAAAAAAAATCATCTACGTCATAGATGCAGATTATATATTCAACATTTAGAATACACACAAACTATGCTGAAAAAGGTTAAATCTTCTGTCATAATTCAGCCTCCTAACTGTAAACTGTTTAATAACATACACTTTAAACTCACTTAAAGACAAGAAACCTTCAGAGCTCCAAGGTGCAAACAAACATGTTAGACAATGTTCTGCACGTATCTCCCCACAAGTCTTCATCCAAAGACTCACAATCATTTTTACCTTGCTAAATCAGAACCAGTTACAAGGTACTGCCTTTCAGTAAGTGGTTAAGGAATGCAACAAGATCAAGGGATGGTGCCAAACTGCCAAACTTGGCAGCAATAGAAGGAAGTACTGGAAGGCCTATGGAAGGAACACACCTGTGCGAAAGGTGGGTTTGGGAAGTTCTGGAACACTTTTGGTCTACCATCCTCTTACAGCATTCTCACAATCATCCTGAGGATGTTTGGGATACTACCAGCTGGTATCATGCAGAAAAGACAGCATATGGAGCAGCAGCACAGAGAGAAAGGCCTAACAGAGCTGTCCAGAAAGCTTACTAATCATCTTCCTGGCCTTCAGAGCACCACAAGAATCCTCCAGAACTGGCACTCTGCAGCAGCTTCAAATTCTCTGGGTAAACAGCCCTTGCTGGTAGAAAACACGAGCAATGGTAATTGGTCTGAAACACCTGTTTGAGTCACAGATTTTCTTCTGAGGAAGCTGCTTTCATTTATGCCATACCAAGGTGTGGATTTGCAAAGGATTTCTAGGTTTGTCCCAGCGGCCTCTGCTGACAGCAGCTCCACAGGGAGCTTTCAATCACCTTGTTTAAAAACACACTGAATTGCTAATCTAACCTCAGAAAGTACATTTTCCCCCATCTCTTGTGTGCTCCTCATACCCCTACTTTCTCCTTAACACCCATTTTTCACATTCCCTTTACTCCCCCTGTTCCTTCAGCTCCTCATGGCTGCTTTTGTCTGGGTAAGACTTCTCTGAATATAAGCACATGTATATCCACTCAAACGCATGTAAGCATGTAAATACAGATTTATGCGCATACATGTAAATATAATGCTCATCTATTTAGTTTATGTTTAAGTAGTTATAAAGGCAGTATAGCTACACGCTTTAAATGAAAGGCCCCATTCACATCTCTGAAAGGCCAGTTTCATCTGAAACACAAACTGTGCTTTCTTCTGCTACAAACACAGAAAACAAGCCTGAATTGATCTTTAATCACTGCCTGGAACAGAATGGCTCAAGTCACCCATCAGCATCAACTGTTCTTACTAGCTCAGTAATGCCTGCATGAAAACAAGACTTTGTCCTCACCTCCAGCAAGGCATGAGCACCACCAGCAGCACACCTGCAGCAAATCTGAAATCAGGAGTGAGTGGGGCATTTCACAAGAGCACTATTTCCATCATTGTAATGGCAGCCCTTTGGTACATTGTAAAATTCCATTTGTCTTCTTAAAAGTCACAGGAGGATAGCAGTCTGCAGGCATTTCCAAGCTCCTTTCCTCCATCCCTTACAGCCCATTCACAAGCCACCAATGTGAAGCAAGAACTTTCACCACTTGCCTATCATCATGTTTTAATTTTTTGGAGGCTCTGCAGCCCTCCCTCCTGTCTGTATTCCATGTCAGCACATTTTACTCCCACTGGCCCATTCTTACAATCAGCATCAGTACTGTACTATTCAACACAAGGAGTCCAAACTCCAGACCCCACGAAGCCCCACCACAAACCTCCCAAAAGCTTCTCTTCCACAGCCAGCAGCAGTTCCTGACCCAGCTCCCCTAGCTATTATGCATTCATCCCCTACTTACTGTACTGACCAGCACCGTGCTCCCTGCAGTCATAATCACTCTCCAGCATCACCAGGTAATCTTGCAGAGAACACTGCTGCTTTCAATGTTATTCTGCACTTTGGTCAGCCATCTCGGTGTATTTTCTTAACTGAGCTCACAGGTTTCCAAAATGGGTATCTACAATTAACAACAGATACAGAACTCAAAAACAACCAAGAATGTACATTATATGCCATATTTGCATGCTAGTAAGTTTTGCCATCTAGAAAAATCTCATGAAACCAGAAACTATTCTTCTAGGATGCAGAGGCAAGGAAAAGAAACATAACCACTTCCCTCACATTCAAAAAGTCATCTACTTTTGTACATGCAAGTGACAGTTTTATTTCTTTAGGCTAGGCACTTAAAAAAAAATAAAAAAAAAAATAGGCAACTTCCCCTTAATAGTGGTTCTTGAATCCATGACAAACTCACATGCTGCATAACATGGAGAACCTTGCAGAGAAACTGCTGCCATTCCAACTCCAGCAACTAGGAAGACACTCGTTTTTTCTGAACTTGAAGTCTTAAACATGTCTTACTGTAATGCAGTAGTTGGGCAGCAAAGGCTTTCTTCTACCTAGGCCCGGGAACACAAACTCCCACACCTCCTCCCCATCTCCAAGACAAGCACACAACCCTCTCTCTGCTCATCAGCGCTCATTTCAACTGGACAAAGGACTTCCCAACTGACATTCGTGAGGTTTCTCTAGTCAGTGGATCGCCTTGTGTTTGGAAAACAGGTTAATAGGCTTACAAAAACCTTTGCCACACGTTGGACAGAGGTATGGCTTACACTTTTTTTTAGGTTTATGGTCATCTAAGCACTGCTGATAAACATTGTTCTCACTGTACTGTGTGCTTGAGACTATGGATTCCTAGCCTAAAATCTTTAACACTCTACCTTATGCATATTTCACAAGTGCCTCCAGGTATCAGCCGTGTAAATGAAACCCACGTAACACTCTGGATGGCTGCATGGCCTGACACTAGAATTAATTCACAGATTTGCCACATGAAAGAACTCTTTGACTCAGGCAAGACATCAACGTGGGTTTTCCACAAGGTGAGTTTGCTTGTGTTTCCACAAACGACTTGCATCCTGCAAACAGACATCACACCTATTGGTTCTGTAAGTCAAAGCATCTCCACCTTCCAGGCCCTACTACAAAGAAGTAGAATGCTTTGATTAAAAAGAATGACCACCCTCGCTTACCCCTCCTTGAGGTTCTTCAGAGTAACAGCACTCTAAATGTTCATATTCACAACGCAGGTCTGAAGGTGACAAAAACCCCAGGAGTGGTTGAATCACACTTCCAGTTGTTGGTTTCTAAGGTCAACTCCATCAGTTCTATGAGAATTTCTTCTCAATCTGAAGGTTCAGCAGGAAAGCACCTAGGAGCAGATAGCAGTCCATAATCTCTGATATTTGTTTGGAATTATTCAAGTATTCCTCACCTGTTTGAGAACTGTCATTAATAGAAACCAAGTCCATCTCCAACCTATGGTATCACATAGCACTTACTTGTTAGTAATTGTGGAAACAGGCAGTACGAATTCTCCTCGGATCCTTCATAGTTGGTTTCTTTCACATCAGCTTCCTTAGAAAAGAAACAAGAATTCCATTAAGATGCTAATTTAATTAAAAATACTTTTGAAGTGTTATGACCTAGGTATTACTACTAATCATAACGAATAGGTTAGGCTGAAGACCCAGAACAACACTATAAAGTAGACTCTTTTTCCTGCTATTAGTCTGAGATAAGACAGAAGAGAACTTCTGTGTCAGGTAATACAACCAGCACGTACACACCTCAACACTTACACCCACAGAAATATCAATATGCTCAAACAATTCATGAGCACAATCCTCATACTAGCCTCTTGTTTTCAGTAATGAAGAACAGGCCTATCTGCTAATGTTTCCCTTTAAATCTAAAGCAAAAAGAACATGAAAAATGAAATTCAGAGGTCTTATCACATACATACTGGTCTTCAGACTAATATGCTTGGCTCTACCAAGTTCTTATTTTTATATTTTACTCCTAATAATGAGGTATTTTAAAACACAGCTTGCCTCCTACTTCATATGCGCTATTTATGAGCACACGATTTCATTAAATTCTACATTCCAAGCATTTTCCATCAGCCTTGATATTATTCCAGCACAAATAAATAAGCCCTAATCAAGGGGAAGGAGGCAGATCTCCTACCAAAGCTGATTATAACACATGCAACATGCTCCAACCACAGAAAGGGACAGAGGGCAGTACAAAGTTCTGCAGCACAGTTCAAAGAAGGCTCATGAGGTGATGCTGTCCTCTCTCAAATCCCAGGCACCACTCCACTACCTAAAGCCTGCTATTACAAGATGCTTTTCCACAAAGCTCTCTCTTCAGGATCTTCCAGGTCTTTGGGTCCCACTCAGATGGCATCTCACAAACAAGACACCCAGATGAGAAGAGCACACGGAGAAAACAAACCGTAAGCACATCCAGTGTGAGGTACTGTTATCAGACCATAGAACGGCTTAGGTTGGAAGGACCTTAATGATACCCCCACGGGCTGGGGACCAGCTCAGGCTGCCCAGGGCCAACCCACGGCCTGAGGCACCTCCAGGGATGTAACTGTCGGATTATTAGGGCGACTCAGGAACGCCTTTGATAACACACTCAGACCTACTCTGAGCACGAAGGCTTTTCTCTGCGCAGTCCCATAAACCACACGCAGGACGCTTCGAGCCGTGCCCCAGGAAAGTACGCACTCTGCAACTTTGGTGGCTTTGTCGGTCTATTTTTAATATACATACATATTTTGCTTTAAAAGAGACCTGCAGGCGCATCCCTGCCGTCAGCTGCTCCACCCGAGCCCAGCTCCCAGGCAGCCCGCAGCCCTTTGTTCCCCGCTGCCCGCCCTCTCCCCCGGCCAGCATGGCCACGCACAGCCGGAGTGCTCTCCCCGCCCTCTGCTCGGCCCGCACACCCCTCCGCCCTCAGCATCCCCTCACCGTGCGCGGACGGCCGGGCCGGGCGCTGTCCCCGGCGGCCTCGGCCCCGCGGGCGGAACGAGGGTAGCGGCGCTCAATGTCCGGCCCGGCCGGCGGCCGCCATGTTGTGCCGGGACCATCGGCGGCGAGTGAGCAACGGCCCGCCGTCGCTGTGTGAGCGCCGATGTCCCGCCCTTTTTCTGACGGACCAATCGCCGGGCGCAGATCGCTTGACTGGCAGCGATAGCCACCAATCGCTGCGCAAAGGGGTGGGGGCCGGTCGCTCCTCTTACCACTGTGACTGACACAGCGCTGTCACACCTCCAGAGAGACTGATACTGCCAAAAACAGCCCCCTCACACCTCCTGCGTTACCGACACAACCACAGACCGCCCCGTGACACCCTCATGGGACGGGCACTGACAGGGACCAGCCTCTGTCCCAACCCCAGTGTGAATGGCACAGTCACAGACCAGCCCGTCATCTCCAAAGCGCGACTGAAATCCTGAGATCGATCTCTGTTACTCCCCCAGAGCCGCTGATACAGCCCCAACGTGACGGACACTGGAGGGACCGCCCCTCAGTGTGATTGATCCAGGCAGAGCCCACCCCCATCACACCCCCAGTGTGACAGACACAGGCAGAGCCCACCCCCACTGCCACTGAGGCAGGCAGAGCCCACCCCCATCACACCCCCAGTGTGACTGACACAGGTAGAGCCCACCCCCATGAAACCCCAGTGTGACTGACACAGGCAGGGACCAGCCTTGTTCCTCTCTGAGCATCACTGACAGATGCCCATCACACACACCTGTCAGGTGCAACAGCCAGAGACCAGCCTCTGCTCCAGTCCGCAGCGTGACTGACACAGCGACCACCCTTGCCCCCAGACCCATTTCATTGCCATGTATCTGATAGAGACAAGCCCTGTACAACCCTTCCAGGCTCACTGACAGTGCTCCTTATCACTCCTGCAAGGCCAGAGCGACCAGCTCTGCATGCAGCCCTTCAGAGTGAATGACACGCAGCTGCAGCTAGGCTGCCACCCAGGACAACCATCCCACTGGCACACCAGCCCAAACCTGATGGCAGAAGTACCCCCACCTCTGCCCAACAGGGATCAGGCAACTGTCACAGCCTTTTATAGCCACGATGTCCCCTTCTGAAACAGCTGGTGGCACAGTCGCTCGGTCAGCCCATGGCCCTCATCACAGCCAAGAAAGCTAGAGAACAGCTGGGGTCACACCAGGCATCAAAAAGCACAACAGGGGATGGCGCCACCACGCTCACAGAAAGAGCAGAGTGCTCTTTAACACACATGTAATAACCCAGGATGGCTGGATGCACCATGGACACTCACCACCAGCAACCCCAGAAGCAGCCCCCCCCCCGCAGGGTCAGCCACGTGCAACGGTTTGTGCACAACCACCTGCACTACCCACAGAACGGAGAAATGACGCTGTGAGAGCACTGTGTGTATATGAGCAATCCCTTAAATATACTGGCTGAATGGGAGAAGCCTCCAGATCCAGGACTTTTTGCTAAATCAAATCAGGGGTATGATGCCTGTGCTATGCAGATGAGCTGTCATATTGTCTCCCACACAAGACCGTCTCCAAAGGAACCTACACCTACTGCAAATATCCTGCAGCATATGGACATTTATAGGTCAACCTGGAAAAAGTGAGAATAATGGCTGTCCAAAAAAAGCAGGAGCCCAAATAATTTTCCAGTGTTATTTTGGAAAATGCAGACGAGGAACAGGGTGAATTATGCATACCTGAGAGCCATTAGAAAATGTCAGATTGCCTCTAAAACACATTAGAAGGAAAAATGACTCCAGCTTTCTCGTGCAATAAAGGAATGCAGTAAGTAAATAAGATTCCCTAAGAAAAATCAGTACTGGAGTGGCTTTGAAAATATACTTTAACCATCTGTTGTGGTGCGGATGGAGTCTGAGGCCTCACCCTAGAAGCCAGGAGCACCACAGGGCTGAAACTCAGACACCTTCACTGCAGGAACAACCATGATGTATAACCCAGGATCTCCTTTCATAACAATTTCCGAGCAAACCCAGAATGTTTGTTACCCTTCTCTATATGGAGCTAGAAAAAAAGAATAACTTCTGGTGCCAACTCTGTGAAAATAACACATGTGTCTTGACAGCATAGTGTTAGATGATTTAAAAATGAAGACTGATCAACAATGCAATATTCTGGGATATTCTGCAATACTGTGGGAGAAAGGGAGCTGGCAGCCCCTTAGGTCTGTTTGCATTTCCAAATTCCCCTCTAGTGCATACCTGCTACACGTCCCAGTTGTATGCACCATCCTCAGCCTATTTTTCCCCAGCTTCAGCCTCTGAAAAGATCTGAACTTCCTGTTGACTAATGTGTCTGCTGGAGAGCCGAGATTTCTATAATTAGCAGCAGAGAGAATTCGGGGAGGAAGGTGGATTTTCTGGGGGGGTAAATTTGGATGTCGCACATTTAAAAACAAAACGCTTTACTTAAACATCAGCACATCGGTTCATAATTGCGGAGCAGGGAAGAAGAGCACGTCAGCAGTTGGAGAAACATTGAATTTGCAGGGAAGCGACTGAAGCGTTTGCACAGAAGGGGGCAAATGGAGATAAGACAGGCTGTCTTCTGCTTGCATTCCGCTGTCAGGAAATTTGCACAGCAGAGATTTATCCTTTTTAAAGGAGCATGGAGGAGAAAAGGAAAGCTGTAGAAACACCTGCTTTCCCTTCTCTCCTGTCTGTAGGGTCACAGGTTCATTGGGCCTGATGGTTTACACCAGGATAATCCCACTGGAATCTGCACATCCACTTGCAGGAGTGTGCTGAGATCCATTCTTACAAAGGTTGCAGTGTTCAAGGGGGAGAATCCCTCTGCCTTACGCTGTGAGGATGACCAAGGTGCCCATGTTTGCACATTTTTATGAATGTCTTTCCCTAGAACCGTAGAATCATTAAGGCTGGAAAGACTAAAATCATCTAGTCCAACCACCAGCTCGCCACCCTGCCACTAAATCATGTCACTCGATGTGACACCGACTATTCTATGAACACCTCCAGCAGTGGTGACTACACCACCACCCTGTGCAGCCTGTTCCAATGCCTCACCAAAAGTGAGTCAAGACATACCAACTCCTCGGCCAGCTGTTGAGCCAAAAGTGGCTGTTTTTTAAACTCCTGCTGTCTGCCATCTTCCATAAAAGAGAAATTTGAAGTTGTAAGGCTCTAGGCACACTTGGGGCAGTAGAGAATCTTCTTCACAATACATTGCCTCCACTGAGCGAGAGGTGAATCTGTGCTGTCTCATGTGTACAAGATGGGCATGGAAGTACTGGCAAGCTTTGTGCAGCATCACAGCTTTCCAGGCTGGATTGCTCCAGCGTAATGCCCTCATACTGCCCACAGCATGCTATCAACAGGACAAAGAGGACACCCAGCTATGTGTGAAATGCACAAGTGCCAAAGCAAAACCCTTCTTACCCGTGAGGGGCTGAAGGTCTGGTTTGGTTTGTACTTGGCTGCCATCCCAACTTCAGGTAGAACAAACTCAGCACATCTCCTTATACCTGGGAGGCAGCACAAAACATCCAAAGTAAAGGCATCAATTCTCCATGTGGTGGGGAAGCAAGCCTAGCTTTTAAAACTGTCTGCAAGATGGGAGCAAATGAAGTCCTGAATGAGTGCACAAGGGAACAGAACATAATAAAAACGAGACAGGTAATCGCTGACAGATTATCTGGAGACACAGCCTAATACAAAACAAACCAGGAGACACAGCCTAATACAAAACAAAGCAGGAGAGATTGCTTAAAAATATCTGATAAGTGAAGCACTGCTCTGGTGCTGAGTGCAACAGTGTTCTTGACATCTTCATATTTGCTAACTGGAAACTTGCAATTATTCAGATTAAAAAACCATCACTTACATGAATCCAAGTAGCATTCTTTGCATTATTTTATGCATCTGTCCTATACAGATGCCTCTGTGACTTTGCATGGAAAGAAAACCTTACTTGATGTAAAATAATCCATTTGCCGAGTAAAATTCAAGTTATCTAACGTACTTTAGAGCTTTTTTCCTTTTCAGGGAACTGAAACACAAGGTAATGAATCAGAAAACATCTAGAAAAGAGGTCAAAATGGTCAATCTTGCTCAGATGAAGAATCCACTGGTTATCTGCCCTAGATTTAATTAGTGAAAACCACAAGGACTGCCTAGCTCAGCGCAAAGTTTCTGACCTGAGCCAATTTTGTATTTGACAGGATGAAATACCACTTACTTAGAAGAACAAGCTGCATAACATCTACTAAGCATGCATGAGCCATTGAGGGGCAATGGCTGTGCAAAACCAGCCCCATTTGGACGAAATATATTTGAGAGATCCAACCAGCAGGGCACAGCCTGCAGGCACATCGCTTTCAGATACCAGGGCTTCCCCAGAGCACAGTTCTGCCTGCTGCGTCCTTTGGGGTGACTTTGAAACCAAAGGATCACGGGTAACACAAAGCAGCCAACATAATCAAAGCCACTGTCATATGTAATAAGTTCCAGATTCCCAAACTGCTTATAAATACATGGTAGCCACATAAAAATTAATGACCCATTGATTGCAAACAGCAAACTACAAGGCAGAAACAGCTTTGTTGATGTATCTATTTGCCATTCTCTGCCCATCTTCACACTAAAAATGTTTCTGGTTACGGTTACTGTTAATTGCTTTTTATCTCAGCAGCCGAGCTAAGAGGTTTCAGCTGAGATGGAGTTTCACTCTCTTAGGCAATTACACAACCATCCAGATGCACAGAAAATCCCTGCTTTGTAATCCTGGCAAGGCAGAGTGCAGCAAGGTGTCTCAGGCCTGAAGAGAGGCTTCTGATGTAGAAAAAACACATCTGGTTGACCAAGGAAGCATCCGGGGAGGAAAAAACTGAATTACTCCTCCTCATGCTTCATCTGCCACAGCTCGCGGGTTAAGAACCCAGCCACGGTTGCCTGAATTTTAGCTCATCAACAGCAAGACACATGGTATTTTCAGACACACCACGTCTTCCAAAGACGTTCCTCCTAAGGAGGGCTTCCTCGTGCGGTGTCATTATCTCCGACAGATTTGCTTTGGAAATTTCCTCTCGAGGCTCCTCCAAGCTGACAAGTGAATTCTCTGCATCGGAAATATTTGTTCAGAGGCTGCCAGGCTCATCAGTCACTTCCCGGAGGAGGAGGCGGTCCAGGGGGGATTCTGCTCTTCCTGCTCCTATTGCCCCTGTAAAATGGCTTCACTGAGTCAACCATGTGCCTGGGCCACTTGTCTCCCCTGCCAGCAGCCACCCACTGACACAAGGAAGGTTATTTTAGTCCTATTTGGGCAGAAGGGAAGAACAAAGGACCTCCCAGCATAGGACAGCTCGACACACACCTTTGGCCTGATGGTAATTCTTCATGAACCGTAGACGTGATTTATGACATCTCCGTAGAGCATCACAGGTGGACAAGGAGAGGATGACCCAATCTCAGGAGGGTGGGTGGCCAAAGGCCTCTGACAGCTTCTGATCTACTTAACGAAAAGCTCCTTCTTACAGTTCTGACTGCTTCTTCATCAGTCATTGTTAACGAAGCACTCAGGTATCTTATCTCTGAATGGCAAGATTCCTCGTGTACCCATAAATCAGCCTCTCTCCAGCAAGAAAGCTCCATTTTCACCTCACTAGCTCTTTCTGAAAGCAAAGGCTCCTCCACATGAAAGAAAAAAAAACCCTTCCCATTTTCCTTCTCAGACATGCCATGCTACTCTCTTCCCTTTCATATGTTGTTATTTTTCATACTGCGTTCGCCAATTATTAAAGTGATTTTGCTTAGACAGAGACAAGCAGAGCACAGTGTAGCTTCTTCCTCTTGCTTTTTCATCTCTTGTGATTTTGTCATACGAGTGGAAATTTCATTTGTTCTCTTTGAAAGATGGCTGAGGACTCATTTGTCATGATTATTCCACTTTTAAGCTTGTGCTGCTCTGCTACGCAGCTGAAACCAAGCAAACCAGTGGTGAACATAACAGGTTATGAGAAAAACGGTTGTCAGCTCTTCCTGCTACCAAAGGTACCGTGCTGGATTTTCAGCCTTGCCACTGCTGCTGCGTCTATGGTTTCTAAAGCCAAAAAGATGAAGATTCATTAATTAACAAAAGAAGCTGGCAGATAATTTCATGATTAAGGCACTGGAGTGGGACCTGGGAAAAGTGGGTTGATTTCCCAGTCCTGGGTTGGTTGCTATGTGATCTTATTCAAATCAGCGCGTGGAGATAAATGCTCAACGTTGGCATTGCCTGCTCCCCATCAGCTCCAAGTGCTGTGGGTAGGGGCTGCTGCACAGGATTTTTCTCATTATTAACAGCTGAAGTCTCTCCGTTCCGCTGGGAGACAAATGGAAATAACCCCCAAACTCTCCTTGCATTTCTTGTTACTCAACCGGCCTTCCTTCGAGGTTGTCATTTTTTCCAGAATCTCCCGTGATTGACTAAATAACTGCTTCTAATGTGTTGGGGTTTTTTTTTTCTTTTTTTCCCCTTTCTTCTGTTTCCTAGTGAATGCCTTTACCTTCTGTCTGTTGCAAATGTGAACGGTTTTAATTAGGTGCTGTTGAAATGTCTTTTGCAGCTTGGCATCCTGTTCAATTTCGCTCCTCTCGTTCTCTTTGCAGTTCTGTTCCTTCCCACATTGCTTATGTTTTCTTGTTTGTGGACTCTTCTTTATATCCATAACTCAATCGTGCTGCACTTCAATTTCATCTCTAATAAGCATAAATAGGGAAGAGGACAGATAAAGCCAATCTCTCCACATGCTCCTCAAATATTCCTCTTTTCCTATGGCATATCCTTCCAATGTTTGGGGGCTTCCAGCGGGACTCAAGCACAAAACACCTCAGCCACTCAGCTCAATGGATTTGTTGTGCTTTCAATTATCTTCTTAAATGACATCATTTTTTTTTCCCTACAACTTCACAGAACATAATAAGCCTTTGAGTAAGGTCCTTAAAAACAGGGAATTTCTCAACTAACTTGTCAAAGAACCATTAAAGCCATTCCTTCATCCCTTCCCATTGCTGTTCTGGAGTTGATGAGCCCTGGAATTCTGGTTTTGCCAAACCTTAAATGAGGTCTGGGAGGGTGGATCCTGGCTCCATACCTTCTGGTCACTCAGATGCATTGCACACACCTGAGCTCCCCACGTTGGCCCTGCCTTCCCACCAGGTGCTCAATCACTGCTTCAGGCCATGACTTAGTGTTTCTGCTACATCTACTTACATTCAGGTTGTCTGGGGAAGTCAGTAATTTCTACTAAGCTGTACTCTGCATTCACTTCCAGGTTTATAAGAGAAGACAGTTTCACTTTTTCACTTCCTGATCTCCAGAAGCAGTACTGCAAAAAACATAAGAAGCAGGGATGGAGTGAAGTGTGACAGTCTGGCAGCTCACCCCTCCAGCACTAGGACACAGTCAACTCCACGCCAACCCACCCCAGATGGAGGTGCTCCACACAAAAACCTTTTGGAGCCTCTCACACAAGCTGTTCTAGCATGTATGCTAAACCTTTCGTGACCACGTTTCCTTTCCTCACCCCATTGTGTTCCTACTGCATATGCTCTGCTATCATGCAAGCCTACAGCATCTTCTCCCACCCAAAGCACGTGCAGCGGATGTGAATTTAAAAGCATGCAGTCTGCTACCAGATCTCCCTGCTTACAGTCTTATATTCTCCTCTATGATTGCTGGCTTCAGCCAATCCTTTTAGCAGAGAAGCAGCAGGAGACATGCCCCCTGAGCTATATGAGGCCTATGATAGAGGCCTATTCAGCCCCTGAGCCTATGTTGGGGCTGAAGTCAGCTCCCCCAAGAAAAAGACATCTGAAGAGCCAGGATTAGCAAGCTCCAGACTGTAAGAAAGGGCATGGTAAGATGAATTTTATGATAAGTGATAAACACAGAGCCAATCTTGAACACACTTTGTCCTAATGTTGGCACTGGTCAAAAGACAAAGAACACTGCTTGGCTTTAGAGTGTCCACACCATCCTTGGAGGTGCTCTGAGGAGGGTTTATCCTGTCCTTGGGAAGCACACATATCTTCATGGAAGCCCCAGCATAGCTGGCCAGTGAGAGTTTCTGTTCTAATGCTTCCCAGCACAGGCGAGTCTGTCTTTTCTACTTTGTCTCATCAAAGGAAATGAGGACACACAGCATCCCCAGTGAATGGCACCTCATTCCTCCAGTGCTCCCAGCTCCCTCCCCAGGGGATGCCCGTTGGATTTCATTCCCTTCAGCTCTTAAGCACTTATTGGAAAAGCAGCAGCCAAGCACAGCAAGCTTAGAGATCCGTCCTGGGCTGACTGTAAAAAGGAAATGGGGTAACAAGTGGTATTTTAGCTGCAGCAATGAAATCCATGTCCTAAAATTCAATTCTTTTGGCTGTATTTCTTAGGAGGATAGAAAGCCTCAATCTGACCTGTGGCTTGGGTCCTTATTTCACATGTCCTTTCTGCTGCAGGTACCAAGGCACTAGATGTGGCTCGGGGGATGTGGTAGTTCAGGCAGGAACAGAAGGCTTTGTGAAACACCTCTCTGCACAGCTTCCTGCTCAACTTTTCAAGCACAGCATTGAGGTGACCTCCAGCATCACCGGGCACATTGTTTACCTGGAGCCACCTCTGACACATTCATTGCAGGTTGCTCATGCTTAAATGAAATAAGAGAAGCCCTGGATAACTTGGTTCTGACAGGTGCCATGACATTTTCTTTCTACTAGAGGAAACCTCAGAGACGTTCATGCTTGATGAGGTCTGACTGTTTCCATGGCTCACGTTTACAAAGGAAATAGGTAAAAATACCCACAACTGGAGGGGAAGAAAAGGAAGCCTTTGTTCTGCAAGTAGTGAAAACCCTTGCTTTAAGAATTAAGGCAGTTAGAATTAGTGGTTGCTTTTCCAAGTCCTGGCCAAACAGCTGCTGTTTGACGTTTGTGAGCAAAGTCACCGTACAAAGAGGATGTGTTTGGAAGCAGAGTAGAGCTGCATGCAGGAGGAGAAAACACATGGCTCCTTCCAGCCCGGATTGTGTCACGTACTGCATGTCTGGGTGGTAGAGCTGAAAGCATCACATCTGACGTGCTCGTTGGCTGTGGGAAGGCAGCTGGGGCAAGGCAGGTCATAGAGTCAGAATCATTAAGGTTGAACGAGATCACTGAGATCATCAAGTCCAACCATCAGCCCATCCCCACCACGCCTACCTAGCATGCCTCTCAGTGCCTCAACCACACAGTTCTTAAACACCTCCAGGGATGGTGTTGTAGAGAGCTGCCAGAAAAATTGGTTGTGTTAATGCCGGTGGCAGGCTCAGCCTGAGCAATTTTGTGGTCAACTCCTGCAAAGGAAAGCTCAAAAGAGGATGCTGAGCAATGTGCACTTAGTTTTCCCTGATCCTAGGTCAAATCAAAAGCTTGTGGTAGATTTGCACAGCATCACTGTTCCGTTTGCATCAGTGGAGATGCAAAGAGCGAATTCTGATCTGTTGAAATGACAGGCTGCCTAGAGAAGTTATGGGTACCCCATCTCTGGATGTATTCAAGGCCAAGTCAGATGGTGCTCTGGACAGTGTCATCTGGTGCATGATCTAGTGGGTGGCAACCCTGTCCAAGGCAGGGGGTTGGAACTGGGTGATCTTTGAGGTCCCTTCCAACCCAAGCTGTTCTATGATTCTAAGGAAGTCAGCCCCAACAGGAGAAGGCACTTAGCTGTGCCAACATAATGGCAGGGAATCCTTATGGGCGAAGACGACTTGGAGAGATGAATCCAGGGTGATGCTGGAGATTAAGTGCATGCCACTCAGCTAATGAAAGCTCAGCCTGTGTTTCCAGAGGGGCTTTCAGCAGCATCAGCAATCAGTGCCCCTGCTAAGATGGTGAGAATAATGGGGCAGCTGGACAATAAGATGCCAGCAAGCAAGAAATGCTCAGCAATGAAGACAGATGACTGCAGGAGAGTCTTAAAATAGCATTGACATGCTGGAGAAGAAAGAGATGGAGATGAAGGCAGAAAACCAACCCGTTGGATCAGGTCCCTTCCCCATCACAGGGTAATGCCCCAAGTTGTCTAGCTACAATGAAATGAGCTTGATAGCAGCTTAATTAGAGTAAAAAGTTGGGGAAAATAAATAAAAGATGTAACTTTTTATGCAAATGGAGAGCAAGTAGGTCCTCAAAAATCTTCCCTGGTGAGCAAACAGAGCCTGCTGATCCAGCAAGAAGGAAAGCAAGGAGGAAGGAGTGCCAGGAGCTCTCAACACAACACAGGTTGGACTCCTCTTGGACCACCCACAGTCCATGCATGGTAGCCTCACGCTCCTTCCCCACGCAGCATGCCCAGCTGGCAGTGAGGAACCAGACATCGCCAGCTCCTCGGCTTCATCAATATTTCAATGGATATTGGTTTTTACTGTAAGAGACATCACTTCTTGTTAATTTGAGTGCTAGAATGGCACTGGCAGGCAGAATACTTTGGCTCCAAACAAACCCCGAGGGAAAAAGGGAAATATATTCCTAAGAACAACAATTGGAAAGAATCTAATTCAATAATAGATTTGGTTTGGTATCGTTCTGGCACCAGCAGTCGTCTTCCTGTTATTTTTAGGTTCTGATGACGCCAACAGGTTTGATTTTTTAATTTTTTTAAAAATTGTTGCTGTTAAGCAAAAAAAAAAAAAATATATTCCATAGTTTAATCACATTGAATGAAACCGTAATTATTTTTAGAATTTAAGACTTTGTACATCTAGATCTTCAGCAAAACATGCAGAGGTTTGCCTGAGCCCAGAGAGAAGGATAAGGCTGCTTCTTTGGCTTTTGGAGACGAGGACAGAAAACAAATATGTTTTTCTAGCAAGAGACTAACAGGGTTTTAGATGAAGCATATTACACAGCCCAAAAGGCAGAATTTATGTTTATAAACACAAAACAAACATCAAAATCATCTCTTTTCATGTGACAGCTCCTTTCATTGTGTTTTATCCTTCCAAGGAATTAGTCACAGAGGTATTTATTTGGGATATTAGCTGCAATAGCTACACAAATAGGCACCAAACATTACGAATGCTTGGCCCCATATTGTTTGTGACTTCCACTAGGTCGTGAAATACTTGATCTGTGAAAAAAAAGCCTGTTTTGAAGAGAGTTTCCCCATGACTTCCTTTGCTTTGTGCATCACGAAGGCATTGTTTGTGCACTGTGCAGCAGAGCAGGGACTGCAAATCCAAACTAAGCCAGGAGGGCTCCCAGGAGAGACAGGGTAAGGGAAGTACATCAGCATCAGCCCTACTCTTGGAGTGCAGCAATGGAGAAGAGCTGTTCCTCTTGTACCCCAAACCAACCTCAAGCGCAGCCAATAGATGAGGCCTGATGAAGGGTTGCTCACCAAAGGGATACTCACCTCGCTCCAGGTCCAACCCAGCTGATGTCTACGGTTCCCAGAAAGAGGACAGAGATTTCTTATTCATCAATGGAAATGCCTTCTCTCGTGTTTCATTTCACTCCTGTTTTGGGAAAGGGATGAGAACAATCCCATTATTGGTCTTAATGGTAAACTTGAGAGGAAGATCAACCGAAAAAACAATGCCAAAACAGAGTGAAGAGCGAACGAGCAAAAGAGCAAAGGGAGGGATCTCTTTGAATGCACCCATCTCTCCCCAGGATACGTTGGCCAAGGGAAGAACAGTGAAGAAACAAACCCATCAACTCCTGAGAGCTCCGTGCCCTCATTCAGTGATGACAGCCTCCAGACCAAAAAAGGACTATCATCCAGAGCCACCCAAATTGACAGTGAAACTCTCCCAAAAACCATTTGTGTTGCTGTAGGCTTGGCCATACCCATCATCCTGCGCAGGCTCACGGATACAACAACAGACGCACACCAACCCCCCACAAATAAAGTAATTTGTACTTTGGGTCAGCACGCTCTGAATCTGCTTGTGGGATTTACTGCCAGGCTTGAGGCATTTTCTGTTCTTGCTCGAGCACTTGGTATGAAGAGACACTGGTTACAAATCTGCTTGCCTATGAGGAATGAGATGCAAACCGTAAACTCCTGTTTTGAAGAGTTTGTTCAGCTAAGATGTCACTTCTAGGCTCCGAGTTATACAAGATCTCATTTTTCAAAGGTTAAAAAGAAAGGACTCCTGAACTCTTTCCAGTTTCTGCTTCTTTTTTCCTGCTTTTCTCTCTTTAAAAACAAAAAAAATTACAATTACAAAAGGTATGTGCAAAACATTTTTTTTTTTCTCGGATAGCTTCTGGCTGCTTTCATGCTGAAATTTGGCAGTCAGCATGCATTTCTTATTCAAGAACAGACATAGATTCTGCACTTTAAAACTTGAGGTGGTTACAGACCCAAGAGATTTTTTTTCCCTTTTCAAACCTGCATTAAAAATTGTGCACAACCCTTTTTTTTTTTTTCCCCTCCTCGTTGTTGTTTTTAAAGAAAAAGCTACAAGGACGTGTATTAGCAACAGCCAATTAGCCCCACATCACCAGGGCAGCTCCTGCAGAAAGTGTTTTTTAATCAATAATAAAATCCTGGGAGATGATGAATTTCTACAGCGGGACATTTTAATAGCGAGGAATGAAATGGCTTCAGATGTAGGATGGGCTTTATACATCTGTTGGGCACCTGATCAAGGACAGCCCTACCTGGGGCTGCACTGTGTGCTTGGGGGCTGGTGATGGTGCTGTAGGGTGAAGGAACTGGGAGAGGGAACAGAGAGCTCCTGGTCTGATCCTGCTTTCACATCTATCCATCACCTTTCTCCCTGGAGCTACAGGGAGACACACTCATCTAATTTTACACTTGAAGTGGTAGAAATGGTGGCTGCTCTTTCCGATTCCCCACAACAAACATCTCTGCAGATTGTAAATCCTACACCCCCCAGTAGCTGGTTTGATATGCGCAGCTTCTTAGTGCTTGCTCGGACCAGTGCCTTTGGGTAGCTTTGAAAAATACGAGAAATTAACATTTGAAAAGGTATTCCCACACACTCTTTGAGCAGGAAACGTGGCTTCCTTCTCCACCCACTTTATCGCTAAGCAGCTTGGAGATGCATAATGGAGACTTTCACGGCTGCTGTGGTTTAAAACCATCAGCCAGGCTGCGATAATCTCTTGAGCGTGTCTTTGCTGAGGGAGAAAACTGGATGGGGAACAGCACCTAGATACCCATGGATTGTCTCTGCCACTGCTGAGGGCTTTCTATAGACCTGTGCTTCATACATCCTTGAGTCCATGTGTGTAACCAAGCTATGGGCAGTTTGAAGCTGCCTCCTGAACAGGCCAGTTTGCTTCCCATTGCTGTCCCTTAGGGCATTATCACATGAACATGCCTGGTTTGGGTCTAGAACCCATGTTAACCCTCCTCCTTGTGCTGACAGGCAGCTTGACTGGAGCTAAGCTGGGGTAGCACAGGGAAGGAACCAGCAAGATCTTGAGACAAAAAGTCCAGGAAAGGGCTGTTATAGAATCATAGGAACGTTAAGGTTGGAAAAGATCACTAAAATCATTACATACAACCATCAATCCATCACCATCAAAGCTTTATGGGCAAAAAGCCAGCAAGTGTTTTAGATGTTCTACCACGCTGAACACAGATGCAAAATTTCGACTATTAGAGCACAAAATCTGTGAGCTGAACCTCTACTGAAGGACACATTTCAATGCAGGTATAACCTGGTACCTTCCTGAGAGAAAAAAAACAACAAGAAAAACAGCCCCAGTTTGCCATCCAGGCCTCAGTGTTTCCTTGCCCATTTTCTCATGTGCACCAATCTGCCAAGCCAGATGTACAAATGTTTTGTGTGGGCAAACAGGCACTTGTATGGGCAAACATTGCCCTGATGCGTGCGTTCTCATGGGCATGAAATCAGGCAGTGCACAGAGGCAACAAGCAGCAATGGGGCTGGGGGGGACACGTCACAACCTTGTGTTCCCAGCAAGTTGAACCTTGCTGGCATTGCCACACAGTTGATTAGGAGAAATGCCTTCTCTGAAAGAGCAGAGGTGCACTGGCACAGGCTGCCCAGGGAGGTGATGGGGTCATTGTCCCTGGAGGTGTTACAGAACCGTGGGGATGTGGCACTGAGGGACATTTTTACTGGGCACGGTGGGGGTGGGTTGGGGTAGAACGTGGGGATCCGAGATGTCCTCTCCAACCTTAGTCATTCTATGCTCTCCATAAAAGCCATGCATCGCATCCATGTGGCCTGGTGGTGGAAAAGATGCTCTGCTCATCCAGGTCGCGAATTCCTGCCCTCCTCAGCCTAGGGAAGGGCACAGCCAAGCACCAAAGTGCTATAGCACCCTAATATGACACACATAATGGCTTATCTTCCACCATCTATGAATAACCTTGTACAAGCCATTAAAAACAGGTGTGAAGTAATGCATTTGCTATGCTTTCACAAGCTAATTGGGAGTATTACAACAAATGACTAGGTAATTAACCAGTGTTTCAACTCCAGTAATCACATATTGTAATTCTAGCAGAGCCACAAAGGCTCCAATATCAACTTGGTTTGGGAAGAAAGCAACATTAAGTTACATTCTGAATGCCTGTTCTTAAGACAAATACCATTGCCCCAGGAAGAGCAGCGGGAAGGGAGTGCTTTCCATGCTTGGAAGGACCTAGCAATCCCCACATTTCAGCCCTGCCACCTACACTGGAGCAGCCCAAGTGTGAGCAGCGTTCAGCTTGGGCTCATCTCAGCCTCCTTTCCCACCAGCAGGGCAGGACTGAGGGATGCCAGCACAGGGATACCTCTGCCAAGGCAGCTGAAGCAGCTCCCCGCACCCAATCCAAATCTCATCCATCCTTCACTGGTCTCTGTTCTCTCCTTCTTTCCCAAGCAGCGAAGCAAAAGGGAAACCAGGGGCTCTGCTGCAAGCAGCACCTGTTTCCATAGAGATTTGCTTAGAAAACATGCGAGGCAGAGATGGAGGTTAGAGAGGAAGGCACCATGGCTTGTCCTTGTGTATCACAGACTCTCGCTCGCTGGCTATCCCACTGCTCCAGTGTCTAAAGATGGAGATGAAGAGTTTCCTTGGCCCTGCAGAAAGCAGGGTTTTCTGATTCTCCCGGCAAACCTCGGTGCCTCGGGAGGAGATAAAAGCATGGATGCAATTAGAGTCTCTCCTATTTGCCTTTAATCAGCTCTCCAAAGAAACAGAGGTTTCTTAGAAAATCATTGCAAACTCTTGATTGCTTCCACAGCCTTCCAGAAGAAGGAAAGAATAACCAAGACAAGCAGGGCAGAAAGAAGAGATGGTGGGAAAGGGCAGAGGATGCTGGCCTGGTTTCCATCACCACCTGTGCCACACTGGCTTGAAGTGACCATCCTCAGGGGAGTACATCAGGAGGTGCCGTCAAGACACAAAATAGAAAAGAGGGTTTGTTAAACTATGGGATGGCACCTTGAGAGAAGACAAGGCAGGTCAGGCTGGGAGCTCCTGGACATGAGCAAAGTGGCCACATTGCCACTGACACCACATCTGGGGAGAGAAGTGTCACCCAGGAACCATGGCCATTGGGCTCCTTGTTTGATGGAGCTATTCCTGCCTCTGTGAAATAGGATTTGCTTTCCCCACGCCAAGCTGACTTGCTTTGAGAAACAATTGCCCAGCTGCCCCCCGGCAGCCGTGTCTTTGCAGTCTGGTTGCAGGCTGCTTGGTGTGAAGGAGCAGCTGCCAGGCAGTCATTCCCTCTGACTATCTCTAGGAGCTGCTCAGCCTTGCTTCCCATTTCTTAGGACAATCTGCACAGGCATTTGCAGCCCCGCTGCTCTCCCCACTCCATGCATTTTAACGCAAGGTGAAATCTAAGCCTGCAACGCAGCCTATTGAACCAAAGAAACCAAGCCAGGCTGAGCTTCAAATTAATGGAACAAAACCCACTACAAAAACGCAGCCAGCTGGTCCAGCCCCCAGCTCCCCAAGCCACTGGTTGGAGCCAGGACAGCTATCATGCTGCCAACCAACAGATTGCCCCAGTGGGTCGGCGGCTCACGGCCATTTAGCACATCCACTGCTGAGCACACTGCAAGGCGTGAGTTCCTGCCAGAGCCCTCGAAATGCAAATGAAAGCATGGCACTTCCAGGGAGGTTTCACCATTCCCTGGCTATGGTCCCAGCTGCTTCTCACATCTGTCCCCGTGCACTGCAGGAACGTGGTCAAAGGGTTCTTGTGATCAACAGAGGCAGAAGCACAGAGAAACAGGAGCTTGTGGAAAAACACAAACGCCAAACAAGCTCCCCAAGCCCCTGCTTTATATTCAGGCTTTATATATATCCAGCCATCCATTTGTCAGGAATGGAGGGTGCAGCGTTCTCCATCTGCAACGTCTCCTTATGGCAGCGCTGGCAAAAATCAAACACTCGTTCTGTTCACAGCTGTGCACATCAACCTGAGAAGTCTGTCCAGCCCTCCCTGCCTCTCATTTCCCAGGTGAAGTCAGACTGTGCTGCTAAGAGAAGGGCCAGAGCCCCCTGATCACTCCTGCTTGCAGGGTGGCCTCCTCCCAACCATAGCACCCACTGTGCCTCTGCCCTCATTGCAGTTAAGAGGAATGACTGCAGACCATCACTTCTCCACTTCCTTCCCAGGCTGAAACCTGACCCACTCCTACAGCCAGTAATAACATCTCAAAGTTAATTCACTGGAGTTGTACTCATTTGCGGCCAAAAATAGTGCTTAATACTCTTCCCTCAGCACAGAGGCTGGTCTGAGTGGTCAGCCCCACAGGCACAGCACCAACGGCCAGCTAAGCAAGGCAATGAATTGCTTTGTACAAGGGAAAGCATTAGGGAGCACAGCAACAGCTGACACCCAGCAGAACACCACCCACCCACCCCCAGGAAATGCAGCTTCATTCCCATAACCCCCATGCCTCAGTTTTCCCACCTGTGAGCAGGAACAGCAAAGCCACACATCCATCCAGACAAAGAAACAACCCCACACCTACTCCTTCTCCAGGGAAAAACAGGGAGAGCTGCTCAGGGCTGTTTAAGAGGCTCATGCCACACACCTGCAATGCACTCATCCTGTGCAGCTGGGAGCAGGCATCAAGCCGGGGGCCAGCACTGAGAACCTCTGTATGGGTGGCAGCTCCTTCTCCAGCACAGAAAGGAGACAAAATGCAGAAAGCCTGAGAGCAGCATGCTGTTTTCTCCTGGAAATGTTCTTCTTCTGCAATATCAACGCTTTGCAACCCAACCAGCTCCAGGTCTGTGCCCTTTGCATGGCACCCCTTTGCACCCCTCTGCTCTCACTCCTGCTGTGAGGTGCAAGACGCTGCTCCCCAAGGGTGAAGAAAGGGGGGTTGCTGATTGGCATTGCCTCTGCACAGCTCCTGCTGACTTCCAGACGTACTGCAAGCTGTGAAAGGAGGTGAGATGTGCTGCTGGGGTGTAACATCACATGCCAGAGGAGCTCAAGCTGGGACAGGCTCTCCAAAAATTACATCTGTGTCCATGAAACTCATCCTCTGAAAAAGTATTTGAAACAGTGTGATGGCACTGTGTTTTAAGCTTCTTTTATACCTGAAGTAAATTATCAGGCCGTGTGCAAGGCCACTCTGATACTTCTGCAGCCCAGGCACCAGGCTCTGCCTGCAGCGCTGAGCAGAGGGCTGAACTCCACCAGGAGGTAAAGCCCTTGGATTATTTCCTTCCTCTACTCCTCCCATTTTGGAAAGGCAAAAAAACACATCATTCACTATGCTCGTGAAGCAGATCTGTGAAAATCAATCTGCAAATCGCATCATCTATGGCAGATTGCTCCATAAATTGACTGACTGGGTCCCGGGGGGAGGGGGGGAAGAAACGTGGGAGGGAGAACTCATACAAAGCATCTGGATCAGGTCTGGCTCCAGCAAATCGCTGCACATCCACCACCCTTCTGCTATCCCAGTGGTACCAGTACCTCTGCTGGCAGCATTGTGTCCAAGCCCTCAGTGCAGCTCAGCCAGGAGGATGCCAGCTGGGAAGGGGAGCAATTAATGTGTTATGCATTCATTTATAAGGATTTTGTCACTTCACTGAGGCAATGCAAGCCCATAGGAGAGGTGGCTCCCATCCTCCCTCTCTCCCACTGCCACCTATAATGCCCAAGCTGACCCAAAAAGGGGCTCCCAAAGTGTTTCCTGCAGGCACTGTGTACCAGAGACCAATTCCCAGGTAGCCTGTCGTATTTTGCCTGCTCACGTGGGATCTGGCATAAATACATCAAACGAATGAAAAAAGAGAGGCACTGAACCAGGTTGGGCAATTCAAAGGAGGAGCAGCAATTGCATGTGCTCGTTGTGGAGGATGCTTACACATGGGTGGGATGCTCACCCATGGAGGGGGGTGCCTGCCCATGAAGGGGGTTGCTCACCCACGGAAGAATGCTCACCCAAGGAGCCACCAGCACTGCCATCCTGCTATGCCACGTGGCTCTCAGCATGAGTAAGCGCAGCCCCACTTCCAATCCCACACACATCCTCAACACCCGAAGAGCACACTTGTAAGTGCCATCGGAGGAACAAAAAGGGAAGAGGGGGACGAGAACCACCCCCGGCATCTCCCCTCCAAGCTGCTTGGGAAAAGCTCGCTGCAGCTCACAAAGCACCAGCAACCAGGGCAGTCAGGGACAGGCATGCCATGATGCTCTGAGACATCCCTGCCAGCAGGACAGGGCTTTGGTGCACTGAGAGATGCACCCTGCTCTTTCCTTTGGCCTTGCAGGGTTGAGGACAGCACCCAGAGGTCACATTTCATTTCCAGTAGTGTCTGTGTCCCCACATCCCTGCAAGGAGGAGCACCCCCCAGTTCCCCCACCAGTTCCCAATTTATCCCCTGTCTCCTGAAGCTATTCTCAGCAGGTACAATCTGCATTGCCATTGTTATTCAGATGATGTACAGATAATTTTAACCTTTCTGTTCCATTTGTCAAGGCTTTTTTTTAGCCTCCACGCCTGCCAGGCAGAGCACTGCCTCCCTAGCAGCAGAGGCTCCTGCTTTGCAGCACCAGGTTCCCTTGCTAGGGCTGAGCTCCTCTTCCCCTCATTGCTTCGGCTGGGGTAGGCTCATGTTGAGGTGGCCCAGGTGAGCACAGCAGTTGCCTCAATCCTTCCCTGAGCCCTTCTTGGTGCAGCACCCACAATAAAACAAGAGCCCTGCTGCAAAGCCGCGCAGCACAGCCATCACCCACAACTAGCCTGCAGCCTGCCGCAGGCTGCTGGCAGCCTGGAAACTTGCTGCGCTCCCAACAGCTCTGTGCAGGAGAAGCACAAGCCCTGACTTCAGCTTCTTCCCTTGACAACTTACCCAGAGGCTTTGGACCAGGCAACAGCACCTGCATGAGAAAGAGCCAAAGCAGGGGGGGGGTTCTTTACAACAAGGTTTTATTTTTGTTTCCTTTTGACAAAAAACATGGAAGTTGTACACGGCCGCCCGTCGGCTCGGCTCCACGGTAGGTCTGAGCGAGCACACTGCAGTACAGCATCCCGCCCTCTCCCCCTGCCTCAGCCTGCCCAACACCTTTTTGGGGGGAACCTCCTGTCTCCCCTCCTATGCTCACAACAAACACTGATGGCAGATCTTGAGTCTTGGAGGAGAAAGGAACGTCCAAAAAGCCAGGGAAGAGAGACATTGTGCGGCAGCAACATGAGTCCAGTGACTTCAGAAGAGGGATGCTGCAGTGGTGCACGGGGGCTGTTCCTCACCCCCTTGGTGCAGTCCTTCCCGCAGCCCTGCCAGAGTTGGTTTTGATTTCGCAGCCTCTATGGCCCTGCAGTCCCTGTCTGCTGTGGGGAACTGCTATGGGAAAGGCCAGATAGGGGCATTTTTGTGCTGCCCCCTAAAAAAGAAAACCAGGCTGCTTTGCTCATACAAACGTATCCCACGTGTCAGTAAAACAGGGGTCCTAGGCAGCAAAGCTTGAGTTCAGCCCATCGACATCTCAGCACCCATTGGTGTGATGCCATGTCCTCGTCCTCTTCTTCTTGGCTCTGCCACCAGAAGTCACAGCAGCACGCACCCCCACCCCCGACCCCAAAAGCTCTGGGTTGCAAAAGCCTGCCTTGTTTAACATGGTTTGCTAGGAAACACTGCAAAGCATCACTATGCATCAGCCCCATTCTGGGTCCGAGAAATGCGAATGCCCAAATCCCCAAATCCATCCTCTCACCCAATGAAGACACAAGGAGCTGCCACCTCCCCAGCCCTGGGGCTGCTCCTGGGACACCCTGCTGCATGTGGGAGGAGGTAATGCCGGTGCCTAAATTTAGAGGACATACAGCAGCTGCAGCTGTCTGCTCAGAAGGCAAGAGGCTTGCATGGGGCCAGCAGGACTGGTTGGAGGTTTGGTTCCATCAGTGGAACCTATTTCTAGGGGCAAGCATTAGCCATTAGAAAAAGGGTTTTGATTCACAACAGAGCCTGACTTTTTGGAACTGGCAGGATTTGCTCTGGGGGAGCTCTATGAGCAGTCGGGCAGGGGCTGATCTGCACATGCAGGAGCAGGGCTGCGTGTGCCCAAAGCATCTGTCAGTGGGGAGCAGTAGGTTACCGGGTTGCCAGGCCACCACTAAGGCAGAAAATGCGATTCCCACTGCTGTGAATGCCTTGGGGGCATGGGGACGTCCCTGCTTCTCTATTGCATCCAGTGAACCCCGCCGGGGCTTGGTCAGATGACTAAAACAAATCCATGTATGTGTATATCTTTATATATACAGCATATAAATATATATACACACACATACCGTATATACACGCACAGGCACACCTAGAGTTCTCCTTATAGAAATACAGCTATATCAATGCGAGGCGGGGTACATTGGCAGCACTGAGCCCCCCCTCCCCCGCTGCTTCCACCCACCCCAACCAGTACAAACCAGTTGGCTTTGGCTTGGCCCCCTGGGAAAGCAGAGCTGCTGCTATCTGCGCTGTGCCCCTAGACCCCACACCTCACCCCTTCCCTGGGCCAGCATGAGACCCTTAGGGAGGGAAACTCAAAGCCAGGGCAGCACAAACCCAAGCACAGAACCCCCGCGCTGGGATGCTCTGGCCATGGGGAGCACAAAAGCAGCATCACGAGCGCTGCCAGGTCCTGCTCGGGCATCCCCGAGTGCCTCTCACTGCAGCTGGGTGCTCTCATTGCCCCCAGCCAGGCCTCTCCACCTCTGGCCAAATACTTCTCTGTGCAGAAAAAAAAAGTGATCGTAATAAATGAAAGTTGACAGGTTTTAATTTTTTTTTTTTTTTTTTTTTTTTTTTTTCAAAAAGACTTTTTTTTTTTTTTCCCCATTCTGGTCAGCTGGGTTTTGTTTTTCTTCTTCTTCTTCTTCTTCTTCTTTTTTTGTCGTGTTTTTTGTGTTCATGGTTTTTTTTTTGTTTGTTTGTTTCGTTTTTGTTGTGTTTTTTTTTTTTTTAACTTCCCCCTTTGCGTTTGGTTTTGGTTTCGTTTCATTCCCAGGCGTGGCGAAGAGCATGCATTGGAGAGGGCAGGGCGGCGGGGCGGCAGCGGTGGGGACACAGCCTCTAGCACTTGTCATCTTCCTCGGTGTCGCTGAGCACATCTATGCTGGCCCCGCACATCACACCCTGCCCAGCCCCTCGCCTCCGCCTCCGGTAGTGCCCGTTGGGCATCTGCCAGCTGTGCCGCAGCGGTGGGGCTGAGCCAATGGTGTTGGAACGACCCAGGCTGGTGGCCACGGCCGCCTC
Organism: Lagopus leucura; assembly: GCF_019238085.1. Classification (NCBI taxonomy): domain Eukaryota; kingdom Metazoa; phylum Chordata; class Aves; order Galliformes; family Phasianidae; genus Lagopus; species Lagopus leucura. The sequence goes on along the minus strand of NW_024962266.1, from coordinate 4,572,602 downwards.
GAAGGTGAGCGTCTCCTCCTCGCCGCAGTCCGAGGCGTGCGAGTCGTCGTGCAGGGCCAGGTAGGGCTCCGAGATGTAACGCTGCGGGGTGGATGGCCGGCTCGGCTTCCCCGCTGGGGAGCTGGAAGACTCGGTCAGGCCGGCGGCGTTGGGCTCCTTGGAGAGGAGCGGGGACCCCCCTTCGGTCTCGTCAGGAGGTGGTGAGGCGTCTCCGGCGGCATGCCGCAGCATGGAGGCATAGGAGAGGAGGGGACGTGGTTTTGGGGGCACCGGTGGGAGCTGGCGGCGGCCTCGCCGGGGTGTGCTGGTGTCCGAGATGGAGGGGATGGAGCTTTCACTCAGGGAGCCCGTTCCCTGCAAAGAGACACAGGGTCTGAGCTCTGCTTGTGGTGGCAACACGCAGAAAGCTTTTTGTGTAACGTGACCAACCAGAGCAGGGCATTGCAAGCTTGCAGTGGGAAGAGCTAAGTGCTCTTTAGCTGCTGTTCTCTTCACTAGTAGCATATCTTTGAGCTACCAGCAACTTTGAGCATCTCCAGCTTGTGTAGCTGGGACTCCTCAGCTTTGGCAGAGAGCAGGTGCTGGTGAAACCAGCTCCAGAGGCACCAGAACCTACGTGGTGACTTCCCCTCTCTCCAAAGACACTGTGAGGCACACCAGGCACTATCAAGCCGCCAATACTATTCTCATTCTCACAGGGGACAAGAGATGCCACCTGTATGGGAACTCTGAGTCAGGGCCTGAACCTCTGATTGATCACCTGAGGCAAGCATTGAGTCATCTGTGGGAGCAAAGGTGAAGGCAATTTAGCTGTGTGACTGGAAGGAGTGAAGCCTGGCTCCATCTCTCCTAGACCCCATTTAAGGGCTGACTGCCACTTGGAAAGGATCTCTTTCTGAAGATTGTTCCTTTTGGAATTTTCTACTGCAAGCCTAGGACACGGGTGAGCATTTCATTTATCTTTGAATATCGCTTTCCACCACGATAATCTTTCTAATTAAACAACCTGTAAAATACCATCTTAACCACGCCACTCTGCTAACTGCACATTTGTTGGCTGTACGCACCACTGGGAGAAGAGCCATTACAAAGCCCCTTGCATGGAATCATAGAACCATTATGGTTGGAAAAGACCTCTAAGATCACCAAGTCCAACCCCAGCCCACCATCACCAGTGACCACGTCATCTCCATGGTTCTGTAACACCTCCAGGGACAGCGATTCCACCATCAGTGCCCTGCTGGTCTTTCTGAAAATAACCTTGTCTTAATATTCGACTTGAACCTCCCCTGGCACAACTTGAGGCCATTACCAAGCATCCCTTTGCACTTAAGAAAGATTTTTCCACCCACCTGCCTGTTGGGTGTTTGTGACCTGCCCTCGCTGGGGGACCGGGACTCGCGCCGCCGCTCTGGAGACTCATCGTGTGCCTGGGGACTCCTCTCCTCTGAGTTGCAGCGGGAGATGTCAGGGGACAGCAAGTGCTTGCGCTCTTTGGATCGGCCCCGCTCCCTGCCACCCGAGCGGTGCCCCTCGGACCTGTGGCCTGCAGCAAAGCCCATTGGTCCCTTGCTCCACGTCCCCGTGGTGGCGACAAGGAAGGACAACACCGAGTTGATTTTTAGAGACGGAAGGGGTTCTCATTCACCTGAGTCAGCGTTGAGGCGCCGGGCAGAGAGCTGGAGCGAGGAGTGGTAGCTGCGCCGGCGGGACTTGTAGGTGTTGTCGCTGCTGTGCTCCATGGAGAACTCATCCAGCCAGGAGGTGTTGGTGCGTTTGTCCCGGATGGTGGAAAACGACCGCCGCATCGAGCTGGTGTCTGTCACCACCTGCAACAACCCAGCCAGACGATGATGGGATGCTCCGGCCACAGCCCCACCGCTGCTCCCGCCATGAGCTCCTTAGCACCATGAGGTTTAGCAGTGCTCAACCTGGGCACTCCCCCTAAATGATCTCGCCACAAATTAGGGGCAGAAAGAAAGTGAGTCTGGCTGAAGAGCGCTGCTAGCAAAGTGCCCGAGCGTAGCTCAAAGCTCTGGGAGCCAGAGGGGGAGCAGCTGCATCCTGCCCATGGTACGGTGATAGTGTGGATACCGAACCACGGCCCCAAGCTGCCACAGCATCCCTCTCACCTTGGGAATGAGACCAGCAGAGCAAATGGGGGCACTGCAGGAAAAATCACGATGAGAGAGCAGTCTCATCCATCTCTCCAGTGCTCCTCACTCAGTGGTTATTTTCACAGCATTTTCAGACCCCTCGCCTGTCCTCTTTTATCCTCATGTCCCCTTTTCCCTGCACTCAGTCCCTCTCTCCCTGCTCACGCTGCCATTTTATCACTCCTCTTCCTCACTCCTCCTTCCTACCTTCTCCATTCCTTCCAGCTTGTGATCTCAAATGCTTTTTGGAAAACATCATCCCCTTGATAGAAGATTGACTGAATGGTTGGGTTGGAAGGGACCTTAAAGCCCTGCCAGCTCCCCCCTGCCATGGGCTGGCTTCCCCCAGCTCAGGCTGCCCAGGGCCCATCCATGGCCTGGGGCACCTCCAGGGATGGGGCACCCACAGCTCTGGGCAGCAGTGCTGGCACCTCCCCACTCCGAGTGAAGAATTTCCTCCTAACATCCCACCTAAATCTCCCCTCTTTTAGTTTAAAGCAATTCCCCCTTGTCCTATCACTATCAGACCATGTAGGAACTCAGTCCCCTTCTGCTTATAAGCTTCCTTCAAGTACTGGAAGGCCACAATGAGGTCTCCCTGGAGCCTTATCATCTCCAGGCTGAACAAGCCCAGCTCCCTCAGCTTAGGAGAGGTGCTCCAGACCTCTGACCATCTTATGAATTTCCTTCCACTTTGCTTTAGCAGCTTTTTGCTTCTCCAGCCTCAGGTCCTTCTCCCGTCTCCTCCCCTCCCTTATTCCCAACCATCTCCCGAACAGTTGAATTCCATGAGGCAAAGCTTCCCTGTGCCAGGCTGTACCAACACCCCTTTGAAGAACCAGACCTGGAGACTTCACAGGGATGCATTGTGAAATCAAACCCCAGAAAACCTTGTGTGTCTCAGTTGAGGCTGAATACAAGACAGAACAACAGAGAAACCAGCCAGACAAACAAGGTGAAACGTGGCCTGTGCTCACCCGGACAGACTGTCCGCAGACACATGCAGACAAGCACGTGTGATGGGACAAGGGGACACAAGGAGAAGGTGTTTCATTCTCTGGGACACATCACTTTGCATCCGAGCAGGGACTCTTTACATCTCAGCCAGTGTCTGAGATGGAGGAAAGGAGGTTGTTCCATCATATCGGTGCCCTGCGGTGTCCCAGCATGATCCTGCTCCAAGAGCAAGTGAGCAATTCCTTTGGCTGCTCTGCACTGCTGGTTCCCACCACACATGGGACAGCAGCTCTCCTCCTTGTGGAGCACCCCAATGGTGCTCTGGGGAGCTATGGGGCTCAGAAGGTTTTATCACCAGTGTTACCTGGTAGGCTTTGCTTGGACCCGGCACCCATGGGAGCTTTGCTTGGTTTTACCTGGGGATCCACAGTGAGACGAGGCATGGAGGAGGCCCTCCCAGAGACAGCGTGGTCCTGAGTGTCCACGGGAAGGTAGCTGCCACGGTTAGAGGGCTGCACTCTTTGAAACTCCCTAACCTCTGGCTCCTGGAAACAAACACACAGCCATGCTCTTGGGATGGGGTCAGGGCACAGTTGGGCACTACTCCTCATAGAGGACAGGCAGCCTGAGGTGGGTTTTAAGAGGGCCAACAGGGAAGTCTGGGAGAGATCACAGCCTTGTAGCCACTCAAATTGACGTCCATTTTCCAAACCAGGTGAGCTCAGGTATGGGACTTCAGGCTCACCTCATGTCCAAGTCCACCTCACACCTCGTTCCTTCAGTGCTGGCAGTGCAAACATTGCTTGGATCAGCCCAGCCACCTAGGCTTGACTTCCTTTCCCATCCCTGATTTAGGGGAACAGGGCACAGGACCCCTAAATGTCAGATTTAGGGGGGGTTGTGGAAGGGACAGGGACTGCACATGTGCGTGGTACACAGCTCACGGAGTGTGACAGAGCACGGGGACACAGACCGGGCTGGAGATGCACAGTGGTACCCAACAGGCACTGTGGCAGTGCGTGGCTGCACACACACAGACACGGAGAAAGAAATACGTGTATAGATGCACACACACACACGGACACTACTGCTGGCATGTGTGCAAGGCTGAAGGGGTGTACCCTGTGGTGATGGTTTGGGTCGGGGACACCAGCACTGACAATAACATGGACACGAATCCAAAAACATCAGATACCATCGCTCAGCACGGGGTAACCCACTGAAATGAGCGCTCAGGGGGAAAAAAAAGAGCAGCCTGCAAAAAGAAGGATGTTTTACTGCAGAGCATCAGACCACGCTCGCAGTCCTGTCTGCAAGAGCTGAGGGGCCAAATTCAAACACAACGATGGTCCCACACCTCCCTGCACCCACCAGCATCCTTCTGGGAGCACAGGCAGTGCCCAGCAGGCAGCGTGTGGCTTTACCAGAGACTGGTGCTCCTGGAACTGCCCCTGGGCTGGATCCATGCACGCCAGCTGGAAGATCTCCTGTGGTGAGAGCGGGCTCAGCGAGGGGAACCCGCTCCGGCTGCTCCTGCAACAACAGTCTGGCTTCAGGGTGGGTGGGCACAGATCAGGTGTTGCTGTCACTTTCAACATCCATGGGTCCCCATGCTCAGCCCCGATACAGAGATCCCCAATACAACCACCATGCTCCTTGGAGAGATAAGGCAGTGCCCATTCCCCCTTCCAGAAACAGAGAAGCTGCAGGAAAACCTCATCCCCTTGTCGAGGCAATACTCACAGCCCTGTGAGAGTGTCCTGCTGGAGGTAAGGCAGAGCCTTTGCGTTGGAGATGATTTCCTGTGGCAAAGAGGATGGCTCCATGCGCTGGAACATGGGTGCGTTTTTCTGAGGGGAACAAATGAAGAAGCTGAGGCTGCATGAAACACAGTCCAGCTCTTTAACTAGAAAGCATGGGAAGGTGAGGGTGCGCTCGTATTCACTGTCAGAGGCTGAGGATGCACGTCTGTAGCCAACAAAACCCAATATGCACCAAGGGATGGGCAGCACCTGTTGAAAGCCAGCGCCTCACTAGCCAAGAGCCCCATGGACATCCTCATTTTGGCTCCCCAGCCAGCTGGAGGCTGGACAGGTGTCAGGTCAGGGTGTGATATGAAGCACGCTGCCTCTGTGAGGTGCTCCAAAAAAACCCATCCTGAGCACCACATGCCCTCCCTGACCCTCACCTGCTCCTCCAGCTGCTGCCTCTGTTTCTTCGCCTTGCTCTGCTTGTAGTAATCCATAATCATCATGGCTGCATATATTTTGCCAACAGTCAGGTCAGAGGCTGAGGGCATGAGAAGAGAAGGAAGAAGGGATGCTTTTGTGTCAATAGAAATAGCAGATCTGAAGGCATCAGCACTGATCTCAGGAAGAGCCCAGCTGTGGGATGCCCTGATCACCCACAAACTTCTCACCACTGAGGCAGTGAAAGAGTTGAACATTTAGGTACATGAGAGGAGATGAAATGGATGGAGGTGGCAGGAACCATAATAAACCACAAAAATGCATATCCTCATCACATCAACAGACTAATTGTGCCTGAGAGCAATGAGTTTGGACCAGGTGACCTCCAGAGGTCCTTTCCAACCTCAACCGTTCTGTGATTCTGTGATTCACAATGCTCAGCTTGCCGCTCCTGTGTGCTCCAGAATGACTTACAGGAGACCTCCTCTGTGAACTGGGTGTTTCCCCAAAGGGCTCCCATGAGCAAGCCTTATAGCAGCACAAATTCTCTTTCCAGCTCTTCCCCATCTGGGGTATTCTGACTGGTCCCCATCTCCCAGCAGGAAGACGCTGCTGTAGGTGCAATGAGAATTTGGCAGTGGTTGTGATGCACACAGAGACTCACTTTTTGGCATGGGTACCAACAGGTCGAGCATCTTCTGGGACAGGTGAGGCCAAATGGTCAGGATCTCCTTTTGAAGCTCAGAGTCTAACTGCTGCCAATCTGCACCACCTTGAACAGCAAGGAAAAAAGCAGCCCATGTACATCAAGATTTGGCATCCATCTAAAGGCACCACTTCAGTGAGGTTCACTCACAGAGATGAGCAGCGCCCAGCTCTCGGGGCTGGGAGAGCCACGTTCCATCGTGCAGCCTGCTCTCCTGCTCTTGCAAGGAAACTTTCCCACCATTCCCTCCATATGTGCCACCATCTCCCATCCCCTGCCCTCCCACTCAAAGCTGCCATCTTCGAGCTCGCCTTGGGTCCGTCTCTGCTGCTCCAATCCTACTCCAGCCCACACACACCTGCTGCTGCCCCACTTTCTTTTTGCTGGGGAGCAGATCATGTGCTGGTGAAAGAGCAGCTCTGCTTGGCTGAAGTCCTTAAAGCAGAGCAGAGCTCTTTGGCCAGCAGCGAAGGGATCCGCTGAGAACCAGACTCAAAGTAAGCCATTAACACACGCCAAACAGAGGCTTGGGTGCCTCTGGGCAAGGGAATTTGGCCAGCTTCAAATCTCTGCTTTATCCAGAAAGGGCTCAAACCTGATGTTTCATGATGCAGGCAGTGCCGGGCTCCTGCTGATCTTGCCTGGGTTGGGCTTTCTGAACTCTTCCCAGGGGACAATTTGAAAGTGGCATGTTTCCGCAGAAAGCTTTTGATCTGATGAATCAGAGTGTTTCCAGCAACAACAACAAAAAAAAAAACGTTTTTTCTGCTCTGAACATGTTGTGCTCACTGCGAGATAGATTTCTGCTCCTCAGTCTTTGGAGCCAGGCACACGTGATGTGTCTCCCTCCTTGGTTTGTCTTTCTACTTGAGGAGAAATGGGAATTCTCCTTCTCCTCTTTCACACAGTGGGTGTCAAGCAGGTTCTGCTCTAGGAGCAGCTTCTAGTGGAAAACTGGCCACCTCTTCCCTACATAAATGCAATCCTGCTCCTTACGAGCGGCAGAAATTTGCTTGCTTGGATCAATCACTTTCATCCACATGCCAGACTCAACCCCAGTTTGGCCATGATGCCAACAGGACTGCTCCAAAACCTGCTCTGCTCCACTCCCAACCCCAGTGCCATTACCTTTGGCAATTTTGATGTCCAGGGCGGTGCGTATCAGCGCCATCAGGGTGGAGGTGAAATGGACGGTCATGTCCTCAGCCACGGGCATGTTCATCAGCACCAGTCTCTGCGCAAGAGAGAGAAGAAAACAGCGGACGGAAAACAATATCGAAAAACACATCGACCAGGCTGGAGGAAAATAAATTAAATGTTAAATAAAAGGAAAAAAATAAATTAAATTAAATTGAAATGAAATAATATAAAAAGCAACAAAGAGTGTCAAAACAGCACAGCCAAAAAAGAAGGGCAAGGATCACCCCCGCCACCCACCCCCCCGGCTCCTTCCACCCCAGGACACCGGCTCACTGCCTTCCAGGGCTCCTCCTGCACCCTAGGAACGGCCCCTGGGCCCCCTCCCCAAAAAAGAGTCTGACAATGGGCCACCTCCCAGCACTTTGTGAATGTCTGACCCGTCAAGGGAACAGCAGGTGCTGGGGAGGGGGAGAGGGGGCTCAAGTCTCCGTTCCTGGGTGGTTTGACTTTCCAGCTCTCAACCCTTCCCACCTGGGGCAGGGGAGAGGAGGGTCCCTAACCTTCAGGGACTTTGGATTGGCTCAATTCCTCTAGCATGCTACATCCTGGCGCCCCTTTTTGCGTCTTTCAGAGATGAAGTTTGCCAGCACATGCACAGGGTCCAAATTATCCAAGGGTGGGGAAGGGAAGGAGGGGTAGAAAGAAGTGCAGAAGGAAAGAGAGGAGGGCAATCAAGGCAGGTTAGACACGCCATGCTCCTTCCCCACCCTGGGCAGGCGGGGTGCAAACCAAAGTGACCAGATCCACTTTCCAGAGAGTATATTTTGCTTTGCAAACTCCTGGGCTCATCCCTTTCCTGCCAGTCTCTTCCCCCCCAGCTTCTCATGTCTTCTCCCTGCCTTCAACCCTATGGTGAGCATATGCATGTGAAAGCACATAACAAGCGCTGCAGTGTGCTTGCAAGCACACAGACCCCCTCCTTATTTCTGCCAGTGCTGCTGAAAGGACAGCAACCAGCTACCAAGGGAAGGCCCAGCTCTCTCCAGTCTGGGCCAGCGCATTGCTCCAGGTCTCATCCTAGCTGTTTCCACCCCACATCCTTCAGGGCTCCCTGGGCATCCTGTAAAGCTCACAGCTGCCTATTGGAGGCACCTGGGTATCCCCATAGCATGAGATGTCCCTGCGATGTCTCAAGCCAATGTGCTGCAGAGATGCTCCTGCAAGATGCACCCTTGCTGCCCACCTGCTTCCCATCTCTGTGAGGTTTAGTTGGCTAGGACGAGGGTGGCTGCAAGCCCAGGGGTTAAACTCCTGGGCTAGATGTCTTAGAGACATGCCACCCTCCTGAAAGTGCTATAGACCCACTCCTCACCTTGTCTCCAGCCCTCCCACCTCCACACTTGCCCTACCGCTGCCCCTCTCCTTGCTTTCCCTCAGGGGTCTTCCACCCCAGAGCTCTTCACGTTTGCAAGTGACAAGGGCAGCAGAGACCTGCCAGTGTGGCTAGCACCCTTTTGGGCACACCATGGGTTGGAAGCCTCCAGCAAACCCCAGGTCCCCCAGCCCCACCGCCCACCAGCTCCTGCTCGGCTCTAAGCCCCCAGAGAAGGAAGGGTTGATCTACCTTATAGGCCACTTTGGAAGGACATCTCTTGCCGAGGCCTAGCGGTGGTGACATAAGAGTCAGCATTTCATACATCTCAGTGTAATGGATTCGGCCACTGCTCATGGAGGGGGAAGGGGAGGGAGGGAGATGCAGAGAGAGAGGAGGCATTCCCAGAGAGCGGAAAAAACGTACAAACAAAATAGTACAGGAAACAGGAGAGAAAAAACAAACGGACAAACAGGAAAAGAACAGGAAACCCGTTAATCAAGGCAAATCATACACGAGAGACTGTCCTGATGTGGATTTATAGCACTGCTCACACAGACCCAGGAATGCTGGCAGAAAAGCGACTCACCCCGCTCTGCTGCTGGCCTCAAATGCCCACCTCGCCAGCAGCCCGGGAGTCCTCCTCCTGCCTCACCCCCGTCCCTACGGCCCTCCAGGAGCCCCCGCCTTGTCCCACAAGGTTCCAGGGCTGTGTGCGAGTGGTATAAATCAGATACACGGCACTCAAGCCATGGGTTATTGGAGGTCGGGTGGTTTGCACCACGGCGACTCAATGTGCTCAGTGGCCTGCGTCGTGTTCTTCCCTCCCGGGGGCCTGGGGGTTGCTTTGTGTGGCCACCTAACCCATAGCCAGAAGGCTGTGTATCCCCATCTCATAAGGTCTATGCAATTGGGAGGCAGCGTCTTGCATAGAAGGCAGTGGGCCAGGGTCACTTGTCAAAGGAAGATGCCCAGTTGCTTCCGTCTGGCTCTGCGGATGGACCGCCTTCCCACCATGCACCAGTGCAAAAGGCATGCTGAATCGGCTGAAAAAATAAAATCAGGAGGAAAAAGTTGTGCATGCCATGCTCCCGCCCTGGCTCTCTCCCGCATGCGGCTGCAAGTTCCACCAGGTTGGAGTTTAAAGAGTCTCAGCAGAGGCAGCTGTTTGGGCCTTCCAACATTGGGGTTCGTTTGGGTTTCCCATGGGGGGCAGCTAGGACAGGCCCCACCTCTCGCTTCTCCTCTTTACCAGGGCCAGTCTAGGGTCACTGTCACCAGAAATTCCCTGTGCCAGGCTCTGCACACCCAGGAGGATGTCTACATGCATTTCCCAGGGATGATGGGCTTGGCCACCTCTTCTTCCCCTCATGCCAAGTCGTTGACCTGCTCCACTGGGGGGTGGCTGATGGAGAAGGGCAACAGTAGCATGGGGGCCATCACGGCAAGAACAGGAGGAGGATGGAGAGGAACGCAGCTCAGACAGGTGGCTGGGGAGAGAAGGATGCCACTGGGATGCTGGCTGTTTCCCAACCCCAGTGGTGAGAGGAAAAGTGAGGAGGTATCTCCTCTTCTCAAGGGCATCAGCCCCTGTGGAAACAGCCCCAGGCCAAAGAGGTCCCTGCTAGGTTAGTTCTGATGTTTCTGATATGACCACCTGCAGTGGGCTGCCAGTGGGACAAGCTGTCCTTTTGCGGAACGGACGTATCTAAAAGGCCAGGAGAGAGGATGATAATAATGCAGGGATGAGATGGGCAAGCGAAAATACCCAGATCCAGCAGTCCATAAGCAGCGCCATGGCAGAGCTGGCTGTACACTGACTTGAGGTGTCTGAAGGTGAGATGTCGACTTCAGAATTCACATGCTCAAAAGCTCTGTGCAACAAGGAAGCAAGATAGTGACCTTGAACCCATCCTTCCTGGCAGAGTGGATTTTAGCACTCCCAGCATATGTCACACTTCACCTTTTGTACTGAGAGGAATGGACTCCCATGAAAGCAAGAGTCTGCATCAAAAGCCAGCAGATATTGCACAAGAACTGTGCTGCTCTTACAGACAGGCTGCATACATTGCATCTACTCAGAGCAGAGATCTTATATCATTTTGCTCAGCACAACTGTGCCCAGAAGCATATCCCCATGAAGCCGAGCACAGGAAGGCATGTAAAATGCTATCCATCTGGACAGGATGGCTCCCAGAGCTGTTTCCAGCATGGGTTGCCAGAAGTAGAAGGAGACGAAGAAAGGCATAGAGAGAGCCCTAGGGAGCAAAGCTGACTGTCAGGGTGCATTCCCAGTGAGGTGCAGTTACAAGACCCGCTCTTCCCAGCACAAGGACAGAGCTTGCTGGATTTCCATGGGAAGGCTTTTTGCATCTTGCGAGCTCACCTGCAGATAGCCCAGCAGATAAGCTTCCCTATCATACCATGCTGCACCCCTACACAGCATCTTGAAGTTGCTGGACCACCACGTCCATAGCATCCTGTCTCCCACTCCATAAACTTCTTTGCCATGTTTCTGCAAGTATTTGTTGTCAAATTGCCTGGTGACGAAAGGCTGCAGGCTTGCTCTCATACATCACCTTTGAAAATGATGATGATGATCACCTTTGAAAATGATGGCTCTGGATGCCTCCAGGAAGGCGAACCTGTGCACTGTGATGTGTCGGGCAGAATCCCCAAGCTGCAAGATGGTTGACATTTGGGGATCTGGACCATGGTAGCAAAACACAATGACCACGTGGAGTTTCTTTCCCTACCAGTTGTCTTCTTGGAACTGTTTCAGGCCAGGAGGAATCTCAGGAAATCTCTCATGTCCTTGAAATGCCCCGTACACAGGGAGGAGACGATGGTGCACAATGAAGAGAAGGCCAGAAGGATCTCTACCCACCACCCCCACTGCTCTGTGCATCCCGCAGAGCCAGCAGAAAGCCCGACAGCTACAAATCTCCCTCCTACAAGGGGTCATCACAGGTACCCCTGCAAGCACCAGGTGCTCTGGCTTAGGAGAGCAGAATTTCCCAGCAAAGCCCTGTAGCCAACTGAGAAAGGCCAGAATTTCATCTGCAGGTGCCTTTTGTTTGCAGGACCAAAGCATTTTGCCAGGAATGCTACAGAGAAGTGTGCAAAGACTGTGTACTGTCTCCTTGAAGGGATGAGCTGTCTGAGATTCTTGCAAGAAAACCCTCAACCACATCTTCATAAACGAGCTGACTGAGTGCCTGAGGCTTGTCTAGCTTCCTCTGCTTTGCTTCTGGTCTTAGCCTTCCAGATGTGTGCATCATCCCTATGGGCATCTGCAGAGGGTGACAAAACCACTTCAGGGATGCTGGAGGAAACACAGCAGAGAGGATGCGGAGGAATCTCTTCCCTTGCAGGATAAAGCCTGGGGAGTGCACCTCAGATGCTGTGAGGGATGAAGAGGGAAGACAGAGCTCTGTGATTCGTCCTCTTCTGCCACAGACACAGACATGGGTGTTTTGGCACTTCGGAGAAGGCAGCGGTGTGAGGATATGCTCAGTTGCCATTCAGAATCAACCTAAAAGAAGGTGCACAGGTGCACAAGGAAGTCATATTGCTCCTTTGGGCTTACAGCTGAGAAGCTGCCTGGAGCAGAGGGATGGCTGAGCTGCAGGAACCAAGAATGAGCATGGGTGGCTGCTGTCCTTGTGGGCACAGCAGGCTGGGGTGGCCACCACAGAGCCAGCCTGGCCCCAGAAGATCCCTGATGCCACCTCCTCCTGGCAGCTCCAGCAAACAAAGGGCAAGATGAGCAAGAGCACAGCTCCCCCGATCACTGAGATCTGAACTGCATCCTCTGAACATCACGCTTAGAGCACGGTGTGTCATGCTCAGCACCATGTCCCCAGGTGTCCTACAGGGAGCAAGGCCACTCTGGTCTCCCAGTCCTCCCTCTCCAAAGCAACTGAGCCCCTGACACCCTTCTGCCTTCACCCATCTCTCCATCCCCAGCAGTAAACCACACCTGAGCTCCCAACAGGGGAGAGAAAAAGCCCTGCTCCCACGGATGCTAGCTGGAGGAGCCAAGTGGGGGACGGTGGCACATGTCCACTGAGCTGAGGCTCTGAGCTGATGGGGCAAAGGGGATTGGCACAATTTGTTAAAACCCACCCCGGGAGGCTCTGGGCTCCCCGGAGGGGACAGCTGCTGGCTCTGGGAGGCCATGGACCTCTTTAAACTCAAAGGAAAGCAACGTGAGGGTTCCCTCGGGAGGCGCGGTGGTGGCGGAGCGGGGGGAAGGAGGGTGGATGGTGCGTCCCGTGGCCAGGTTGTGGCGGAGGACTGGGAGGCAAACCTTGCACGCCACCCTGTAGGGGCAGTTCTCTCCTAGGCCCAGAGGAGGCGAGATCACCCGTACTAATTTGTACATATCCTTATACGAGATCCTGCCGCTGCAAAGGAAGCACAGGTGGGTTAATAGGACACTGAAAGGGTGGAGAGCTTCACCAGGGGGCTAGGACCAGCTGTGGGGTAAGACCCCCAGGGGTGCATGGCTCTTCTCCTTCTGGCTCTGTCAGACCCAGAGAGGGGGAGCTGTGAGCTCCAGCTGCTGCCCTCTCCGTCGTGAGTCAGCTCACACCTCCTCACCCTGACCCACACTGACCCTGGAGAAACACGGTGTAGGCAGTGGGCACCACCCCATCACCCTTCCTCATAGCCATCCTGGCTGTCTATAGTTGGTGGGAGAGAGCTAGGGTTTTAGAAGGGAGATATTGGTTGGGTTCTAGCAACCACAAGCCCTTCTGGTGGAGCTGCATCTCCCACATCAGAACCCTCTGGTCCTTCCCAGAGAGGTTGGCAGCTGAGTCAATTGCATCTCCAGTATCTGGGGAACATGAGACAGGGAGAGATAATGTGACCAGCTGGTGGCCGGTGGCTCTGGCACTGGCACCTAGGTCTCTGGTGGTATGTTCCTGTGCTCTGACCACCAGACCACACTCTGCCAAGGGTACACATTATTAGAAGCAAACCCTCCCACACACACCCCCCCTTCTTCCCTAAACACAGACCCAGCAGTAGCAGTGGCAGGATACAGTCCATATCCCTCCATCACTGCTGAAATAAGGAAGCAGTCAAGGTGGGGATCTGGCAGGACCAAGAGCAGGGATGCTGAGCTCTTCACCCCGCTTCAGCTCAGAGCCCTTTGGGAAGCAGGACTGTGGGGTGGATGTGCTGAGGTGCAGCGTGCTGCAGCCTCCTGGGCATCCTTAGACAAGCTTGGAGGGAAACCATACAGGGAGGCAAAGAGCAGCATTACCACCCTGTGCCTTTGCCTTAGGTTTCTCCTTCTCTTGTCCCCATCACTGGCCAGAGCTAAGCCAACCATGTGGGCAAAACCAGTCCCTGAGCCTCCCTAGTGTAAGACTTGTACAGTCTCCCCTGAGACCCTTCCTGAAACGTTCCCAGTGTCAGGGTGCAGAGCTGTGCCCCACGCAGGTGGGTGGGACCCACTGGGATGTACTCACCTGTTCTTCACCCACAGTGAGGGTCAGGGCTGCCCCAGTGGGCCCAACACCACCATCTGCTCAGAGCCCCTACCCGCCAGCTACATGTCATGACAAAGAGCCTGCTTTGCTCAGAAATCAGAGAGTGGTTTTTGCAGCAACTGCCCTTGGAACCCAAACACCGACATGGGGGTGAGAGTGGCTGGCGTGAAGAAATCCTTTCCCATATCCACAGGCAAGGAACCCCAGAACAACCAGAGGATGTTTCATCTCATATCTCCTCTGGGTATCTACCCATGCTCACCTTCCCAAAGGCACAACCACCTGCTCACAAGCCAACTCACCTGCCTATACAATAGCACTGGGCACTGGTGAGAGGCCATGTGGGAGGAACCTGTCCAGCTCTGAACTGAACGGGGCTGGAGACAAATGGTGCAGGAAACTGTGCCAGGAGGTGATATTAGGCTTATAAAACCTCCTGGATTCCCAAGAGGCAGATTAGCAGAAGAGGTGATGCTTCCTTAAGGAGCATGTGCATCAGCCAAGGGTCCTGATTTAAGAGCACCCAGGCACAGTGTTGGGACATGGCTCCAAAAAGGGTGTCCCTAGGCTGAGGGAAGAAGGGGCCACACAAGACACCTTCATAGTGTTCTGCTCTGCTGAGGGCTGCACGCAGCTCTTGAGATGCTTCACACCATCACGGAAGGAGCAGCACAGAGCTGCTCCAAAGCCAAAGCCTGACCAACCAGTGTGACTCATCCCATTGCTGAGAACAGGGTGCTGCCTACAAACAGGAGCCTTGTTCACTGGGGTTCTCATCAGCAAAGCTATAAGTGCAGGAAACAAAGTGCATCCATCTCCTGTAGGGTGGGTGCATCAGAGCGAGCCTGTCCCCAGCCTACACAACTCCCTGGTGACCTAGCAGGACCCCAGAAGACATTCAGCATCTCTCCAGGCTGGGGACAAGCCACCCTCCACTCCAACTTGATGGGAGCTGTGGGTGCCGGGGACCAGGCTCTAGAGCCCGACTTGTTCAGAGACCAGGAAGGATGCAGAGAGGGACCTGCCTGTGGCACGGTAGAGGAGGAGAGGGACAGCAGGAACCATGGGTAAACACCATGGCCAACCATGAACATCTTCAGGATATCCCCTAAGGTGCCTGTGCCACCAGGCACCGTAGGAACCAGCTGCTGCCCATGTAATTGTCTGTGAACGAGAGCAGTCCTGCTGGGACCACCCCAGGCATCCCAGCCAGGTGGTTTCCAACAGCAGAAAGCAGAGACACCTACTTAAAACCAGATTGGAGAGAGCTGCTTGGGAGAGTAGGAGCTGGCTACATACCACGCTGCTCTGTCATACTCTGCCCATATCCGGACAAATTCATCTAGATGGTGAGGTCCCAGGATGGAGGAATCTCGTGTCAGGTACTCAAAATTGTCCATGATGACTGCCACAAACAGGTTGAGCATCTAAGTGAAAAGGAGAAAAGCAGAGAGAAAGGGAAGTGGGGTAAAGGGAGCACAAAAGGAAGTCATGTGAAGATGGAATTAAAGAAGGAATTGAGACAAACAGCAGGTGCTGTTTTAGAGAAGCAGGTGCACCAGGATTGAAGCTATCTTGGTTATAATGGGATGCAGGGCACAGTGTGCACTACGTGCTAACCCCAAAGCCTTAGGGAAGGTGCTGGGTGGCTGCGGAGCTGCACCCCAGGGAAGGTGGGATGAAGGCATCCAGGGTGACCCTGTGTCCAGGTGAAGGAACTCACCAGGAACGAGCAGAAGAAGATGAAGGAGACAAAATAGACGTAGGCCAAGTCGGTGCCACAGCGCTCGTTCTCATTCTGCCCAGATGTCGCCGTCGTGTCTGGCTCACAGCCCTTGCCTTCCAGGCAGGAGAGCATGATCTCCTGCCATGCCTCACCGGTGGCACTCCTGCACCAACACAGCCACGCTCAGCAGCAGGGAAGGATGCAGGGGGGAAGGATGTAGAGCCCTGAACCCCCCAACCTGTAGCTTCTTACCTGAAGAGGAGCATGAGGGAGCCCAGGAAGCTGCGGAAGTTGTTGTGCCGGTTAATGTGGCTTTCCTCATCTAGTTTGATGTTGCCAAAAACCTACAGGGGGGAAAAAGGGTTCAGGCAACACCAGTCCTGCCCCAGACCAGAAAGTCTCCAGGGCCACGAGAGGTGACAAAGCCCTGAATCCAGGCAACATCCTACTAACAACCCACCTCCAAGGCCACGATAGGACGCGGCGAACGTTTGCAAAGTGCCTTAAATTGGAAAAATGTGCTGTTATTACTGTTAAATATTTATTCCACTTTTCCTGAGCCTAAAAATACTCTAACTGCAAGAGTATTTCTTCCCTTGTACGGGTTTTTTGGAATGCGTAATTGTGGAATATCTTCTGCCTCCAGCTATTTTGCTCAAATAACGCCCACAGACTTTACTGCTTGGGGATTTGTTCACAATGATGTTAAAAAAAAAATAATAATAATAAATCCAATACTACCACACGGCAGAGAGGGGGGCTGACTCAGATGGCAGTTGCTTAGCATGGAGAACACCTGGAGCCGGTGCTGAGATGTGTGGGATGGAGAGGCCAAAACCAGCCCAGAAAATCTTGGGGAAGGATGAGACCATACAGCAGTGCTGCCAAGCAGCAAGCGATGCGCTACCTGCTCTGAAATTCTGCTTCACCCCCCTCCCTAACAGCAAGCAGCAGGAGATTGCTTTTGTTATCACAGAGGCTTGCTCATCGGGCAAGCTGAAGATCCTGAGTGCTAATAGAGATGCTTTGTGAGATCCTCAGCACGGGTGTTAGTCACCGTGCTGCTGAGCCAGTGCCGCGAGCACGTGTTGGAGTGAGAGCTGTGCTCATGTGCCTGTGCTGGAGCCTGGGAAGCCCACGTCTCCCCATGCTGTGCAGAACCTCTGCTCTGCTAAGGGCTGCAGGTCCCTGAGCTCGAGATCCCAACCAGTGTGGCCACCACTGTGTGCAAGAATGGGCTGCAGGGGACTGTGTGGCGACGCATCTGTTGGGATGGGAAGCAATGCTCACCGCATCCTTCCCACCAGGGAGACAGGGATTGGGTATGATTTTGAAAACCTGTGGAATGAAGAGGGAGTGATTGGGAAGCAGCTGCTGCACATGCTGCCCAGCTGAGTCCCTACATCCCCACACGGGTACAAGCAGGGAGGAAGCAGGGAGCTCAGGGCATGCAGTGATGTGACTCCTAAACAAGCTTTGCTGCCCTTGGGACCTTCCTGGGCACCCAGAGCGGTGAAGCAGTGACAGGCTGGCTGCTGTGCAGGGTTGTAACGCTGACGATGTGTCTCTCCAGCTTCTCTGTGCCCAAGGAAGCATGCTGAGCTGTCTGTGCTCACCTGCATCCCAATGATGGCATAGATGAAGAAAAGCATCGCGATTAGGAGGCAGACATAGGGCAGAGCCTGCAAGAGAAGCACGAGTCATCTCCTTACACAGCTTCAGCTCCGGGGGCATACACCGCTCCGGGGGCATACACCTCTCCAGGCCCATCCACCTCTCCTACGAGCCAAGGAGCAGCATGCCAACACTGAGGCCCAATAGGAGCCCTGTGTGTGTAGTCCTCACCTTGAAGGACTGCACAAATGTCCACAGCAGGATGCGGATGGTGTAACCCTGGCGCAGCAGCTTGATGAGCCGAGCCGCCCGGAAGAGCTTCAGGAAACTCATGTTGAAGCTGCTGGTGTTCACCAGCTGAGAGGAAAAAGAGGTGAGGGTCAGGGGGGAGGCAGCAGCACCCCGGCCCCCACACCAGGGGCACGTGGCACCCAATCTGCCCAGTCACCTTGGTGTCCGTCAGGATGATCTCTGTGATGCTGCCAATGACAGTGATGAAGTCAAAGATATTCCAGGTGTCCCGGAAATAATTCTGTGGGAGGAAGGAGAGGGTTTGAGGCTGGGACAGCGAGCCTTGATTGGTGCTGGGATACACATAGACCCTCCAGGCTGGCCTGGCACCAAGAAGCCCAGCCTGACCATGGTCCAGGGTGCTGAGCTTTGACTGCAAGTTGACTGATCTGTATGGACACACACTCCATGTCCAACAGCAGTGGTGGCAGCTGGCTTGGGAAGCTCAGAAGGTCTCTCTTGACCTTCCAGACAAGATCCAAAGGAGCAATTCCAACCACCAGCTTGCAAGCAGCTCTCAGGATGGGACCCAGAATAGATAGCATTGATCTCACATTATTAACACCTTCCCTCTCTGAATCAGAGAGCTGAAACGTGCTGTCAAAGTCCAAATTAACACCTTTGCTGAGAATGGGATCAGATACTTACCAGAAAGCCAAAAGCAATGATCTTAAGGACGCACTCCAAAGAGAACACCATGGTGAAAGCGATGTTCAGGTACTTCAAGGCCAGCTCATAGGTGTATGGAGCAGAGTAGTACTAATGGAGACAGAGAGACATTGCCCTTGGCTGATGTCTGTCCCTGGGAGGACCTGTGATGGCCATGATCCTTGCCCCCGATGCCTCAAGATCACCTCATAGAATCACAGAATGGCTTAGGTTGGAGAGGATCTTAAAGATCTTCTAGTTCCAACCCCCATGCCATAGGCAGGGTTACCAGACACCACACCTGTCTACCTAGGACCCCATCCAACCTGTCCTTGAATGCCTCCAGAGACAGGGCACCCACAACCTCTGTGGGCAAACTCTTCCAGCGCCTCACCACCCTTTGAGTAAAAAACTTCTGCCTAATATCTAATCTAACACCTCCTTATTCCCTTTCTTCCCCTCTCCACCCCTCTCCCAGGACAGCAGGTCCTGCTTCTGAGGAAGAAGCATCTCACAGAAATAACCCAAATACCCTCTGGTCTCATCCCAACTGATGCTTCTACTCCTCACCACCCTAACCAAGCCCACCCTGATGTGCTCACCTTCATCATCAGCACCACAGTGTTCAAAGCAATCATGGCCATGATGGTATACTCAAAGGATGGGGAGACCACAAAGTGCCAGACCCGGTACTGGAAGGTGTGCCGGTTCTGGGGCATGTAGCGTGTGAGGGGCTTGGCACTGATGGCAAAGTCAATACAGGCCCTCTGGAAGACAAAAAGGTTACCTGGCTGATGGTAACATAGGGACAGTGGCCAGACTTCTTAACATCTGGGGAGCTCCAGGCTCCCGAACTCCATCTGGTAATATAGCAATCCCATAGAAACATCCTTCTTCCTCCCTAGACCATA
The DNA here is from genome assembly GCF_019238085.1 of Lagopus leucura. Lineage (NCBI taxonomy): Eukaryota > Metazoa > Chordata > Aves > Galliformes > Phasianidae > Lagopus > Lagopus leucura. The sequence goes on along the minus strand of NW_024962266.1, from coordinate 4,553,388 downwards.
CCTCATTCTTCTCCAGACTGCACTCCTCCATCATTTTGTCTCCTTGCTCTTGGAATGTGATGATGATGAGAGCCACAAAAATGTTGACGAAGAAGAAAGGGAAGACCACAAAATAGACAACGTAAAAAATGGACATCTCCATGCGGTTACTGCGGCTGGGCCCACGGTCCTCCTCCGTCACGTCCACCGAATGCTGCAGCACCCTGTGGGCAGATAGGTGGAGGAAGGCAACGGGAAGTGTGTCCATCAGGACTGCCACCACCCAGCACTTCTCATGGGACCTCCCTTGCACGTCCATCTCCATCCATCCACACTCAATAAGATAAAACTGCTTTAACCAGCTTCACAAGGACAACCCTTCCAAGTGGCTTCAGCTTGTTTCACAGTGCTTTGCCCATGTCCTTGATGGAAAATGGATTTTTCAGTGCTTCACACAGAGAAAAAGGTTTCCCAGTCTCTCATGAGCATGGAGAGAGCGCTAGCCCTGTAGTCATTTCTAAAAATGACCTAAAATGAATGTACCTCCATGAGGGAGCAGGGATAATCCATCATTCAATTTCGGATGAAGAAGTTAACCACAGCCATGTCCCCAGTCTCATCTAGGGAATAAAGCTCTTTTGTCCTGACCTAATTTCTCAGCCTTCCTCTCCTTCCCACTGTGCAGCAGTTTCTCTCTCCATCCAGCTGGGATATAGCCAGTTATTAACCCAACTAAGGCAATGGTGTCATGCCCAACCCACCCAAGGGAAGAGGATGAAGCAAATACTCACTGGGGCCAGCCCTCACCAGTGGAGACTGTGAACAAGGTGAGCAACGCCCAGATTATATTGTCATAGTGAAACTCATGTCGTTTCCACTCCCGGCACTTCACCTCCATCTTGTTCTTCTCATGGTCCACGTAGTTCCCTCTGCAAGGTTGGAAGAAAGCAGTACCTTTGCTAGTGTCAGGCTACAGGAGGGTTGTTCTATACCTGGGGCAGTGCACGTGCTGGGGGGGGGGACACCTCTGCTCCTGTGGGCTGAAGAAATGGGGAGAGGCTCGATGACAGATAGGGGGAGCAGAGACATGGAGAGAGGAGAAAAGAAAGAGTAAGAAGAAAATACTGGGCTCTACATCATTGCACGGGCTGATACAAAGCAATGAGATAGGACTCAGCCCAAGCTGTCCATCCTCAGAAACTACATCCAAGAGCAAGTCATGACCAAGGGCTGTACTGGGAACCCAAAGGCAACATTACCCAGCACCCTGCCTTTCCCAGAGCTGTCAGCAACACTGGACCCACGGGGCACATACATGCAGTCCTTCTCTGTGTCCTTAGAGCTGTCAGTGCAGTAGAAAAACTTCCCCTTGAAGAGCTGGACAGCAATGACAGCAAAGATGAACATGAAGAGCTTGTAGACAATGAGGATGTTGAAAACGTTCTTGAGGGATGTCACAACGCAGTCGAAGACAGCCTGCAGGAGAGGGCAGAGCTCACCATGGGGAACAACAGGGCAGAACCAGAAACTCCTCAACACTACTGTGTGGATGCTTCCCACTCCTGGTAGGGAAATGAGGAAAGAGCTTATCTCTGTCCCAAGCAAAGGGACGTCTGGTAAATGACACCCAATGTACCCACAGTGATGGATATTTATATCCTCCAATACTTTCTGCAACCAGAGCAGCAGACAGGGACTGTCCCAAAGATGCCATTAGCGCTCAAGACTAATTAGTCAATACTCCTTTTTCAGCATCATCCCAGACAATGAGGCAGACTGAATACCCCTGTCTGCAATAGCAGCAGTTTCTGAAGCCTCAGAAGCTGTGCTCACAGGCCTGTGCTTTGTGGCACAGGGTGTCCAGAAATGAACTAAAGTAAGCCAGTGTCCAACCACTGGTCAGGAGATAAGGATGAGATGAAAACCTGTGTATCTGGGGTGCCATCCTGGGCTTTATCCGTAAGTCAAATACCTCCTTGTGAGGATGGCTCGGGGCTTCCTTGGTCTCTTAGTCCTTTCCAGCTCCATAACCCATAGGCTCAAGCAGGGAAATGCACGATTCTACCTCCACTACACAAATAATCCCTCTATTCAGCTGGGAAATCCCCTTCTGCTGTAACACGAGGACAGTACAACACACAAAAATGGAGTTGTTTGCAAGCTGCTCTGGTGGGAAAGATAATGAACTTTGGATAGAGATCTGAGCTCTCCCAAAGCCAGGGCCATGTACTTTATCACGAGAGCTGGGCTTTGCAGCCTGGTTCCACACCAGCCCCAGTATCCCTAGCAGAGGAATCAGCTCAGATCTATCCACAGCTGGGCTTGCTTTGAATAACTCTGCACACCCCAATGTGCAGCAGTCTGAAAGGAGCTGTGTTTGAAAACAGGGCTCCTAAAATGCAGCAAGTGCTTGGAAAGCGACTTGTTTATCGCTTGGGAGCAAATTGATGCTAATGCTGGAGGAGGCAGACGTCAGGCCCATGTAGCGTAGTTACCTTGAGCTTCGGCAGCCGCTTGATGGTTTTCAGGGGCCTCAAGACCCGCAGCACACGGAGAGACTTGATGGTCTTGATATCCCGACCCTTGTTGGTCCTGCCACGTGGAAGGGAGGCACAGGCACCCAAAGATGAAACAGAGAGACAATAACGTTCCAGCTCCGGGGCTGGATGTTACACCCCCAGCATGGGGAGGAGAACACGGGGCCATGCTCTGTGGTGAGGGCCAGCTCTGTGACTCTAATTTATTGAATGTGGTGATCAGTCCCACCCACAATGTGGTTTTTTTTTCTCGACTTCTAACCAAAGCCCATGGGCTCCAGCCGGTAGAGCAAGGTAGAGCAGAACAATCCTGGTGAAGGTGGCACAGCTTAAAAACCATCAAAGAAACATCTTACAACAACAGATACCCTGAACCACACAGCTCTTTAGCAAGGGTTAATGCTACAGGGAGCACATTAATGTGCTTAACCATTAAAAGATGTAAACAAAGCCACTAATTAATACTCTAGAAAGTGACTGTAGTAACAGCCCTAGGACTTCCACTTTTAACACGCAGAGCAGCGAGCTCAGATCCCAGGAACTGTGGTTGGGAACACAGCCAAGGGTCAGCACAGATGTCAGACAGACAGACAGACACCTGCCCTCCTCCCATTCCCCCCCGTGGACATTCAGACAGCATAGTTACCCCAAAGCATTCCTGTTGGTAATCCAGCCCAAGCCACCGAACAGCGTGAATAGAACGGAAAAGAGAGGAGAGAGAAAGAAAGTAAGGAAAGCATTTTGGGAGCCGTGTGGGATGGCAACAACTTCCAGCAGCACAGCCAGGGTGGGGACCTGAGGCAGGAGGACATCCATCACATCCACCCATAGGCATGGCTTCTGTCCATGATGCAAGGAAAAGCACAGAGGAGGAGGCAGCTCTGCAGGGTGCTTCTGCCCTTGTACACCAGGTGAGACAGACAGGGCCATGCTCTGAGCACCACTCAACCTTCCCTCCCATTGCAAACCCACAAGCCAGGTCTTACCACAGCTCTCAGAGCTGCAAGCTAATGCCTCCTCTGAAGGTGCCACAGGAGGCAAAAGCGAGCAGGGTCTTTAGTTATGGTGCTGGTTATTCCAGCTAATTTAATTACAGCTCTTTGGAGATTTACAGTGGTATGTCAGGCTTTTTATTTAAGCTGCATTCGGGGTGATGTATTAGCTTTCCAAGCTGAGAGCTGCGGACTAGAGGCAGGCATAGGCGGCCTCTTACTTGGAAAGTGGGTGCAGTGAGTGGGCAGCAGACAAACAGCAACATCACCCGGAGATGTGGCTTTACAGGCAGACACGTGGGCATTGCTTTTTACTGTGGGATGGCACTGATGGCTGCAGGGTGAGAGGGCACCACAGACCAGCTCAGAGAGCTCCTGCCATGCCTGTGGGGAAACCCAAACCTCCATGGGGGTGCAAAAGAGAATTCAGTGGCCCCATGTCAAAGGGGATCTCTCTGTCCCCCGAGAGGTGGGGGACAGGGAAAAGCCACAATGCTGACAATGCAGAGAATATGGGCACAACCCCTGCTGACCACATCCCTGTCCCCGCAGGGCTATGGGGTGATGTCCACCCTGAGAGCAGAGGGAAAGCCACCAGCTGGAGAGCACAACTTCCAGCACAGATGCATTCAGAGAGCAGCTCCACCACACAGAGTGCTGCCTTTGCTGGTTTAGTGCACCCTGGAGTGCATTGCAGGCGTACAACTCCAGCTCTGACACTCTTTGTTCTCATCTATCTAACAAGTCCCTGAAGCTGCACGGCTTTTGGCCATCAGAGCGGTAAGAAGCTATTCTCAGAGCACAAAATCACGGAGAACTTCCCCCTAGATTATGGTCTTGCAGCTATAACACACTGTCACATCCTCCCCCCTCCCAGCCAAGCAGAGCCCACAAGGACGACAGCCACTCACGCCAAGGCGAAGGCCACCAGAGCTCCCACCACCACGATGAAATCTAAGATGTTCCAGAGATCTCGGAAGTAGGAGCCATCCTGCAGGATCAAGCCCTGATCGATCATCTGGGGGGATAAAAACAGGCAGGAGGGCAGCAGCTCAGCCACACAGCTAAAGCTGTCCAGCTACCCAGCTGGGGTAGGGTTGAGATCCAGAAGCATTGCATTTCAAGGGGGTCTGGATGCTGATGTAAGCAGTACTGAGTTCTCTCATCCTACTGCTAAGAACCAGGCTTTTAATTTTCCATCATCAAATTCAGGACCAGAGTGGAAAACCTGAGCTATTTCCCACGCAAGACGCTCGCTCCCCTCACCACCACCAGCACAGCCAGCTGTCTTACCTTGATAACCATCTCGAAGGTGAACACACCAGTGAAAACATAGTCAAAATACCTCAGCACCTGCAGAGAGAGGACATGGGTGCTTTGCAGCAGCTTCCCAGAAAAGAGGCTCACCGAGGCTCCTCCAGAGCAGCCACGAGACAAGCCCCATTTTGGAGGTATACAGAAAGGGGATTTGCAATCACTTTGTTACGGTCGGAGTTGGTGAGGACGGGATCCTCAGCCGCGAGGGCGATGCTGCTGGCGGCGATGACCAGCAGGATGCACATCTCGAAGTAGCGCAGGTTCACGATGTAGTGGCAGGCTCTGCGCACCCTATGGCAAGATAATCCCCATCTGTTACAGCCACCCCATGTGCTCCACGTGTGCAAAGGCCATGAACTGTTCCAGGCTTTCAGGCCTAGGCCATCCAGGTTGGGTATTAGGAAAAAAGTTCTTCTCAGAAACAGTGGTGTGCATTGGCACTGTCTGCCCAGGGAGGTGGTGGGGCCACTGTCCCTGGAGGTATTACAGAACCATGGAGATGTGGCACTGAGGGATGTGGGCAGTGGACACGGTGGAGGTGGGCCGTACGAAAGCCAAAAATAAGAAAATCTCACGGGTTTGTGGTGCTGAAGATGAACATGGAGCTGTGTGGCACCATCGCTTTGCCTGTCTCGCTCTTCTCCTTCTTCCGCTTCTTCTTCTCCATCTCCTCCTCATCCTCTTTGCTCTCAGCCTCCTTCAAGGGGCTGGCTTCTCCATCGGTCTTGTTGCTAACTACAGAGAAATGAGAGCCTTTGCCTGCAGCCAAGTGGTGTGAGGGGCAGCTTCTGCCCCAGACCTGCCCCACTCCCTGCTGTGGGGACACCGGGAGGGATGACATGGGATGATGGGATGGACACCCCCACCCACCCCATGGATATGGATGGGAAAAGCCACATGAGTAGCCTTCAGCTCCCCCCTGCGTGTGCTCAGGAAAGAGAGAGTGGTCCTCACTCTGTACCACAGTGGAGTCTTGGACATCAATCATGATGGTGGTGCTCTCAGTGGCCTTTTCGGTGTTGGCGGTGACAGAGGACAGGTCAGGCTCGCTGTGGCTGACAGTGCGGCTGGCCCCCAGTGCTGCCCCCCCAAGCAGGGCCTGCTCACTGGTGTCTGGGCTGCTGCAGTCCTGCTCACCCAGGCTGCCCTCCATCCCCCGAGGGGGCTCAGGGGCTGATGCTGGGAGGCTTCCCTCCTCGTTTGGAGCCCCATTGGTCCTTTGGGGCAAAAAAAAGAGAAAATAAGTGGAAGGCAATGACACAAGGAGTCACAAGGACTGCAAAATGTCCCCCAGCGACCAACCTGGTGGGGTCCCCACTCGCATCCGGCTCGCCCTGAATCAGGTCCAGTGCTGCAGCAGCATCCCCACGCCGCTCCCCATCCTGCATCCCCTCTGCAGGGCAGGGCTCCTCCAGCCCCATCTCCTGGCTACCTGCTCGGCTCTCCAGGGCTCCAGTCGGCTCCTTCCCCTCCATCCTGGCTTTTCGATGCCGGCTGCGCCGCTGGCTTTGCCTCATCCGCGCCCTCTCCTCAATGCCACCTCCTGCCCCTTCCTCACCCGGCTCGCAGTTCCCATGGCACGTTTTGTGTTGCCACATCTCTTTGTCCCTCCTAGCACGGGGCGATGGGCTCCTCCTGTCCTCCCCACCTCCTGGGTTGGTTCCCGGGGCCGGCTGCTCGGGACCTTCAGCTGGCGGCCGCTCTCCCTTGCCACCTTGCTCCTCATCGCACTTCTCCAAGGCAACACCGTCCCCTGGTTTCTTGCGGCGGAAGATGCTGGCATGTGGGTTGATGAGGGGTGGCTCATCCTTATTGATGCCCTCCTGGCTAGACATCTGCATGTGCCGGCGCAACTGGCTAGTGCGCTGCTCCCACACCGACATGTGGTGCCTCCGGCGCCGCTCCCGCCTGCAGCAGGGACAATCATGTCACCTATGTCCCTGCCAGTGCTGGCATGTCACCCCATCCCATCCCTGCTGCATGCACCCACAGCCCCCTTGACAAGACATGGAGGTGCACACAAGTCACCAGACACGGAGTTTGGGGATACAAACACCTGCCCAGCCCCCAAGACTTAGTTCCCAGCCTTTGGGCATCCTTCTGGTGCAGGCAGGGGCTGGCAATTTGGCTGAGCCTGACCACCTGCTCCTTCCAAAGACTACAGGACTGCAGGATGATGGACCCACACCTGCCCCATGCCAACAAGGTGGTGACCAACCACAGTCATCTTGCTTGCCTGACAACACCACTTTCAACCATAGAACCATAGAATGGTCTGGGTCGGAAAGGACCTCAAAGCCCATTTAGTTCCACCCCTCTCTCCCAAGGGAAAGGGACACCACCCAGCAGCTCAGGCTGCCCAGGGCCCATCCATGGCCTGCGGCACCTCCAGGGATGAGGCACCCGCAGCTCTGGGCAGCAATGCCAGCACCTTCCCACTCTGAGTGAACAATTTCCTCCTAACATCTCATCTAAGTCTCCCCTCTTTTAGTTTAAAGCCATTCCCTCTCATTCTATCACTGTCACCATGTAAAAAGTGAGTCTCCATCCCTTTTTTATAATTTCTCTTTAAGCACTGAAAGGTTACAATGAGGTCTCTTCAAAGAAACAGGGACAAAGTCCTATTGCTGCAGCACTGGAAGTGCCCTTGCTTCTCCAGCTCCTTAGAGCCAGGCTCCTTCTGGAAGCAACACTACCCTAATGATGATCATGCTTGTGTGGCAATGCTGATAGGATGGAGATGGAGAGCAAAAAGGGATAAGATGTCAGGTCCAAGAGCAGCCTTTCTCTATGAGAGATGGCCCTTGCTGCTGAGACGTGCGATGGAGCACATCACAGGGTACAGGAACCCTTCCCTGCCTGCACAGCTGGGCTGATACATGCCATGGGAGGACTACATGGAGGATTTGAGGCTGCAGCTGTTGGCTTCCTGCATAACCAGAGCTCCTCTGTATTCTGCCTTCTAGGATCCCTGACACCTCCCTAAACACAAACACCCTGCGGAGGACAAACATTCCCCTTCCCGACACACCGAGGCACACAGAAACACACACGTGCACGTGCGTACGCCGCTCTCCCCCGGAGCACACGCTGCACACACCCACGGGTACACCGACACACAGATGCACAGAGCCACGAACGCACGCAGGGACACGGGTGCAGGGGAGCACCCCAAGCACCCCACACACGGGCAGGAGCTGCCCCAACAGCACAGGAGCCATAGACGACACGCGACCCACGTACAGGTGGCTGCTGCGTGGCTCCCACATCGACATGTGGTGTCTCCTGCGCCTGTCTCTTCTGGGGAGGAAAAACAAACCCGTTCAATCCCCACCAGCCCTCCTCCATCACTGCAGGCTGTGCACAGAGGTGCCCCAGAGCGCACGGATGCTGGAGCAAGGAGCTACCAGCAAACTGCTGCCTGTCCGTGCTTGCACACCAGCAACAAGGTCGGTATGTGCTCACACACCTGTGCCCCATTTGGACATCCCACCAGGACACATGGACTGCTCGCCAAGGGGACACACGCTGCAGTGCCTGTGCTAGGGCTGCAGAGCTGGGCTGGGGAGAAAGGAAGATGTGACCAAACAAGCTGCCTCGAAGTCCTGGTCCTTGGATACTCCAAGCGGAAAGAGCTATTCACTTCTAGTAACACGCAGCATTTTTACAGAGGAGGTGATGTGTCGGGCTGGCCCTGTGATGCTCAGAGCATCACCATGTGTTAACGCAGCCATGTGTGCTACCGTGTGACCACAGAGTGGGACACACAGCTGATATATGCAAATATGCATACACTGATTTACATTCTTTGCTTTTTGCAAATGCCGTATATGTGTAAGAACGCACAACCAAACTCACCCTCAGGTGCATGCAGAGCTCATGTCTGTAAGGCTCTGTGCATCACAGAATTATAGATTACAAAGGAAGATCATCCGTACTGTGGGCAAGGTTGCCAACTGCTAGATCAAGCACTAGATCAGAGCTCCATCAAAGCTGCCCTTGGGCATTTCCAGAGACAGGCCATCCACAGCTCTCTGGGCAGCTGCTTTCACCATGGGCACTGACACCTTCAGCCCCCAATACAGTCCCATTGCCATGCCAGGGCCACATCACAGCCCCACACACAAGAACAGCCCAGTTCCACGCTCAGGGCACGCGGCTCAGCTACGGCTGTCGTTCCCTCAGCAAGTGGCCGCGCAGCGCTCTGGGCACCTGCACATTGCAGCACCCGCATGCGTCTGTCCGTCAGGCCTCCCACTCACCGAGCAGCCCGAGCCATCTGCACCGCGGGCGCCCGTGTGCGCACACACAATGCTCCAATCTGCACCGCAGCCACCCACACCAGCATGGCCACGTGGGAGCACTCCTCCCAACCACAGTCGGACCTCTCTGCCGGCACCAATGCGCGCAACCCAACCTGCCCGCACCGCGTACCCACGTAGGAATTGAGCCATCTGTGTCTGCGCGCGCCCAAACGCCGAGAGCACTTCTGCTGCACTGTTGTGGCCCTTTGGCACCAGCTCTGCTCTTGCATGCCCCTTCCTGCTATTTCCCCACCATGTCCCCCCGCCGGCTGCTGGCATCAGTGGGACATCCAAATTGACCCTGGAAAATGTCATGCTTGCACCACTGCAACCCTTGAAACTATCCATCCCAGGCACGGGGAGGAACAGGGAAAAAGACCTGCAAATATCCATATCTCCCATTTAAATGCCAGTGGAACAACAACATTAAAGTTAAGAAAATCTGCTTTCCTAACCAGCTATATTTGGCAACAGCTGTAAGACTAGCAAGGATGTGCAGAGGGGACAAATCCTTTGGTGTCCCCACACATTCCATCTCTCACCTCTTCCTCTCCATTCTCCATCTCTCTCCATCCTCCATTTTTCTCCATTCTCCAGCCCAAATTTATGTCTTCTCTCACTTTAGCATTCAGGTGGGCAGCTAAAGCTCATCACAACACACAAGCTCTGCCATCTTGCCCATAAACCCCCAAATCCTGCTTGTATGGATTTCTCTATTACGATGAATATCCCTTCATCCTCAGGCATATCTTACAGGTACATGACCTCAAAACCAGCAGGCACACATTCAGGACAGGGAATCATCACATCCCACTGCTGCAAATCCAAGGAGCCAGGGATCTTGGACAGATCCCAAATGTCTAAGATGAATCTCGCCACTTCCTCCAACACTGTGCATTGGAGCTTGCCTAGATTTCTCTCAGCAGATTTGCTGGAGACTCTGCCGTGTGCGAACCTGGCTTGTTTTCAAAGCATGATGAAACCTAAAATTCCCTGGGAAGGGATTCTATAAAAAAAAAATAAAATTAAAAAATGAATCCCTTCAGCCTTACTGAAATGTACTGTTTTGGGAAACAAATCAAAACGCCTCGTTCCAATGTTGACTTTGAAAGTTTTATATGATTTAGACCATATGACACGGCAAAATAAAGGGAAAAAAAAGGCGTCTAGGAAGGAAAAACAACTTTCATCTGCTGAAATGCAGAGGCAGGGCTCTTTAACATTGTGTTGGGAGTTTTATGCGGTTTTGGGCTTTTTCCTTCCCAAATGACATTTCTGCACAATGAAACGTGATTTTGCAAACCTGCTCCATCTCATGTAACTGCATTACAGCCAGGAAAGGAGCCCAGGGAGGTTTGGATCTGCTCTGTAGGAGTGATCACCACCAATCTCCTCCTCTCTGACTTCATTTCTTACCCTTAGCTGCAACTTCAAGTATCCAGGCTCTATGTTTTGGGGCAGAAAGCCACTCTGGGGAGATTTCTGCCATGTGAGGCTCTGCCTGGGGGCAGCCCAAGGCCACTTGGTGAGCTGGTCTCTGCTCCATGGGGAACACATATCCATCTCCATCCATCCCAAGGGATGGGCTTGGGAAGCAAAGGGAGGCTCAGGGTGAATGGGGTCACTCACTCAATAGCAGGCATGTTGGGGGCAGACATGGGGCTGACTTCCTTGGCTTTCTGAAGGGCATGCTTCTGGTTAAAGGCCTCCTCTTCCTCCTGCTCATCCTACAAAAGAAACAGAGGGGTTGCTCAGTGCGAGGCCAGCAGTTCAAGGGAATGTGCACCCATCACAGGGGCCAAGAGAAAGGGGGAGCATGCAGAAATGTCTTGTCTCATATTATGGGGACACAGCTTTGCCACCACACCAGTTCTTGGTGATAGTCCAAGCTGCCATCATCATCTGCTCCCATGGGAGGACAGGGACAATGGGACAGTGTGAGCCTACATAAGCTGAGGAATAGGCATGAGCTCTGCAAAAGCAGGCAGCATGGGGTAGCTGGTCACGTTTGAAGAGCAGCAATGACCCCCGCAGCTCTCGCTTCCTTGCCTTTGCCCAAAAGGTGCCCCAACATTTAGCCTTTCTCAAATATTTCCCAGCATGGTCTTAAAAGCAGTCAAGCCCAATAAGTTTCTCAAGAGCCATCCTAAATTGCATTCTAAATCACTCCACTGCCCTGCAGGCAGATGTGGAGTAAATAGTGACATCGCTGGAAAGCGCTTCCCTGCCACATCTCCAGCAAATAACAACCCAAACCAGATAGATGAGAGTTATCTCAGTGTGACTGCGGGCAAGCAAAGCTGGGGAACTTATGTGGAGAAATGGTTAGGCCACACTTGATGTGAAGTGTGAGTGTTCAGGAGAGCCACAAGAGCAGCAGGTTCCCAACCAAGGTCCCCAAACCAAGGTCCAGTGATAGGGTTTGGTATCTCACAGGGAACTCTCCTGTGAGCTCTCCTAGAGGAAGAAACCCACATCCACTTTGAGACGACCTCTTTGCAAGTTGAGCTGAGCTAAGGGGCAAAGTGGTCACAGGTACTGCTCCTGGTGCCATCCCCTCTCACCCACCCTTTCCACCAGTAAGAAGAAAAATAAGCAACTGGAATTTACCTTGGTGAGCTCCTGAGCATTAGCCAGGTTGTCCACTGCAATGGCCAAGAAGACATTCAGCAGAGTATCTGTGAGCAGCTAAGGATGCATAAGCCATGTGTTAAGGACATGGGCATCTGCAGCCACCGAGGGAGGTTGGCCCTGATGGCTCCTCACAGCTTAGTGAGGAGCAACCACAAGGACAAACACCTCACCCATCCCATTTGAACCACCCACAGTGCATCTCCAGACAGCTCCTTATCTGTGTTTGGGACATCCGAGAATGCCCCATGTGTGATGGGTCTCCCTCAATGGGTAAAAGAGGAAGGAGCAGTGGTGGGGAGAGTGGATGCCCCAAAGAGGGAGATGAGATGGGTTTATTTCTGCAAAAAGCACAGTGGCCAGGTGGATACAGTTCCCAAACAAGGTGAGGACGATGAAATAGATGGAGGACCACATGCCCGAGCGAACGCCTCCCTGGGAGCGGATGCCGTTGTACATCACCTCGTTCCAATCCTCACCCGTCAAGATCTGCAGAAAGAAAGCCAGCAGATCTGTCACCAGCCACCTTCTCACCACCTGGACAGTCCCATCAACCCATTCCAGACAGGGCAAGAGCTGAGTATGAAGACCTGTTCTACAGGCACAGTCTTGAGGGAGTGAATATCAGACTGCTGAGGGACTAGGTCTCCTGAGAAGTGTTTTGAAACTCTTCCATCGTGTATAATGACAAAGAGAGCCATCTGCAAGTTATGTCCTAGCAGATGATGGAGGGAGACCTGCTTGGTTTAGAACCCTGTCCAATCAGGGTGCAGTGAGCAGATGGCCCCAAACTCATCTGCCTTTTTCCCCTTGCAGCCCAGCTCCTACCTGGAACACCGTCATGATGGCCGCAGGGAAAGTGTCAAAGTTGGCTGATGGTGTCCCATCGATGAAATTAAACCTGGAAGTGGAACCAGAAGGATATGAACAATTTCAAGTAAAGAGGTCATCAAAATATAGGCTGCTTATTCATACTTAGAAGGACTTTCACCCACTCTAGGGAAGATCTGCTGGTCACGTATTGCCAAAACACAGAATAAAAACATCGTGGCCAGAAGGCTTCCCATAGCCCTAAGGCACTTCACAAGCAGGGACTTTTGTGTGGGAAACTTGCCACTGGTAGCAACAGGCTGAGGAGCACGGCTGCAGAATTCCTGGCACCCACAAGGGTATAATTTCTTAGCTTCTAAATCACCCAGCAAAGCTCAGTTTCCCCAAGACCTGCAACAACCTACCCCCCTCCAAACAGCTGCATTCCCAGCAGGGCAAAGACTACAATAAAGAGGAAGAGCAAGAAGAGCAGGCTGATAATAGACTTCATGGAGCTCATCAGTGAGACCACCAAATTCCTCAAGGATGCCCAGTACCTAGAAAACAGAGACAGTGCTGAGCACCTGCAGCAGTGCCAGTAGGAGTGACTGGACTTGGGCTGCAGCCACAGCCCAAGGTGGAGGGTGACAGGCACAAATGGTTGGTACACACTTGGTTATTTTAAATATTCGCAGGAGACGAAGGGCTCGTAGGACACTGATCCCAAAAGAGGTCCCCGGTCGGAAGATGGCCCAAACCACTTCAAAGATGCTTCCCACTGTGACCTGAGAAACAGACATGGCCCAGATGAGCTCAGGACAGGCTGCTGCAGGAAGCTTTGCCATTCTTGAGAGCAAAGCACCCACCTCCCTGCCCCAAAACCTGGTGTTTCAGTTTGGTCGTCCTGGCCCCTTCAAGGACCATGTCCTCATCGGTCCCTTGCTCTGTAGACAACCCTAAATATATTCCCTGGCCTGCAGCATCCCTGGAGCCACCTACCCCACAGTCAAAGCAGTTGAATGAAGAATGGAAGTACAGGCGTGGCCCCATCCCATACATCTTCAAGGACATCTCCAGGAGAAAGAGCCCAAGAAACAGGAACTCTGCATAGTCTGAAAGCAAAAACCCAGATGTGCTACCCTCAGGCAGCGTGCATGCACCCACCAGAGGCCCACATAGCAACATCACAGAGGTGGGACGAGTCAAGGAGCATGCTGCCTCCCCAGGGTATGGAATTCAGAAGCAAGTATGCAAAGAGCTAAACGTAAATAACAGAGCACCAGTCCCACAATGTTAATTTTTCAGGGCAGATGCATTGGTGCCCCAGGGGGCACTGAGGACAAGTGAGGGCTATCATGGAGCAAAGCAGTTCCTTAACATCATATGACAATTGTTGGAGCATCCTCCAAGATGTTAACCACACTGCCCTGTAGGGGAATATTAGCAGTTTGGATCTAAATCATTGCACAACTGGAACTTGGCCAGGGTAACTAAGCCAAATAGCCACAAGCCAATAAAAAGCTTCTCAAGCTATTTCACAAACATTAGCAGGCAATGGTCTGGCTCTTCACCTTGTCCAAAAGATGCTTCTCACCACGACCAGCCGCCACACCACACTGTGTCGTGCTGGGATCCCAGCAGGCCTGAGCATGCTAATGCAGACTGGGCAGGCCTGGGGCTTGCTGGGGACATTTTCAAGGTGAATAAGAGTAACATGGATGAGAAAGCAGCACTGTCCCTTCTGCAACAGCTTGGAAGTAACACATGACTTTCATGGGGTTGACCACACTGCTCTGCTGGTTGCACACGCCAGAATGGGCATACATGTACTGCCACTGAGACCCTTTGTACCACAGCCCACAGCAGACTGGGGGATGCCCCAGTCACTGTCATTGGGATCCCCAATGTCATTGGGATCTGAACCAAAACTTCAGCTGGAAAGTTCTTTCATGACCATTGTTCAGCCTCATCCACGCACACTCACACCTTCCCAGCTCAGACCCTGCAACTGTAGGCATTCAAAAAGAGCTCCAGTAAGATTCCCATTCACCATTGCTCACAATTTCAGGATAAACACAACCCCTGCACCAAACCCAGGGACTCACAGAGGAAGTGTGTGAGCCAGGCAGGCTGGTTGTGATGGACGATGGCCACACAGGCAGTGTTAAGAGCCACCAGGCTCAAGACAATCCAGTAGAAGACCTGGGATTTCACCATGTGGCGAACGGAGATACGCAGGAGCCGCTCCTTGTGCCGTAAATAAGAGGCTCCATCCACTCCTTTGAGACCAGAGCGACTCAGAGGGTTACCTGAGGGAAAAGAAGGGGTGCCAAGGTGCGAAGAGGAGCTGGGATCTCCAGCCTTCATTGCAACATGGAGGTGAGTCAACTGGCTCCCAACACAATGGCAAAAGGATGTCCGACCGTGCTGTATGCAACCACCACAACTCAGTGTGCTGTCAGATGTTTGGGGGAGGAAAGCTTCGAACTGCACTGACCCAAGGTGGGATGAAGAGGCCTCCTCTGTGCCAGCCTCCGCTCGCCCACGGAGGAGATATCGACGCAGTGCTCATCGCTGGAGTCACGGTTCATGGCATCTGTCCGGTTCCTCTTGATGGTGGCTCGCCTGAGCACTGGAAAGAACAGGGTTGGACCATGGTGGGCCAGCTCTGCCAGCAACCTGATCATAGGACCATGATCAGCACTTGGTGAATTCAGGTCTGGGCATGGGATGGAGATATGATCACACTCAATTGACCCCAGGCCAGAGATACTCCTCTGCAGGAGCAGCCATCTCCTGGCCTCAGGAGCCATCCATCTCTCCCCATCCCTCCACTGGGCTGCAGACCCCAATGGAGCATCTGTAGGCCCTTCTCCACTCACAGAGGAGGGTTTAAGGCACAAGGAAGGGCAGTAGGTGCTTTTGCAGGATGTTCTCTTACCTTCTAAGGCTGAGGTCCCAGCGTTTTTGTTCTCTTCAGCCAGCATGACTTCCTCTATGCAAAACACACAGCTCAGCATCAGGAGACAAGCCACCATTGGCTGAGCACATCAGACTTAACCACTTTGCCTGGCCTGGAAGTGGTTGCTAGAGGGTGCAAACTCTCATCAGCTATAGAGTAAGCATCCAAAAGCAAATTCTCAGGGTTGGCAAGGAGCAGCTGCCACATTTCACATCAGAATGAGAAATGACTTCTGATCAACCCTACTAAATAATAACTAAATAGTAACTAAATAAGCTGAATACTGTAGATAGAAAATCTTGTTTCTGAGTCATGCTTTCAGAATAAACCCCTCTACGTATCCCTGTGAGATTTCTGAAGGGCTCCTTGCCCTCTGCTAACTCCTTCTCCTGCTGATCACAACATCTCTTCTCCGCTCACTCACAAGTTAGACTTGCCATCATGTCTGCCAGGGCTGAGCTCACCCACACGCCCATTGTGAGCACCAGGACCACCTTGGGGCTGCAAGGAGAGCACTCTCCATCCCAACCACTCTGCATTCCCACCGCCCCCTGGGATCCCAGCCCTTTACCCGCTTTGTCTATCCAGGCCCGGTAGCCGTTGAGCTCCCGCTCGATCTGCTGCTGTCGCCGCAGCTTCATGAAGGCCCGGCGGTTCTCCACGCGCTCACGTTCTTTGGCAAACTCCCTGCAATAGCACAGAGTGGTGATGAGAGCACACACAGGGGTCCCATGGACATCCCATCCACAGCACACACCCCTCACCTCGCTGCCTCCAGTCACAGCTGTTTCTGCTGTTGTCACCCAACCGATGGCCAAAGCCAGCATGCCAAGAGTTGGGTTGGCTGAATCAGAAGGAACAGTCCTTAGATAGTGGATTCACTCTTGAGAAGCATTGGATGAGCAAAGAGGGCAGAGAAACAGCACTGGGAAGCTCTCAGCTCTTTGTGCACAGGAAGCACACAGTGCACGGGGAAGAAGGCGGGTGATGCTCCATCCAAGGTTCATCTGCTTCTCCAGCAACAGTTACCAAACACTTCCTTTGCTCCAAGTTCCACACCAGTTGGCAAATTTGCTCTGGGTTCCCTCTCAATCTCCAGCAAGCCACAATGAAGTGGGATTTTTATAGAATCATAGAGTTGTTTGAGTTGGAAGGGACACTTAAAGGCCATCTAGTCAAATTCCCTGCAGTCAACAGGGACACCTACAGCTCCACCAGGTGCTCAGAGCCCCATCCAGCCTGACCTTGAATGTCTCTAAGGATGGGGCATCCATCACCTCTCTGGCCTCTCTCCTGCAATACCATTCACTAGGGCACATGCTTTTAGGCTCTGACTGGGGATCTTCCTTTCTCTCTCCAGCCTCTCCTTGGAGGGTCTTCTCACGATTCACCCTAAGGACCTCAGAGCTAACACCATGCCCACTGCTCACACAGCTTCTAATGTGCATGGATATGGCAGCATCCATGTGCTTACATCCACTCCTAAACACATCCAAACGTTCTAGATACCATACCCATCGTTGACACACACCAAGCACCTGGGGCATATCCATTCACACGTTACAACTCCGGCAAGGAGCAGGTTGGCACACAGGGACCAGACATCCCCCAGCACACCCTTTCTCATCATTGGGATGGAATTTGCTGGCTGATGTTCCCAAGTCCTGCAGGACTTGGATTGCACACCAGGAGGAACACGATTGTGGAGAACAAGCTACAAGACAAACATCTCTCTCCCTGGAGCCCAGCAGCAATCTCCAGTCTTAGAATATTCCAAATAACTGAAAGAATTGGTCTGTCTGCTGCAGGGGGAGTTCAAGTGCATCACCCCAGCTGAGCTATTACACCCTTAATGCTGTGTGGGCTTTTGCATGTGTGTGAGCGCGTGTTTGTGTGAAAAGCCCTGAAATGTTCCCTGCATCTCTTGTTTAAGATCTGCAGACAATTCAAGCATTTTTAATTCCACCCCAGGAAGGTGAAGTTTCCTGCCGCTCCGGCATTGAGCATCAAATGACTCTCTCCTTCCAGCTCCAGCTTTCAGCCCAAAATGAGACTTTCTTGCTGGGGCAGGGAAGGGGGAGAGAACAAAAGGAAAGGAAGAGAAAAGCAGCCTAAGTGGAGGGAAGGAGGGCGGGGAGCACCTCCCACAGCCGGCGGGGAAAGGCACTCGCTTTGGGCACGGCATGTGGAACAGCTCCTTGCCTTGCGCGGGGGAAAGGCAGGATGGTGCCGGCTGCGCTTCATCCCCCACGCCAGCTTCTGTGCGCTGCTAACATGGAGATGCCAAGGAGAGAGAAGATGCCATCGGCAGCCAGAGCCAGCGGGGACCATGCCTTTACCCCACTGATGCTGTGCCCTGGTGTGACCCGTGTCGTTGTAGTATCTTCTCCAGCAATCTCATTGAGCCTGGCTCGGCTGGGCATGGTTTGCACACGAAAGCCCCCAGTCCCCTGCAGCCAAGAGAGATGAAAGCCAAAGCGCCATCTCCCCATGGCCAAGCATTGCCTTGCAGAACCCTGACTGCAAGAAGCTGGTGCCACACGCACACACACCCAGGGACACAACGGCCCTTTCTGCTGTGGCAGCAGCTCCGAGGGAGATGCTTCCCACACTCCTGCTCCCTAATGGAGCCTAATTGCTTTTGTCCATTAGGAGGAGGAAGGGGGGGAGGGGGGGAGGGAAAAGTTAAACTCAACTTAATGAATTATTACATTTCAGTGAGACACGTTACCGAGCAGGGCAGCAGCGGGGGCTGGTGACATCTGAGAGTGGGTAGGCGATGCTGACAGATCAAGGATTGCTCAGAGCCAATTTGCAGCAGCGGGTAGAGATAGCGCTGTGCAGTGAGCGCAGAGCTGGCCGTGCTGACTGACAGCCGCCTGGGAACGCTCCAAGCACGGGGCTGGCTGCCATGAAGGATGCTGCTCCCTATGGTGTTAGGTTGTGCCCCGTGAAACAGCACTGTTTGGCTTTGCAAAGCATCCGGCATCACTCCCCAGTCCTATGGAAGGTCCCCAGATCTGCACAGGCACATTCAAGCCTCCAGCATGGAAAAATTCCCTTGCCATAGTGAAACCCACCTTGTGCCAAATGTGGGGCTGTGTAGGACCCAGTGTCACCACAGCCTTGGGAATACCAATGGCAGGCACTGAGAGATGGATGGAAGGGCTAGAAATTGTGGTGGGAGCTCAGTGCCATCTGTTCTCACACCAGTGAGGCAGCATCCAGACCCCATGCCCAGCCTGCCAAGGCCATAGGAGCAGATGGTTTGCTCTTCCCATGCCTGCAAATCGTTCTTCGTTCCCACTCCTGTGCCCAGCAGGAGATCTTGGGGCAGCCTTCCTTCTCCAGGCTGCTGCTGCAGCTGTGCCTTCATAGAACCATAGAATTGCTTGGGTTGGAAGGATCCTTAAAGACCATCCGCTTCCACCCTCATGCTATGAGCAGGGTTGCCAACCACTAGATTCCTCTTCTTCATTGGTGTTTTTGGCTCAAAGCACTGCAGGGCCAAGGTCAAGTTTTAATAGGAGAAGAAACCATGTGAAAGCATCCTCAGAGCAGCCTCATTTGGGGAAAAAAAAAATAAAAATAAGGCTAAGAGAAAAACTATCACAGATGCTGCAACCCACTTGTATTACACCAGGAGCATCTTGGAGTCCAGAGGGGATATATAGAATCATTGAGGTTGGAAAAAAAACACTAAGATCATCACGTCCAACACCACCCCCATCCCATGCCCACTGCCCACATCCCTCAGTGCTACATCTCCATGGTTCTGTAACACCTCCAGGGATGGTGACCCCACCACCTCCCTGGGCAGCCTGTGCCAGTACTTCACTACCCTTATCTACAGCACAGGCCAAACCAACACTGTGGTTTCCATGCTTTCAAAGAAGCCAACCACCTCCACAGAATCACCTTTCACCACCAGTAACCACACCGCCAGCAAACCAGCTACCAAAATGGTCATAAATGACACACAGCAGCAGATGGGGTGGGAAGAGGCTCACATGCTGAAGCTGAGGCATCAATAGCGTGCTGCTGTAAGAAAGCCAGTTGTAGTGGGCCGTGTAGCAAGAGATGCCATCTGTAAGGCACCAGGTAATGCTTCTGCTTTGCTCAGCACGAGGGAGGCTCACGGCTCCTGTTTTGAGAATCACAGCTTGAGGAAAAACACTTTCACCTCCAGAAAGGTTAAGGGACAGAGCTGGCACCTAGAGATCTGGAGAGGATAGATGAGACAGGTGCAGAGCAGGAGGATCAGCTGGTATCTACCTAAGAGGTGTAAAGGAACTAAAACAAGAGCAGCGAGTGCCCCCTGTACGCTGGTGCTGAAGCTTAAACAGAAGGTGCAAGCAAGCAGCAGGGCTGGCACTGCCAGCCAGAGGGTCTGGGCGCTGCGCTGCTGAGGTCGTGCCTTACATCAGCGATCCATTTAGCAGAGGCAGATGCTGATGATTACCCTCTACCTTGGGAGAAGCTTGTGATTTAAAAGAGGTTTTCTAATGGGTACCACTGGAAGCCCTCTGCCAGGTCCTACAGGGGCTTGTGTTAGACAGGGCTGACAGCGAGCAGCATGAATGATTCACACAGAGCACGTCACGCTGATTTGCATTGACACCATGCGCCAAGAGGAGAAGGGTTTTCTGTGAACAAAAACAGAGGCAGAAGGGGAAAGCAATGCCCATGTGAAAGCACAGGGAAAAGGCAGTGCAAACAGGCAACTGTCCCCAACAGTGAACAGGGAATTGAGTGGCTCCAGTGAGGAACCACCAAAGTTCCCATCCCCAGAGGTTCTTTTATAAGCTGGTTCCTCCAAGAGATGCAGATGTGCGGCCCCATGTAGGGCCCAAAGGCAGTGGAGACAGGGCTACCAGTGGCCAGCTATTTCATAGGACACTGTGCTCCTCCCAAGGAGTGACACTCTGGGATCTGAGGAGAAACGCACACACGGAGGTTTGCTGCATATTCGGCTCAGCCCTGCTGTTCCGTGCACTGCTACCTTTAAATGCAGCTGAGTTTCCCAGGACACAGGCTGGGCTCAGAGCAGCCACGAGCCAGCAGAGCTTATTGTTTTGAAGTAGAGAAAAACAAAGGTCAAAGAGGGTAAATATCAAATGTTAAGCCGCTGACATCCAGCTGCAGAGCCTCAGCTTCAACATGTGTCTCAATGTGACAAGGTGGGGTTTGCATCTGTGCTTCCACTGTTCCAAGGACATGCCGCTCCTCCCATCCTCTCCTGGGCTCTGCATTTCATCCTCTGTAAACAAGGCAGGTTTTGTCCCTCTTTGCAAGCGACAGCAATCTACAGATGGGAGGTGTGGGGCTAGTACTGATACAGCATGAAAAATCACCATTTTTCAGTATTTCATCACGTTATCATCCCAGCAACTTTCAAGCTCTCTAATTGATGGCTTCAAAACGCAAATACAATGGATTCAGAACCAACCATCAAGTGCAAAACCCACAACAACTGCTAGATATGTCATTGCCACTGCAAAACAAACAAACAGCCGCCTACAGCGTACAGAGGACTGATAATGTGCAGTGATTCATTTGGGAGATCCTGCCCAACCCACCCAGCAAAGGTGTAAAGCACCTCTTTCAGAGAATCACAGTATGATTGGGTTGGAAGGGGCCTCAAAACCCCTCAGCCCCCTCTGCTGTGGGCTCGCTGTCCCCCCAGCTCAGGCTGCCCAGGGCCCATCCATGGCCTGGGGAACCTCCAGGGATGGGGCACCCACAGCTCTGGGCAGCAGTGCCAGCACTTCACCACTCTGAGTGAAGAATTTCCTCCTCACATCTAACCTACATTTTCCTAAATTAACCTATCCTTATCATGGCCACTACAAGGAGCTGGGCATTGCCAAAGCTGTAGAATCATCTGTGTTGGAGAAGACCTTCAGCCCAGTCATCAGGCTGATCCATCTACCCAGTCAAGGAGTTCATGGATGCTATTGCTAACAGAAATAGGGAAGAACTGGAACAAACAGCTCCAAAAGCAATCTCCAAAAGAAAGAGCTCGCTGCCGAGTGCTTTCTGAAGAGCATCAAAGCGAGCCCCTCACCAGCAGCCTGCAAACCATGGGGAGTCTGCAGAACACATCTGCAAGAAAAACAGCAAACACGGAGCGGCTGAGCCGTGCCAGCAAATAATTCCCAAGGAGAAATCAAAGGGGAGACCCTTGCACTGCCTCGTGGCTGTGGGTTTTTCTCTCTGGTCCCGCTGGCTGCAGGAGAAGACGACGCTCCCAGTGACATGGGGGACGTGGCAGTCCTGACATGCCCCTCTTGTCAGGCAGCGTGTTCACATGGGGCCTGGGGCCTCGGGGACAGGTGGCACAAGCAGGCGAGGCGGAGAGGTGCTCAATGAATATGGATGCCCACCTGGCTGCTGAATATAGATGAGCATCGCTCCTTTGCATCAGCCGCAGAAGGTGCTCAAGTGCTATGTTGGTGAGATGAGAGCTTCTCCAGAGCACAGCAACAAGTGCAGCCCAAATCTACATCCCCATTACAGCTCAGAAGAGCAAATTCCCAAACACACAGTGGGCACAGACATCCTGCCCTCCTCTAAACCACTCCTCAAGATGCCACTACTGCCGAAGAAAACACAATGTAAGCTTCCAGCGCAATATTTCCTGGGTGCATTTGTTGGCATCTTGCTGTCATTCATGACGTCCCCACAAGACTTCTCCACAAGCACCTCCAAGGCATTAATCATAGAACCATTTGAGTTGGAGGGGACCTTTAAAGGCCATCTGGTCCCACTGCCCTGCCCTGAGCAGGGACACCTACAGCTCCATCAGCGCTCAGAGCCCCTCCAACCTGACATGACTGTCTGTAGGGATGGGGCACCCACCCCACATCCACCTCTGGCTTCAAACCACCTGATCCAGCTCAAACGTGGGCCAGCAGAAAACCCTGCTTCCATTGACAACATGCACTTGTGCCTTTGTGCCTTTGATGCCCCGATCATTAATTGTTAAAACTTAATCTTATTCATCATTTGTTATGCCTCAGAATCGGGTAGGAAAAAAAAAAAATCCAAATGAAGTGAAGTGAAAAGATTTCAGAGATGGTACAGGAGGCTCCTGGAGGAGCTGAAGAATACTCTCAGGAGACTGGGAACGCAGTGCTAACCCAACCTGAAAGAAAGAAGATCTTAAGACAAAGAAATCTTGCCAAATTGATCCTTTAATTATAACATTAGTCGTTTCTTTCAAAGGCTTAGTGCAAGAGCTGAAGGTGGGGGGCAGAAAAGACTCAAAGGGAAAAAAGACTTAACATCACCAGGATGAGTGGAAGCAATTAGGAGGATTTAAATTACTCTCTTGTTTGGTACAAGGCAGATAGATTTCATTTCTCTTGCCATCATTGCTCAACTTCTTGCTTTGGCATCGCCCTGGGTTACACCAGCCCTAGGACACACGACGTATTGAGTCGTGCTCCTGAGCTCCCCGCCCCACAGCACTGCAGTGGCTGCTCCTTCCCTGCTCTCTCTGATGCTCCTGCCAGGGCTATTTCAGGAGCTTGTGGAGCTTTAAAAGCTGAGCAGTCACATCTCCTTGGGCTTTATACCTGCGAAATGTGCACAAAGAGGAACGGGGCCAATTTTTTTTTTCCCTTTCCTGCTTTCAGTTGGAATTAATTGATCTGTAATTGCACCCATAGAGGGGAAAAAGTTAATAGACGCAGTAATAAATGCCAAAGCCCCAGAAGATCTGGCTCTCCAAGCCCCTGCCTGGAGCTACTCCATCTCTGCTAATAGCGGTGCATGCAATTCCAGCGCATGTGTGTGTGTTAGTATCTAGAGAGCAAACCGAGAGGCCTCGGCATGATGGAAATCATTGCTTTTTCTCTCCCACATACTTAGTGCTCAGGAGCAGATGGATCCAGGCTGTTTACATCACGGAGGTCATGGCTCAGCCTAACAGTTGGGGAACTGACTGTTGGGAGAGATGCGCATCGCAACCAGAAGATTGCTAAATCTGGGCTCAGGCAAACTTCTAATGGTGGCAAATGAAACAAATGTCCTCCTGCAGCCTCTTGGCATTCATGACCTGCCTTGGGTGGCTGGTTGGCTCCCCAGTGAGAACAGCTGCTGAGCTGTAGCCGGGAAGGCAGGAGGCCAGACCACATCCCAGTGCAACCACCCCCTCCCTGCTCAGCACAGCGCAGGGGGACGCAGAGTAGAAAAGCCAGCCTTTGCCTCCCAGAGCAGAGCCCAGTGCTCTCTTTCAGCACAACAGAATGGTGAGAAATGTTAAAACCAACAAAACCTTTGCAAGCAAAGTAAGGAAAGCAGCCTTTGCGTGCCTCCACTCTGAGGACACCGCATCTCACAGTCCTCCAACAGCCTCATCACGAGGACAGCCAGCCTCAACCAGGTCCTGCACCCAGGCAGGCTGTGGCCTTACTGGTGGCCATGCACAGCCCATCTGGCTGCCTCCATCACCTTGCCCAGCCCTCCAGGAGCTGAGCAGTCAAGCTTTTCCTTAGGTAGCTGGCACACCACAAGAGCATCTCCATTGCCAATTAGGCCACCCACCCACTTGCATCCTTCCCCAGTACAAACCCTATCAGCAATAAACAAACATTGGAAATGCCAGCCAGCGCCTGGGAAAAGCCTGAGGTGCCTGCATCCAATTCAGCGGATGCAGGAAGGGTTGCCCCATACAGTCCTGCTGTAGACAGACATCAAGAGAGGAACATGCCATTGCCATCACACCTGAACTCATGGGGACGTTTAAGACAGTGATGGAGATGGTCAGCTTCCACTTTGATCCCCGCATTCTGACATCACACAACACTCAAAACAAGGACCAAGGAATCATATGATGTACATGCAAAGAAGTCTTTTTTTTTCCTCACTGTAGGCTGTCTCTGGCCATACAGCCATCCTGTGCCCAAAAAAAGCATCTTGGAACACCCTCAAGGTACTCCATGGGGTTGCTGATTACACCCCAGCAGGAACAACCCACCCACCATGCCCCACTGCCCTCACTCTGCACAGCCTACCACCAGCCACCCTCCCCACGTGCCAACCTCTGCCAGTGCTGGGGATGCGCTAATGCAGCCACAGTTCATTGTCATGGAAACAAGAAGCCTTTTTCTCTCCAAGGCCAGCCTGATGGCTTGGAGGAAAATCTCTGTTCCACATGGAAGATCAAGAATAAGACAATCATCTTTCCCCTGTGTCCCCCTCCATGTGCAAGTGATGCTGGGGATCCTCAGCCAACAGCTCCCAAACCCATCCCATGCCCACCACGCTCCATCAGCTGTCGAATGTGCACCTGGCTACAGACACAACCCAAACTCATAGGCATTTCTATATCTCTTCCTCTCCCTCTTCCCTCCCAGTCACAGTCAACAACTTCTTGCACATCAAAACACCAAAATCTGCAGCCCCTTGTTGTGAGACAGGCATGGAAGGGAGTAGCAAGGTTTTGGGACGTGGCAGCACCAGGGCCAGGCACAGGGCTCAGGCACATGCCAGGAGGATGGTGACTTGCTTACCCTGACAGCACTCCCAGGACAAGGTTGAGGACAAAGAAGGATCCAATGATGATGAGGGGGATGAAGTATAGCCAGTTCCAGGTGGCTCCTAAGGCATCATTGGTCTGGAGGGGAAAGAAATCACAGGGGTGACTTTATGCACAGCACAAGCAGAAGGTACATTAATTCAGGTGCAGGAAGATTCTCCTTCTGTACTGACCACACCAAGCTCCTTGGGGTGACCAGCTCTTCGCCAACCCTGACAATAGGCTTCTGCCATCATCCCACTGTACTGTTCCATTCTGGCTGCATGAAGCAGTTTGCAGCTCCAGACAGTTATTCACCAAACAAAGCTTTTAATAAAAGCAATGCCCCCTCACCCCTCGCAGCCACTCCCTGACCCCATTTGTCCCCTAGTGTAAGGCACTGTGCACATGATGCCAGGCTGGAGGGTGATGCGGCAGAACGTGACTGTCTGGGGGAGGTGGCATCAATCTTGTTGCAATGAAAGGCTCTTTCTCTTTTCTCTTTCTTCCTCCTCTCCCCGTGCTAATTAAGCCCTCATCTCCGTCTGAGTCATTGGCACCACGTCTCCCCATCGGCCAGCACAGGAACCTGCAAGTGGGGAGGTAGCCACCTCTGGTGACCACCACACAGGTACTGGGGCCACCAGTACATCTGGCTGTGGGCACCAACCAGCACACAGAAGGATGCTGCAGGGAGAGACACCAGTGCTGTATGTCAGCCCCTACCCTGAGGGGTATCCATTTGTATCCATTTGATATCCATTTGTAGTTTTGCCAACATTGACCTTTGGCTTACATAGCTCTTCTCTTCCCTGTTTCCCATCCTGAAGTATTTATAGATGGTGACTGTTGCCATTCCCAGGCTCTGCTCTGGTAGCTCAAGTAAGGTTCATCCAGTTTTCTCCCGCGTGACTGCCTCTCCCTCTTCGTTCATCCAGCAGCCCCTCCTCTGCTCCAGTCCAGGCTCAGTTCATCATCCATGTACACAGGAGACCCAAGTGAGCAATGCTGACAGGTCCTGCTGCACCCATGCATGATGCTGCTGAGACCTCACCATCCTGCCTGAAAGCTTCTCTTCTTTCCCCTCCATCTCCATCCTGGCACCTTCCAGTCACAAAGACCCAAGTTCTTGGGAGGTATATCCTTGTCATTCTCCAACAAGCACACGACTCACCCTGAGAGCCCTAAACCAGCCCCACCTTGGTGCTGCTCCCTTCCCGCTAGCTCTGCTCCGCCAACCCTTCCCCTTAGGGAAAGCATTACTACGACAAGCGACTCTGCATGTTTCCTGCACTTAGAAAACCAGTCCTTGGATGCCAGGTTAGCCCGGCATGACCTACCTTTGGCAAACCCATGATTCATTTTCCTCTTTTGCCTCCAAAATCTGTTCCGAAATGGCATGCAATTGAGGTCAGGCTCGCAGCCCTATTCCTGCCTGCCTTACTTTTCCCTTCCTCCCCCCGCTTTTAAATATAGGCACTGCATTCACTCTTCCCCAGTCAGCTGGTGCCTCCCCCAGCACGCCAGAGCTGTTATAAATACGCAGGACCAGACCTGCCATCTATGTGCCAGCTCCCCCTAAATGCAGTGGGGGTGATGCTCATCGTCAAGCTGGTGGGCACAATGGGCTGTGGCCGTGCTCGTGTTCTTGGTCACACTATGCATCCTTTTGTCGCCCTTGGGTTCACCAGAAGTTTGAGTGAAATGTCCACCTGGTGTGGGGGTCTGTGCCCAAACATCCCCTTATTCCAGGTTGGATATTAGGAAAAATTTCTTCTCTGAAAGAGGGGTGAGGTGTGGAAGGGGCTGCCCAAGGAAGTGGTGGAGTCACTGTCTCTGGAAGTGTTCAAGAAAAGGGTAGATGTCGCCTTGAGTGATGTTTAGTGGGCATGGTGGGGATGGGCTGATGGTTGGACTTGGTGATCTCTTTGTTTTTTTCCAACCTCAACGGTTCCGTGATTGGCAGAGGTGAGAAACCACTTACTGCTCCTTTGAGCACTCTGCACAAGGTTCATGTTGCTTGAATTTTGGCACTTCCCAACTCCTTTGGCAAAAGGAAATCATTTTCTTTAGCAAGCAGCCCCTTTTCCTTTATATTTGGAGCACCATTCACTCCTAATACCCTTCCACAGACAGTAATTCACCACCTTGCGCCTTCCCATAGATTTTCCACTTGCTCAGGACCCAGCAGGACATCTCATGCAGGGTCCAGGGAGGCCAGACCACGGGTAGTTCAATCCTCAGACCACACCAAAGCTGCAACTCCTTTAAATGAAGAAACTCCTTCCTGCCCCTGGCCTTGTGCTGGGGCCTTTGGGAAACTGAGGAACCACCTGATGTCTGGTCCTTCTTCACCTTTAAGGCAACAACCTTCTCATTACAGAATCACAGAGTCATTCAGGTTGGAAAGACCTTCAAGTTCACCAAGGCCATCCATCAAACTGAATCACTGAGTCCCACCACTAACTCATGCCCATTAGTGCCACATCCACACATTTCTTCAATACCTTGAGGAATGGAGACTCCACCACCTCCCTGACAGCCCATTGTGAATCACTCCATCCTAAAATACCACCAGCCACACTCTTCCTTGGCTGCTTGACCACAAAATGTGTTCACTACCACCTCCAGGAACGCGTGAGACACTGACATATACAAAGCATACAAATGACCCAAGCCACCTCACTGGCTCGGGCCACCGGGGTGACAGTGCTGGCACCATACCCACCACCAAGGCCACCACATGGACTGGCCCTGTTACTTTGGCAGCTCCTATATTTCCAAAGGGCAGGAAAAGGCATAGGGAGCTGCAAAAGCAGGTCTCACTCAGGGGCCAGAAGTCTAAAGAAGTCTAAATATATACTGCCGTCAAACGCAAAGCACAGGCTCGCAGCCCACACATACCCTCCCTCAGCATGAGAAACTTCAGGATTTTTTTGCTGTGCTGGGAAAAAATAATACAACAACCACAAACTCAGTTTTTTCTGCGTAAAAAATTAGCAAAAAGCACCTTCTGCCTTTGCAGGGCACCTCTGGATTCCCAGTGGTTTGACAGAAAGTGCAAGGGAAGGAAGGGTGATGCTGGACAGACAAGCAGATAAGCTTTGCTATTGAGAGAAACAGTCTCAGAGATGGTCCCTGCTCTGAGCAGCAGCACAGCCATGTCCCCTGTCCAAATCCATCTGCATCAGGAGAGCCTCTGCGATATCTGCTCTAATCCAAACCCAAATGGCACGTAATTAGATTGGGGTAATATTCAGATATTACCATAACCCACTTGCTTAGGGAATAAACACAGCTTGGGAGCAAGGCCCACAGGCAGATGTAGCAGGGCTGTGCACACCATCACCTCCCAGACCCCAGTACTGTGGGGTCTGAGGATCAGAGCCGGTACTGAGCCTCCCTGGCACAGATCAGTAGGAGCAGCATCACAGTCCAGCCAAAAGCTAAAAAAAAAAGAAATTAAAGAACTCTCCCAGCAGATTCCCTGACCTAACCAGCTCCCTCAAGACCTTGACACCCACTGCAGCTCCACAGCACAGTAACAGATCTCCTTCTTCCCTTTAATAGCTATAATTTGATATCCTGCGTGCAGGGCCATGCTTCACTCCCCGCCAGCTGTGCCTGGTATCTGTCAGCGACCCCAGTGCTGTACAAGATCTGAATGAAAATGCTTTTCTTCTCCAAATTAGGTTAATGAGGAAATTGCTGTATTTCCTTCACAGAGCAAAGGCTGGGCCGTATCCTATCCTGAGTGGGTGCCCAACGCTGTGCCCACAGCACTGTGCAGACCCCAGAGTACCAGGGCTCCCCACAATGGAATTCTTGGTGAGGGCTGGACTGTGTGGGCACGCATCCTGCTGGGTAGGAATGGGGAGACAGGGAAGAGCTCCCATGTATTTCATTTTTCCTGTTTTCTAAATGAAACATTTCAATTTCAGACTAAGAAAACAACGCGTTGCTAAAAGCATTATGAAAAATTAAGTGTTTTGAAAGTGCTTGATAGGGGTGTGGAGACTGACTTTGGTTCTGTTCTACTCTGATCTGCTGAGAAATCACACCCAGACCCCCCAGCACTGCATACCATGGGACGCCAATGAGACCCTCCATGGGTTGCCAGCAGGACCTTTCATGGGATGCCAATGGAATCACAGCCCCTGGGCTTAACAAAGAGGGGCTGAAACCCTCTGTCCTTGTAGGGCAGTTCCAGAGCATCAGGTTCTGCTCTGTTCCTCTGGCTCAGGACAGAGCCGTTCCCTTGGCAAGCAGGAGGAGGGTGTAAGCAGGCAGCTCTCAGCGGAGCAAGCCTTCGAAGCTGCAGATCCAGCAGACACAGTTTGTTTCTTGCTGTGTCATTTCAGTGCGCACACATTAAAAAAAAAATAAAGAGGAAAAAAAAAAAGGAACAGTTGGCAAGAAGGAGAGGGTCTGGCTTTAAGTGCTAGCAAACAGCTGAGCCAAGAGAGAGCAAAAACCAGCACCCTGCCCATGGCTGCTCGGGATGCATGCAGCAGCATCACTGGGCTCATCTGGCAGGGCTCAATGACCAGGAGCCATTTAGGGGAAAAACAGCACACTTAGTTAAAAGTTCGGATGGTGTTTAGCCCTTGGGGTGGCACTTCCTCAGCTCCTCTTCCCTAGAAAACCCAGCACTTGGCTCCCTCCACCTTCGCTCACCAGCGTCTCTCCCTCCTTGGGAATGCACAGGGATAAAGGCATGAGTGATGCTCAGGACCTCAGAGCCAAAAGGCACAGCACTGTGACCCCCTGTATTTATCACCCCCAACCCATCCATCATGTCAACAAGGCGGATTTTGGGTTTACAGCAAGCAGCTGTGGCCCGTCAGCTCCCTTGATGCCTTGCCATGCATTTTTAATTAGCAGCACGGATGCTGCTGTAATGCCTGGGAGGCAAAATGTTTTTACCCATCGCTGCTAACAGCCGTGGCCCTGTGCACAAATCAGGGCTCTGCCAAGCCTCCTGCTTGCTCCCACCACCTTGATACCATCGGGGCTGCCCGTTTCCCACCCCAGCATCAACCCCACAGTGACACCAAGCAGCATTCTGCATGACGCCTGGTCCCCATGCCACACAGCCAATGTCCCTGGCACACAGTGTGAGGAGGCCCATGCTCTCTGAAAAGGAATCAAAGCCCTCCAGGGATGGGCAAAGGGAAGGACTCCAGTTTGAGATATTTTTTGCTGTTTTTTTCCCCAATCACACTGTGATTTCTGCATAGCAAGGCGGCATCTCACGCAAGCAGGGTGAGGAAAACAAGGTGAGAGCTGAGCGCATCCACAGAATAACACACGTGGAGAGCACCACGGGGCTGATTAGCTTTTTCATGATGCTTTCTACATATTTGGAGAAATGTGCTTCTAGACCGGGTAAAACTGCGGGAAAATGGCTCTTAAAATCACGATACAGCTACACGGGGGAATATTATAGTAAGCAATTTCTTTGAGAGATTGCTGAAGCATTTTGCCTGCCATCTCCTCTCTTCTGCAGAGCTCATTGCTAACCCAAAAGGGCTCCATTTCTCACCACTGCACCCAATGGCCGAACCCCCAAACCTGCAGGCAGTGAGCATTTCCCAGAGGACCTCAGCCCATACACACGCTTGCTCACACGTCCTCATTTGTGGCATTTTTTCCCATAGGAAAAGAGTTCCAAAGCCCATTTTGCAGCCTAGAGCCAGGCATCCCCATGAGACAATGGAAGGACAAGAGGCAGCTGAGGGAGAAGTGAATCAGCAGTGATTTGCCACCAAGCCCCAAACCCTCATTCAATTAGCAGCCAAGAAGGTCCCTGATACTTCCATTAAAGGTAAGTAATAGCTGGAGCTGTGCGAGGAGCAGGAAAGGGAGGCAGTGGGCAGTCACAGCCATCAGGGATGTGATGACAGAGCACATCTGGACAGTGATGCCGGGAAGATCACTTGAATCCCAGACCACCAGGCATCCCTGAATATCCATCTCAGCTATGGGTCGCACCCAGCTGCCATGGGGATGGGAGGGCTTGGAATGGGGTTGTGGGGATACTCAGGAAAGGAATGGGCTTGCCATGGTTCCCAGCCATCCCAAAGGCAGTTGTGCAGGGGAAAATCCCTTTTCATGCTGTACACATTTATCCTGCCAATATGCACTATGGTTAAGTCTCTAAGCCCACTGATGTACCAGAAATGCTCTTGTATTTTGATCTCCTAAGTCGTTCAGTTCTGCCCAGTTCCCCACCAAAGCAGCAAGATGAAGACACCAATAGCTCCTTTAGGATGAGGAGGAACAGAACCTCTGGGCAAGAATCATCATAGAATGATAGAATCACTAAGGCTAGAAAAGACCACTAAGATCTCCAAGTCCAACCATCAACCCCTCCCCACCATGCCCACTGCCCACGTCCCTCAGTGCCACATCTCTATGGCTCCCAAATACCTCCAGGGATGGTGACCCCACCACCTAGGCAGCCTGTGCCAGTACATCACCACTTTTCAGAGAAGAAATGTTTCCTATCATCCAACCAGACCCTCCCCTGACACAGCTTGAAGTCATCACCCCTTGTAGGTGAAGCCCTGGCCAAGACTGCTCCCCCAGTCCAGGTTTTGGTGGTCCATCTGCCTCACGGATGCCAATCAGAACCCCCAGCATCACCAAAACAAACAGGGTCCCTAACGCTGGCAGCGCACAGCCTTCATCCAGCTTACAAAACAGCCTTCCTGCTTACAGCAAAGCAAATATTGGAGAACGTTTCTCCATTGCGATCCATCCAATCTGCCTCCTGCAGAGCACTGCCACTCTGTAAATCTCCAGGCGTTATGGGAACCAGCGTATAAAAACATTCCTGGTGCAATGATGCCGGAGGCGATGCTGAAATTAGGCTGGGAACAGAACTGGCACGGCTGCTTCCAGTCCATGAACTGAAACCCATCGCCCACAAAGATGCAACCATGCACCTCTCTTCCTGCTTCATGTTCTGCTCAGTGTCACTGCCCAGAGCCGGGGATGGAATGACCCCTTGGACCAGTAGAACATGTAGCACATGTCCCTTTATTTCCCACTTCCTCCCCAAATGGGATGCGCCAATCCCATCTCATAGAATCACAAAATCATTTCAATTAGAAGGGACCCTTCAAGGTTATGTGGTCCAACTCCCCCTGCAACAAACAGGGACATCTACAGCTATTTCAAGAGCTTGGTCTCCACCAGTCAGGATCTCAAAAAATTTCCAGTCCAAGTAAATGCCACCTCTAGAACCCCCATATCCCCACACCCAGCTGTACCAAAAAGCCCCTGACTTACATTGTACAGAACTGTGGTCCACCCTTCCATGGTGATGCACTGGAAGACGGTCAGCACAGCGAAGAGGATGTTGTCGAACTGCGTGATCCCATCATTGGGACCGATCCACTCTCGGCACTCATAGCCCGGCGGACAACCCTGCACCCCGCAGGGGTGGGGAGGGTCCAGCTCCTCCAGCTCACCTGCGAGCACACAACATACCCAATGGAATGGGAGTGAGAGATGGGGAGAACCTGGAGGCAGATGGGCAATTGGGGGATGCAACTGCACGCAACTGAGGGACGCCCGCAGTGTATAATGCAAAATGCACGTCACAGCCCCTGGTGGTCAAGGAATCAGCATGTGGATGGCAGAGCATGGTGCCCAAGCCAGGATGCAGGGTGCCTCCCTCACCTGAATTGTTTGTGTAGCAGGCTCGGTGCAGTTTCCCACTGTAAAACTCCAGGCCGATGATGGCAAACATGAGAATAGCAAAAAAGAGCAGCAAGCCGATCTGGAGGAGAGGCACCATGGCCTTCATGATGGATTTCAGCACAATCTGAAGGCCTGGAAGAGAAAAGAGTGAGTTCAGCTCAGCAGCCCCTACCCAGGATACATGCACCCTGTAGGCAGCGGGACAGCTCCTGGTGCATCCATCACCTCCTAACACAATATCCCAAGACAAGCACCCCAGTTCCCATCATGCCAACAGCCAGTAGGGCAGGGGAAGCTCCCCAGCACCATACAGACATCTTCTGGACTAATCCCCACCATCCAGCATGCACGCACCATGCCTCTCATGCTGCCTGAGCTACAGATCCCATACACCACATGTTGGGTGCCCAGGGAGGGGAGGGAAGCTCAGCCACAGTAGCAGCCTGGTTTCTTTATTTATCTCCATTCCTGCAGAGGAAATCTTGACAAAAAAGAAAGAAATATCCCCTGGAAGGATCCACCCACTACCTTCTGGTCATGGAGCTGAGCCCTACAGCAGGATGCACCCTTTGCATTTGGGTTGAAGGAGAAGACGCGCCACCAGGGAGCTTTTCCTCCCCTCCAATTTCCACACCACGTCACCAAGGTGGCACGAGGTCTCCTTGCAACGTGAGGAAGATGGGAAGAAGAGGAGAACTGGGAGCACCCAACTTACTGGGAATGCCCGAGACGAGCTTCAGAGGCCTGAGCACACGCACAGCCCGCAGGGTGCGCAGGTCCACGTGCGTGTTGAAGTGTGTTCCAGCGGTGGCAAGGATGCTGCAGACAGACATGACGAGAGCATGGTTACAGCCCCATAGTGCAGGGCTGGGTGCTGAGAACCTGGTTTCCATCCAATGAAGCAGTCCCCACCAGCAGGGCCCGGTGTGGGTACTCTTGACACCTCCCCTAAGCCCACGTGCCATCAGGCTTCAGAAGATGGGACCCATGGCCGAGTCTTGACCCCAAGCTCACGTGGAGCCATCAGCTGCATCAACTCCTTCAACATGTGGTGTTTCCTTAGGGAATGAGCCGAGAGCCTCGCACGCATTCAAAAAATATACAGTAATGAAAATTTGATGCCCTTGGAAAGCACAGGAAGGACTCCAGTATTTGCTTTTAAAACACAAAGATTTCTCAAGCTGATCTCGGGAAAACAAACTGGGACAGAGGGGAGCCAGTACACTGAGAGTCTGGCAGTGCCCAAGGTGCCCATAGTGAGAGGGGAGTGGGGGAACTGGTGACACTGAGAGCACAGAGCGTGTCACCAGGTCTGCTGGCCTGTCCCACGTGGGCTGAGCGAGGAAGAGGAGGACGAGGGCTGCATGGTGGAACCAGGGATAGGGAGGAGAGGGGGACAGAGGGTGGCAGCAACCTCAGGGATGTTTGCAGCAATCCAAAAAACTGAGGGAAATTGGGTCATTGTTCCACTAATTCATCTAATTGCAGGCCAGAGTGGCTCTCTGGCACACAGAGCAATTAGCACAAGTTCCCTGCCGTGCTCCCCGAGGTACGTAGGTCCCAGCCCCCCCAAAAGGTAGCTTGGTTTCCTAGGATATCCGGCACCACAATGCAAGCAGGTTGGTACCGCCCGCTTCCCAACCCTCCTCTTCCTCCTTGCTGGTTTACCAGGCTGCTTGCAGAAGGGATGGGCAGCAAACCTGTCCCAGCATCACTCTGACATCACCTACAGCCCCAGTGCACCGACCTGCTCATCCATGGTGCATCCCCATGGGGACCAGCTCTCACACCCTTGGTGGCATACAGCACCAAGCATCTCCCTGCTCCCAGCAGTGGTCAGACACCCCAGCTCTCTGGAAGCAGACCCAGTGAGGAGCCAAGCACCCAGGCTGCAAAGTCCTCTGCTAACCCAGATTCATCTGAAAGGCTCAGGAGCATTGGTGAGGAGCCTCCAGGCAAGGTTCACGCAATTTCAGGGCGAGCCTCCACCACGCTCCAAATTAGCTGCTAAGAATGGGACTCCTCTGTGGCAAGGTGACATGCTCCTTGTCCTCATGGGGGGACAAGGGACATCACGAGCTGTGTCACGGAGGGGGTGGGTCAGAAAAATCACCAAGCACAGCAGTGCCACTGCTGATGCTTCTCTTGACCGAAGGTGTCTGTGCATCCCTCCTGCTCAGCATCCCAGGGCATCCACGCAGCCTAGAGCAGGGTCTCAGCAGCATAGGACTAAATTTAGATCATTTGAGGTGCTGGAAAAAGCAAGCAAGCGTGCAGGCACGCGAGCCTGGTTTCTGTCTGCTTTCTCCAAGCCCTTCAGTCTGTAATAAAAGACATCGCCTCTCCTTGATAGCTTCTCCTGTATACCCAAAACCTCCTGCTCTGGATGTCTCACTCAACATCTGTTAATTGCTCGTTAACCCTTACATGAACCTTTTTGGTGGCATGACCCACATGGCACAGTGCGACCCACTTCTGCTCCACTTTGCTTTCACCACTTGCTGCTCACCTCCCCAGGCCAAATTGCTCAGACCTGGCTCTGAAACCACACAGGGAAGCCCGTGCCATGCTGGTTTTGCAGCCTTTCTTTCCCTTTTTAAAACTGCCACCAGAACTTTAAAAGCTTCATCACCTACAATAAACCAAAGTGAAATTGGAAGCAAGAGTTAGAAGCCAAAAGGCAAAAAAAGCAAGGGAGAAAACCACGGCATCACCAAGCCTGCTGGGGAGCATCACCCCAGGGTTGGGCAGCAGCAACAACAAGCACATTGGCACACATTGAAAACCCCCTTGAGGATGGGATGGAGTTCAGTGTTTGTGCAGGACTGCAGATCTGCTATCTGCAGAACAATTGAAGCCCTCTCCAACACTTACAATATCCACGTCTGATGTACTAATAATTATTCTTTATTTTTAGGCAAGGACCCAAACTAAAATTACATCTCACCATCCAAGTTATCTGAAAAAAGCTGCCAGATTGGGCTATAAAAATCCCAATGATCTCATGCTTTTCATCATATGTACCAGAGAAAAAAAGGAAAAAAAAAGTGAAGGCGTTTTTATAGGTCACCTAGGCAAAGGGGCGAGCTCTGCTTCTTCGGAATAAAAGGGAGAAGAGAGACTTCAGGTGGAGAAAGGAGCAGAGAGGATCTATTGGAAGAATGCAAATGAGAGAGGAGGCAGGGTGGGAAATATATGCTAATCCGCAAAGTATAATTGAATAGTGAGCAATCAGCAGCAGACAAAAACACACTTTGGAGAAAAAAAAAATATATTAGAAAAGAAAATCCGATGCTTTGTGTTTGCAACCTGGGCGGTTATTTTGTTTTATTTATCTGCAGCCCCTGCAGCAAGAGATGAGACCCTGAGGCACTGTGCAGCGGTGGGGAAACCATCTCCAAGCTCAGTGGTGATCAATGTGATGTGCATTGGGTATGGCACAAGTCACGTCCCGTGGTCACACTCCCACAAAACCATTCTGATGCACCCGGCTCTGCATCATCACCCTAGCATGAACCTCAGCACTGGGGACCACCGGGCCATGCTTTCTAGCAGGGAGCCCAAGCAAATGCTGACCTCTCAAAATATTTGGATTCAGCATCCCCCAATGGTTCCACGCAGGGGTGAGGTGGCAGAGAGCTGTCCCAGCAAGGGGATGAGGGAGCCACCGGTGCAGCCAGACAAATCCCAGCTCCGAATCCGGGCCAGGCAGGGTGCTGGCTGGCACACAAATTAATATTTATAATTAAGTGGAAAGGCCCCTCAAGGCCTGAACCGCCACCTGACTCTATGAGGGAGACGAGTGCATAATTAATAGACTGGTCAAACAGCTCACAGGAAGGGACCTGATGGATTTACCCCATTCTTCCCCTTTCTGGCTGGTGAACCAACCCCTCCTCTGCAGAGATTGCTGTGATTAGCACCGGTTACACCCAGACAGATGCACTCAGCAGCCCAGCCCTGGGGATGCTGTGCAACCTGAAAGCCTCTGTCCTTTTTTTCCACGCTCTTTCTAGGTTTTGGGGCCACGACACAAGTGGATTGTGAGGCTGCAGAGCTGCGGGTCCCATCTCAGATGGCACCAAAACAGTGCTTTGCTCCAGGAAACCCTAAGCTGAAAGCGATGGGAGCATTAGGGTGACCACTAGGGTTCCTCAGCTGGCCCTGCAGCAAAATGGGGGATGCCTGTGTTCCCAAACCCATAGCACAGCTCTGCCTACACAGGGCCCCCCCAAAGCCCTCCGGCTCTAACACATCCCTGACGCTTGCAGTCTGCCCTTTGTGCAAGGTGCCGGTGGAAGGCACGTCCTGTTGCCATGGCATATGGCCCATGAATCATTCACAGAGCTCAGGAATCAATTATTCATCCAAACGAAAGACCAAACACTTTACTAATTGTCCTGGAAGGGAAGAGCTGGGGACGGGAGACGGGGAATCACTGTGCTGGAGACTGGCTAAAGACTAAAGGAAAAAGGGAAGATGACCAAGGCGAGCAGCCCGAAATCCCATTCCCTGTGCAGACAGATGACATCTAAGCCATTCTGCTAGCCCATTCTTGTGGCGTTAGGGCTCCTTCCAGTCTGTTCCAGGCTGCATTTTGATCATAGGTTTTTATTCCTTACACTAACAGCAGAACCACTCCATGTGCAGGGAGGTGATGCTCCATCACCAGTTCATCTAGCTCCAACCTCTCCCTCCCAGGGCTGCATGTAAAGAACTGACCACGGTCCACTTCAGGACCAGGACACACTGCACCAAGCAGGTTCCAAGCCCAGCTTCAAAGCATATGAGGTGAGCATCCCCAGGGTAACACGTGCCATCTCTATCTCAGTTCTGCTCCACAATGCATGAAGGTACCTTATGCACGTTTTCTGAGAAAAATATATTTGGCTGGGGGAGAACGGGCTGTTTTTCAGGCAGCTGAATGATTTAGAAGCCATAGGTTACAAATGGAGTGGGTTTACAAATGTGCCTATTAGTTCCCCAGTGGAAGCTTTAGCATTAGGGAGTTTGGGGTGGGCGTTGA
The DNA here is from genome assembly GCF_019238085.1 of Lagopus leucura. NCBI lineage: Eukaryota > Metazoa > Chordata > Aves > Galliformes > Phasianidae > Lagopus > Lagopus leucura. The sequence goes on along the minus strand of NW_024962266.1, from coordinate 4,515,597 downwards.
TTTCCACCGAGATGAGAAATCTGGGTTTATTGACATAAGAAGCAAACACCAGTTGAACCTGCACTGGTGCCATCTGCTCCCTCATGGGGTCCCAGGAGGCCACTCATGTTATCAGCCCCTCGTTAGGCTAATTTGTGCCTGCTGCCCACAGACACCCGAACACAGTGCCCGGGCCACAGTGCCGCCTGCCTAAAGCACCCCTCTGATTTACGAAGCTAAATGAATGCTAAAAGAAAGAGCACCCAATGTCATCTGCACAGGGACAGCGATGTTGGTCCACTGGGATGCACACCACTCCCATGGATGCCCTCTGTGTTGCATCACCATCCCAAATCACTCGGCGCATCCTGAGGACACTCACAACACCCCCTGCACCCCAGGCATCTCCGTGCATCCCAAAGACATCTGGCCAGACCTAACCATCAAGTTCTAGTCTGCAGAGGCGCTCACAAGGCCCGGTGCAGCACTCCAACATTGCCACCCGCCCATCACAGCACGTGCCCCTCCCACGGTTGCCTGCGAGCCGCTTTGCAGCCCGGCATCGCTCACTGCAGAAAGCCACGGATAACTCAGAACACCCAACGCACGCACTGGTTTATCTTGCAGGGAGGCAAGCTGTCACTGTCACACGCACACCTCTCCGAGCGAGAGCTGCACAGGCGATTCTGGGAGGGGTTTCCATCTGCCTGAGCAAAAAGCAGGACGTAAGAGGACAAAGTGGTGAAGCTGACTCTCTGTGCCCCCATAAGCGCGCTGTGGACGGCACCTGTGGGCACAGCAGCAGCCTTACACAGCCGCTTGGTCCACTGGCACTGGGCCCAGTGCAGGCAGGAGCTGGCGATGCCAGCGGGTGAGTAATTGCTGAGCGCTGACTCAGCACAGGCTGGGCTGCAGCCGGCTCACCCCAATCCGCCGGAGAGGCTCACGGTGGAGCTCCCAGCTCAAACATGGCATTTCCCCTTGGCTGAGCCCCAAAGAGTGCTCAGGCCAGCCGGCAGCCCATGGGCATTTCCAGCCAGCCTGGGCTCATTCCCCAGTCCCTGCATCACCCTAGAGATGCCACCAGGACAACCAATCCTTCCAACCAGGACATCTCCAACAAGCACACCCCTGACACATGCCATGCCATGCCACTGTGGGCACACAACACCCATCACCACGTCCCAAGCACCAGGCTCAGTGTCCACCTTCCTCCAACAAACCGGTGCCACATCCCACGTGGTGCCACTGTGCAGGAGCTTGCATACCAGGAGATGGGACTGCAGCCAACAGCTCTGCGAGGACCCCAGATACCTGAGGTTCCCATGCCTCATTTTCCCTGAGCCACTTCTGCTCAAGCCACCATCAGTGAGTGCAAACCCAACAAACAATATCTGCTCATTTTTTTTTTGTGTCACCAGCACAGCTCATCATATCTGAAGCAAGAGTTGAATCTGGGCCACAATCCCAGCAGGTGACACAAGCAGTGACAACCAGCACCTGGCACAGTTCATACACTGCCACCCCCAGCACGGATCCCAAGTGCTGAGCCAGTGTCACCTGGAGCTGCAGCCCCACCAGGACCCTGGGTCTAACTAACACCTGACAACACCCACCTCACTCCATGACCAGGCCACCAGCTGAGAAAAGCTGGACGTGATGCCTTCAGAGCTTGCTCGACAGGGAACTACATCCCATTATGGGAATCCGTCCTCCCTTCCCTCAATTTGGTAGAAAAACAGCACCACAAAATGGCAAAACATGGCTGCACCGTGTCCTGGAGTTCGGTGTCACCACCAGGACAAGCCCTGTGCCCATGCTCCGATGCCCCCTGACTCACCCACTGAGGACCACGATGAAGTCCATGACGTTCCAGCCATTGCGCAGGTATGAGCCCTTGTGGAAAACAAAGCCCAGAGCCACGATCTTAATCCCAGCCTCAAAGCAGAAAATCCCAATGAAGTATGGCTCCGTTTTCTCCTGCAGAAAGCAATCAGGGGCACAGTGAGAGGGCACAGGGCACACATCACCAAGCATCTCACAACAGAGCAGCTTCACCTTGCATCAACCCCATTCCATGTCCCATCCCACCTTCCTCATCTAGGAGCTTCCCCAGCCCTTCCTCAGACATCATCAATTTGGAGGCCAGAAATGCAGAGCTGCGACTTACTTCAGTGCCACTTTTTAGGGTTTTTAAACCTTTCCGGACCCACCCATCACAAAGGCTGCTAGAGTTCCCTCCTGACCTACCACCCCAAAATGAGCAGAAATCATGTGTTGGGAAAGGGGCCCCGATAAGGATGCTCACCAGTCTCCGTGACATGGGTGTCTTGTCGTCCTCTGGGAGGTGCTGCTCCAGGGCCAGCACGATGCAGTTGGCAATGATGGTTGCCAGGATCATATACTCAAAGGGAGTGGGAGAAGTCAAGGAGAAGTAGAATGGAGCTGCCAGCCCCCCAAGCTCCCCCGTAGCTACCCCATTTTCCCCTATAGCTCTGTTGGGATGGCGCTTGCGGTGGGTGCCCAGGGGATGCATGTGAGCGTGGAGGTGGGTAGCTGTGATCAGGCTGGGCTTCATCTGAGAGAGAATTTGGGGTTGTGCACTGTTAGAGTTGTGCACTGTAGAGCCAGGCATGACACCAAGCTGAGCACCTGCCATGGAAGCTCCCAGCTTGGCCACCCATCAGAAAGGAAGGGAAGGGCAGAATCACCGCAGGGAAGCACGCAGACCAAATCCTTGTGGTTTCCAGCAGTGACCATCCACCAACCACCAAACACCTCCAGCACCTTGCCAAAACCCTGTGGCCACATCACTACTGTCACGGCACTGTCCAGGAGAGCTGCCAGGGGCAGGCAGCCCGGCTCACCGGAGCTGGGATGTGTTTAGGGATACGAGCCAGAGTGGCTTCAGCCAAAACATTTGAAAGGCCACTCAGGGAAATTAATGGTTGATAAGTTAAAAACACACCAGGAGAGATCTCTGCAGCACGCAGGTTCCACGCAGAAGATCCAGAGCATCTCCTCACATTCAGCCAGTGCTGGAAAACTTTCCCCTCAAGGCTTCCTACCAGCAAGGATTCTATTGCCTCCTTTCCCTGCTCCCTATCCACAAACTTCAGCTAACACAGAGGACACAGCACTCGACCACAAGCTGTCAGCCTATTTGGTGTCTGTTATTTCATTTTCCTGAAAGTGTGTGAGCAATTAGCACAGCTTCCAAGGAGCCAGCATTTTGGAGGGGCAGCTGCACTGGGCACACGTGTCAAGATAAGAAGGCAGGCAACAGCGTGGTCAGACCTTAAGAGCACCCTGAGCTCCTCAACAAAGGCATTTACCACTGCTGCCTCCTCCTTCCTGCAGTGTCCTCACCTATGGGGGAAACACCTCACATTTTCCCACCCCACAACACTATGGGGTCCACTCTAAACATAGGGTCCACACTAACTGTGGGGTGTGAGGTGAGAAAAGCCTCCCCCCGGGGGCTGCAGAAACATCTGCCCAAACGATGGGGACATTCATCCGCACACATCCCAGTGTCCTCCCAGCTCAGGGCCAGGTGCTGCTCTCAGAGCCTTTCCTCTCTCATTAGGTGTCTAATTGCCAACCTCCCAGCCCCCCAGATCGCAGCACAGCGCTCGCCTCCCTGAGAGGCTGGTAATAAAAACCCATCTCTCTCCAGCCTTCTCCTCCTCCTTCGTCTGGCTTCTCCGGGCAGATCATTAGGGAGCCGATAAAAATAGGTTTTCTTATTGATTTATCTCCTTTCCCCATGCCCTCGCCCCTGAGCAACTGACTGGTTTCCTTAGCAAGTCTGCTAATCCCCAGGCACACTTTGCAGCCCAATTCCCATCCAGGGTGGAGAAGGGTCCCTGAGGCTACAGTATCCCCAGACAACGTCACCACAACCATCATCGTGAAGGCAGACGTGCAATGGTGATGGAGATGCCAAACTTGCCTCTCTTCCCCACCCAGGAGATATTGCTCATGAGGAGAGCATGAAGATGGATTTGCAATGCTAGTAGCCCAGCAGTGCGACCTCACCAGGTGGTTGGACCTCACCAAGTGTAAGGATGAATCCATCCCTGGGCCTGGGTGAGGTGTGGGAGCCGCAGGGAACCCTCCTCACCCCCTGGCCCAGCAGCAGCCTAGTGCTCACGCCTCACCCAGCTTTCAGGTAGGAAGGTGTGGAAGGAGCAGAAGAAAAAGATGGAAGCCACCTGAGCATCTCCAAAGGGCAGGAGTGGTTCCACCTTGCTCAGCCCCAACATCTCCTACAGCCTCCATTCTCCACCCATCCCCACGTCTCTCCCGGGACCTGCTGCACTGCAGGCATTTCCACGCTCCCATGTGTGAATGTGATGGATCTTCACCTCCTACACCGCTGGGCTTCGCCTTGCTGCTCCCAAGCCACTGTCCACACACCAACACAGACCTTCTCCTGCCCCACGTGCCCATCTCTCAGCTCCACACCCAGCAGGAGGCATTCAAACAGAGCAAGCACCACAACTGCTCCTCATTCAGCACCAGGTCCCCCAGCCCTGCTGCCTTTGTCCCCAAGGACACAAGCCCCATCCAGAGCAGAGCTGCCCGCAGCGACGTGGGCGCAGGCACTGCCTACCACGTGCAAGCAGCGCCAGGGAGAAGTGCTCTCCTGAAAACTGGAAACCAGATCTCTCTCTTTTTTTTTTTTTTTTTTTCACCCCCTCCCTTTTTTTTTTTTTTTTAAACAAAAAAGAACCGCATCATGTGATTCTCCTGCCTTAACATCAGTTTTTTAACTTTGGTTGCCACGGCAACAGGATGCAACTTGGCGTCACCATGACAACAGCTGCCTCTGTTTAAATTCACCATCTGACAGGCAGCCTCTCTTTCCCTGGCTGTCAGAAAGATGGACCTGCCATTACACCTACTCGCCCCTCCCCAAAGAAAACATTTTAAGAAATCCGATGAATGAAGGGCACAGAAAGCAGCCTCGGGTGATGGAGGGGAGATGCTCCTGGGTAGCACAGCGTGGTGATGCTCTTCCTGCAGGGTGCGAGCAAAGGGGACAAAGAGGCTGCGGTGTCCCCAGGTGACACTCACCGCCCAGCCGGGGACACCCACTCATCCCAAATCACTGCCATGTGGGGTGCACCAAAGCATGGATCCCTTGTGGGATGAGGCAGCAACGGGCACTGGGATGCGGTGACACAGCTGTCACTGGCTGCAGTGGAAAGCCACGGGCACAGGGAGGTCACCTGGGATGCAGGGGAGGCTTTGAGGACGGCGTGCTGGGGATGAGCCAGCAGCACCCCATGTCATCTGGTCCTTCTGGGGAGGGAGAAGGATCGTGTCAAATGCGATTAAGTGGATGAAGGACGGAGCAGATAGAGCAGAGCTGCAGCCCATCTTGTGCACTAACTGAATTGCAGCTTCCCAGGCAGTGAACAAATGAAATCAGGGCTCAAGACCTGGCCATCAGTGGGAGCAGTGGGGCTGTGTTTCAGGAGGAAAGGAGAAGCAAAGGGAAGAGGAGATGTTCCTGCAGCCGAGCCAGAGGCTGCCTTCTGTTTGGAAGCACCAGCACCCAAAAAGAGCAGCTCCAGAAGAGGTAGCAAAGCTCTCAGCGAAGGCTCTCCCCGTGGAGCCAAATCCTGAGCCCTGTTCCTTGTGTTTCTCCTCCTTCCCCTCCATGCATCATCCCTATTTACACTGGGAAGCCAAATTGCAGAGGCTGCTGGTTATAATTATACAGTTACCCAGCAGATATCCAGGCCTGAATCACCCGTTATTTTTAGCCCTATTACCTAGTCAACTGGAGCTGGGTGAAGAAGAGCCTTCACCCTCCCCTCGCCCCATCCCAGCCCCCTCCGACCCATGAGCCCAGCCCTCTCAAGTGCAACACTGGGCTGCAGGCTACAGCCAGGTGCTCACATCCCATGGCCCTGATGCACCAGTTTCAAGAGGAGAGCAACTTTCTTGGCCAATGACACTGACAACAGCATGACCACACTGCTTCCACACAAGGAGACCTCGCTATAAGGTTAGCACAGCCCAAAGCTACACTGATGCTAGCACGACATTTGGGGCATCATGGTGTAGCACAAGTTGAGGTGGCACTGAGGTCCTCTCCACCAAATGAAGCTCAGCCTCATGCAAGGCTTACAAGAGGTCATTCCACTTGACCCAGCATATACATCCAAAGGTCCCTCTTTTCCAGCCTATCACTCAGTGGGCACAAACTCATCACCAAAAAGCTTTGCCTGTAGCCAAGCCCTCAAAAGCTCAATACACAACAAGCCCCGAGGTGGGAGAATTTCCTGGAAAGAGATGGCAGCCACGTATGGCACGGCAACCAAGAGGCAGCTCCCACTCCACACACTTGCCTAAGGATGTGTCCTTTCTTTTGGGGGAAAAAAATTAAAATAAATCAATGAACGAGCCCATCTGCTTCCTGCAGTGCAAGTCTTAGGGAGGAATAACACCGTGGGGATGCTGCAGCACGGTGGCCGTGCACCAGCTGGTGGGTGAGCATGGCATTGGCATGGGACCCCAGCCCATAGCCCCGCTCAGAGCAACAGCCAAGCAGCGGGAGCCCTCCCACATCATGCTGGGAAAGCACATGAATAATTTGGCATATTCTGGAAAACAAGACCCGGCGGCCCAGCGAGCGCCCTGCAGTGCTCTGAGTGCAGCTGCTGCCTTGCTGATGCTCTGCACCCAACGCAGGGCTGGGCATGGCACGGCAGGGATTCGGCAAAGCTGTCCCCATCCCACCATGCCTTGCACCCCTATGGCACAGCTGGACCCCCAACAGGCCCTGGGGGTGAACCCAGAGGTTGCAGTGCACCGGTACACAGGGTTATACCCCCAGCAAGGCTTAGAGTGGGGTAGTAGACCCATGGGTGTCCCCAGGGCACCTGTTGCACTGAGTCACCCTATATCTGCCGGACACCTCCATCTCACACCCAAGGAGCCAGCAAGTTACCCAACAAGTTGCAAGGAGAGGAAGCAACGGCGAGAGCTGCACATAATCACCACTGCAGAGAGCACTACAGGGAGGGTCCTGGAGCCAAAGCATGGCCACGGGGAAGTTTGTGGGTTTGGGAGGGGAGTGGGGTGCTGAGCAGAGGTGTGATGGAGAGGGGCATGCAGCAGGGCTAGGTACCAAGCACAGTTCCCAGGACACCTGCAGGGAAGGTGGAAGGGGAGAGAAATGCATGGGGGTGCAAAAGGATGGGGGAGCAGGGGAAGAAGTGGGAGATTCATGCCCTCTGTCTGGTGTATACCTGGGGTAATCCCTGGAGAGCTGCAGCAGGAGGCAGGCAAAGGGGGTCAGCACCTCTGTGCAGCACAGGGAGGGAGCATCTCACTTCCAGAGGGTGGGATGAAGCTGCAGGGTGATGGCAGCCGTGCTCGTGCCCAGCATGCCAGGCTGCACAGGGATCTGTCCCCAGCAGGATGGGGGCTCCGGGTAGGGAAGTAGAACCCCCACCAGCCACACACGTCCTAAAGCCAAAATGGATCAGAGAGCCCCTGGACAGCACAGGGGTGATCCAAAGCCTCAAGAGGCTGGGGTCAGCTGGGGGGGGGGGGGGGGGGGGGGGGGGGGAGGGCGGGATGGGGCGGACCGATCCCTGTGCAGCCTGGCATGCTGGGC